>NC_092579.1:13429177-13746677 GCF_037975245.1 Apostichopus japonicus
TTCATTCTTCCTTTCAGCTGAAATAGTTAGTGGAGTATTTATGACACATGTCACATACATACATGTCTTACTCTGGGCATCTTTTTCTGCCTATTGATCTTGTGGATTAATCACAGAGTTAATTTGTCGAGCACCTTATGTCAATAACTTCAGCTGCTTGTTTAGCTGATAAACCTCAGTAGCTCGGCCTTTCCTTTATGACCTCACAGCATTTGTCATTGAAAACCACCATTTTCGTGGAAGCAGGTCTTGATTTGTTGCCCTGTACATTTTTTTTGTTCCAGGCAAAATCCTGGGACTATACAGGGAACAACTAGTGTTCAAATTTTGTGAACATAGAAGTTTTGTAGACTCAGAAGTTTGTCTTGAGCAGAATTTAAAATTACTATGGTTTCTGTCTACAATGTGTATACCATACACCTTTGCACAGTTTGTATAGCAAGGTGCCTGTTGTGCTTAGCTTGTGCTTGTGCGGTGTAAATAACAGATAAGTTAATATTCCCCTTTGTATTAATTACATAGCAGATCTTTGACAGTATTTATACCTAGTCAGCCCAGTGCTTCTTGTACTGTAAAGAAGAGCCACACAACTTATGTCAGTTCTTCTGGTACCCTATAGTTACTGACACAGACCTCTATAGTAAATATTGAACCAGTAGCTGTTATGAATTCGTTGAACATTCAATCATTGCGACATTCTGGTTGTAGTTCTGTTACAGCGGTTAATGTACCTGGAGTCGTTGCAAAATTACGAAATATGGGATTTGGTTCGGTAACATCTGTTCCTTCAATGGTTTTGTAACAACTTTGTCCATCAATGCTGCTGTGTAGAGCTCTTTGATAGATGAGAAACCCTTGAGCTTAGAAGTAATTTGAGAAAGTGGTCAGATGCTACGTGATATGAGAATGTCCACCCCACAGCCATAAGGTTCCTAGTGTAAAAACACACCACCAGCTAGATTTTTTAGCCCTCTTCAACATTACTGGCATGCAGTGTTGTTGAGTGGAGTTGCTGATGAATGTAGTCAGCTATTCCAGTCATACAAGGTTAAAATATGACATCTGTCTAAAATTGACACTGTTCCATCAAGGATTATTTAGTTAACTTTCTTGGATACCAGCTCTTCTGTCTTCTAAAAGTCAGAGCATTAGCTCTGTAAGGACTTCCTTTCCAGACAAATTCAAGTTAAAAGTAATATTACTATTTTTTTTTATTCTCCTCACAGTGCTAGATTATATGTATTGTTTTATACTTTATTCAATTCCTGAAATGTTCTAACCTACTTGACTTTCCACTCCATAGTTCAGGCCATGAAATTCAGGCTGTTTAACTGGCTAAATTTCAGTGCATTTTGCAGTTTGCCATTAAATCAAAAAGCACATTCTTTCACTGATGATTGTTAAGTGACTTACCATACATGTTTTATGTTCTTAATGTCTACAGGAAGAAATATATATATATATATGCCAGTGCTTGTTATGATATATTGGCAAATGGCAAAATACATTGGCATTTAGCCAGTAAACAGCCTGCATCTTTGGGGCTGTGTTTGTATTAAACCTTTATATATATAAGATTCTATAGCTTGTTAAGTAGAGTTTCATTGCCCTTGGCCTTGTGATTTGCGAGTTGCTATGTGCTGGGAATGTCTAATAGGAAAGGTACTGTATGGCCAATGTCAAACATTGCAATTTGTTCACTTCAGACAACCAATCCCTTTGCATAGATCCTTTGCATAGATAATTCAATAACAATAGAAGCCATCTATGAAATATATCTATTCATGCTAATTTCTATAGTCTAGAATAAAGTAGATCACTAAGTTGCTGACCTTCAACTTTGTTGTTAAGAATGGTTGTGTAGATAAGACATGTATGTGGAATGACTCCAAGGTGTCTATGTACTGGAGGAAAAATAGCAAATTCTGAGAAAAAAGTTCCAATTCCTATTGAGTATTAAAGTAAGTTTGTAGCACTGTAGATGCACTTAGCATTATAGTTTTAGTTTAGTTTAGTAGAAAGAAAGGATCAGGAGGGACACTTAAGTCCCCATCAAGGACCCTATTGAGAGGGGGAAAAAAACTGAAGACAGAAACACTCAGACCTGATTACAATGCTTAAAGTGCTTGTCCAAAGCATTCTTAAACCCAGTGACACTACTTGCAAGTACAACTTTCTCAGGCAAACCGTTTCACACATTCACAACCCTATTAGAAAAAAAGTTATGCCGAATATTAATCCTACTATGTCGTATAGTGTTATCGTATAGTGTGGAAGACCATACTAGACCCTCTTCTGTTCTTCTATACTTTTCTCTCAGAACATTATCCTTTCAGTCAAAACACATTTAATTTGAAGATTATCACCTCCCCTCACCATCCATTTGTTTGCAGTGTACAAGCAATTGCAATTTATTATGCAGACTAGTCTCCAAAATTCAGTATGATGCCTAAGTATCACTACGTTTCATAAATATTCATTTGCATCAGAGGGTGGGGGAGGGGGTGGAGGGGGTGGAGGAAAGGAGTAACTAAGTAAAAGTAATTAAGGAGCCTCTACTTTTAAGTAGAAGTATAGTGCCGGTAAGATGATACATAAAACCCACAATAATTCTCAATTGAAGCTTGCCGAAGTGTAGCCTAACAGTATAATAGGGCTGTTATGTAAGGCCTAAGTTATAAAACTGTTTGAAAAACAAGGACTTTCTGTTTAAACAGTGCTGCAGTGCTCACATACTGTAGTACAGACCTACATGAGAAGCTGCTTCAATCACTTTAGTCGTTTGAAAGATGGATAATTTTCAAAATGTTAAATAAGTGTGAAATCCACAATCAGTAAAGTAAGATAGCTACATTCTTTATACCATACACGATAGTTAAATACCAATATGATGAACTGAGGTCTGTGGACATTATCATGGCTGCACATACTGTAGTGTAAACATATTAAGTTTCTTGCATGGATAACACATTAAATCAGAACATGATTTCCAGGTCTGACACTTGTTACTAATTAAATGGATAAATACAGATTGAATTCTCTGCTACTGTATGTAAACCATGTTTACTGTAAATACTCTTCTCAGGAGAAAGTTGTTGTTTTTAGTGACATATTTCTTATTTCCTCTTCAACAGGGGTCTTGATGTACAGTCCATCAGTGGCAAGCACTTCTTGGTAACAGGTGGTGCAGGATGTTTTGGAATGCATCTAGGCAGGGCACTCCACCTATTAGGTGGTCAAGTCACTCTTTTGGATAAAACTGAGCTTCTGGAGGACTGCGATCCATCTATCAAATTCATTCAGGTGGGTAAAGTTAAAATGTACAATAGCTCAAAAGATGATCATGGTTAATTATCAGATTCCATATATGAAACAGTAGCCTACAGTATATAGTTACAAAGAGTTTGAAATACGTTGATGAGTGTCCAAGATGTCAGGTGCATATATGCAAATTAGTACAGTTTGCAAAGGTATCTCAGCACATGCATTCTGGACTTCTGGTCCACCAGAGGCTAGATGGACAAAAGAAGATGATATGGAATCTGAGTGGATACATTTTGGTTTCCTTTAGATTGATGTCAATATTAAACGTTATTAGGATTGTGTACAACTTGAAGGATTAATAATTTACTTCACTTAGAACTCTGAGCTAGATCATTGGGGGTGGTGCAGTGCTAACATTTTACCAACTTTAGTAGGCTAGGTAGATTTGAGTGCATTTACAGTAGAATGGAGACAGGTAAGTATCGTTGTTCGTAAACGCAGAGAAAATGTGGATAATTTACAATACTTTCCCTCGTTACCTCCTTCCTCCACCCCCTCCCTGCCCCTCCCACAATTATCTCCATTTAATTCTTTTGTATCAAATAGGATCTTTGTGTTACTTAAAAGGGAAGATCCTTGCTGAAACACTTGTAAGAGATCTAATGTTGAAAGTTTTGCACAGTCAATTATGTGCTTACAGCATAGTCTTCAGTTACTTATAATAATACTGGCCTTCAAATTGCTGGCCATGAAGAGATTTGCCCATGGTACAGTTTAATAAGTGTATTGTCTGGTCAACCATTGATTGTGCATTTGAAGTGACTTGTCATGATTTTTAAGTGAATTGGTAACCGATTGATATGTCATTTCAGGGCGACATTAGGAACCAGGAGTTGCTGATGAAGGCTTGTGCTGGTGTAAATTGTGTTTTTCACATTGCTTCCTATGGGATGTCTGGCATTGCCATGGTAAGTACATCTTAAAATGGATTGTAGTAGCTAGTCCACTTAATCATTCCTGACCGATAGGTACAAGGGAAAGAGGTGCCTTGGGGAAAGGGATGAGAAAATGTGGAGGAGGGTGTAGGGTGGTCAGGGATATTGTCCATCTGGATAGGAAACTTGACCTTGGTTGGTGAATTGATATATTCCTGACTGTGAAGTAAACCAGTAGATTGGGTTTGTACACATAGCCTTCATCCCAACCATTATCCCTGTTTTTGTTTTGTTTTTTTGCAAGTGAATCTCTTAATATTCTACTTACTGTAATTTATACCACCTGCATGTAATGATGATATTTATAGGATTAATGCTGTACTGTAGTAGAGTGTAGAACTGTTGTAAGAATTCAGTTGCAAATATACAGTGAAAACAATCAGAATTTTATAGGGATATATCCAGAGCTGCTTATATATTAGGTATTGACTTGTTAAGTACAGGTATATACAGCATTTGGGTACATTCGGAATTGAAGATAAAAAACAAGGTAGGAAACATAATTTGAACAAATTTGGAATGGTTTTGTATATGACAAGTTCCAGTACAAAGAAGAGCAGAACCTACACTGTACACAATGGAGGTTTCTGTTTAGGAGTAGACAATGTGAAGCCTGTACTGTATATCAAGTTATTTCCTGCTTGAAGGTTAGGACGTAAAGGTTCCAATAGCAAATTTGTTATTCTATTCCAAGCTTAACTGGCAGAAGACTTCCTAATGGTTCTTTCATAAACAAATTAATTTTACCATCATTTCCCCATTTTATAGTTCTCGATACATCTCTATCTTGCTTAGCAAAGCATGTGAGTTTATGTTGCCACTCACTGTATGACAAATTTTTAGCATGTGTCCAGTCCTCAAAATGAAGGGAAAAGACATGGTGCATTGTTAACTATGACAAGTAACTCTTTGGAACAATTACTGGTGTTGCATTCATCTAAATATTATGAATATTAATAAGCATAATGAATGTGCTATTGTGTTGATCTGATTATAATCTTTACCAATTTGTTAGATGGGAATACCCCAATCAGAGGGTTTGTTTTGTTTTGTCTTGTATTTGTCTGTCGTTGTTTTTGTTCTTAAACTAATTAATTTCTGTCTTCTCTTTTGTCAGAGAAGGACCAAATTAGTGGAAGAGGTCAATGTCGGAGGCACCAGTAAGCTGTTAAAAGGTTGGCACCATGCTTCTACAGGAAGTGCCCATCAGTATTGTTTACCAGGATTTTTGTCCGATGGACGCAACGTCTTAAAATGTTTGCCTCCGCTCAGAAAAACTTGCAACCCTACAGTCCTCCACGAATACATGCAGTTTCAAATACCTCTACAGGAACACACAATACTTAGTTACAATGACCCCTGACAAAACATTGGCTTGTGCGCAACGGAAGCGCCCCCCCCCAAAAAAAAAAAAAAAGCAAAAGATGAAAGCTGTAACTAGAATACAACAAAATTACAATCAAATTCTGAAGTGGAAAATTTTGCAGTAGACTAATTACCATATATGCTGGCCTAGGCATCACGCAGTGCACACTTCTGTATAGGGTATACAACTCCCTTACATAGCGTCTATGAAACTTTTATGGGCTATGAATATGCTGTCGGAAACCAATGTAAAGTAAACCGAATGGCCAGAGAGAAAGTGCAAGAATAAAAATACCCCACTTTTAACTGATTTAAATCATAAATAATCATAGGGAATCATAAATGAAAGCACTCCCCCCCCCTCCCTCTCTAGTCTGATGGTTCCAGTATGCTACATGTGCACATTTGCATAGCATTGGTTTCACCTACAGAGGTGGTGATGGTTGGTTTGCATTTTAACTGGTATAATTCAGCTGTATAGTAAGGTGGCTTAATAGGGACGTAGGAAAATAAAATAAGTGTCCCCAAATCTCAAAATGTTGACTTTTTATCTCAAAATTTTGACTTAGAAAGTCAAAAAAAAAAATCTTTCCTCTGTCCCTATTAAGCCACAGTAATATTATGATTACTTGTAGTTAACTATCAAACAATAAAAGACAAAGTATTTTGTAGGGATGGCAGAGCCCACTTTTGAAGAGGGGGAGGGGGGGGGGATGAAATTAAGACTTCTCAGGCATGTCTTTAATGGCAATACCAGAGTGCAATGCAGGCATGCTGGCGGTTAATATTTGATTTGCAATAAGTTTAATATGGAATGAGAAATAAGTGGCAAGGTTACTGAAGCAGAGTCTCCTGTCCATGGTGGTTGCATCAAGTTTTCTTCTGTTTTATTTCTTATTCCTGAATTTGTTGTGAAGTTGCAATATTTTTATCTTTTTGATACCTAGCATGCCTGGAGAACAATGTAGAGAGAATGGTCTACACGAGTACGCACAATGTCATATTCAACGGTAATCCGATAGAAAACGGCGATGAGTCTCTACCCTACATACCCCTCGACGAGGTGAGCAGTCGCTGTGTCACTCTGGGAAAGACATTTCGAATCATTTTTGGAAATTAGAGATAAAATATTTTCAGAAAAAATTAGGTGTGGGTATCTCAATCTGTGATCCTTGGAGCGTGAATAGGAGCAAAGCTGTAACCTTTGCATTCCTTGTAATTCTTTGTCCACTCGCGGAAAAGAGCTCTCTGAATATAATTTATGCAAGGAATCATCCATGATCATAGTAGGGTTTCAAAGAAGTTAAGACATGGCTTTTAAAATTAAACTAAGATTGTCATATCACCAATATGCTTTGCAAAATGTAAACACTTTTATTATGTAAATATTTGGCTCGTAAAGATGACAAATCAAGAATTTTATGATGCTTGAGCTTCGTAGTCGGTACGTTAATCTACCGCAGTGAGTACAGGAACTCTTCTGTTTCTTGTGGAGATGAAAGGTCGTTTGAGGTCAATAGATGCCAAAGTCTGAAAACTTTGTAAATATAACTCCAGAAGTAAAAGCTTGAATAGAATGTCACTCTTGATATGTGAAATAATCTTAGTGAGTACAATGAATGCGATGCTTTTTTGTAAAGATGAAAGGTCATTTGAGGTAAGCAGAGGTCCAAGCCTGAAACCTTGTATGTAGTATATTAAATTCTAAATGCAACTTGATGGACTGGATACCTTGTAAAGAGATCAGTGTTCATCTGCCGACTTGGAGTCAACAAATGTCAAAGTTCAAAAAGGGGGGGGGGGGTGCAGCATGATGAAAGCTGGGATCCCGGATTGTTTTAACTGGACATAAAGCTGGTTAAAGATATTTTGATCTACGTGGCCTATTTTCTTGGCTTCTGGTTTCATTCTCTCTTCTTCAATTTTTTTCAGCACAAAGATGATTATTCCAGAACAAAGTGTATGGCTGAACAACTGATATTGACTCACTCAGGGAAGAAAACTAAAGGTTAGCTTCAAAGGAAATCTCCTTTTTCTCAACTTTCAGCTCAAAATTCTGTCAAAATTTTTTTTTTTTTTGCTCACTTTTGTGATGTCATTGATAGAGATTTTAAAACCACGATACACAACTTCCCCATATGGAATATGTATATGTATGTATATGTGTATGTATATTAGATCCTCCTGCAAGCAGGAACTCGCGAAGAAGCCATCATTGGCTTATCAAAGCCGCAAGCTGACCGAAGTCAGTCTCTTAGATTCATATTTAACGTCCATGAAATTGTCAATTGTCAACAACTCTATAACTGGACGACATACATTAATCTTGGAGTGACTCGAACTCGGGACCTTATGATTGAAAGGCACCGGCGTTAACCACTGAGCTAACACTCCTAACACAGCTAACACTAATAAGAAAAACTTATTTCATTTGGACAGTGTCACACATTTTACTGTAAGTGCCTTCACACGCAAGTGCTTGAATTTGTCATGTTTTTCTTTAGAATGTCTAGAAATATTGTTCTTCTTTTCATTTCTAACAGTCTTGGTTGCTTTCTGTTAAGTCTTGAATAGCTGTTTTAATGAGTAAGGTTCAGTTTTTGATCTCGCTATTTTTACAGCAAAGGGAACTATTTACAACTTATCTTTTTATCTAAAGATGGCCATACATTTCGTTCTTCTGCGTGTCGAGCTGTTGCAATTTATGGCCGAGGAGAGCAACGGCAATTTCCACAAGTCATGGTACGATATTGAGATATTTAACCTTTAGTGTGGGTCATCTCTTTTAAGTCAGGTTTTCTTTAGAATTTATCATTAGAATTTTTTTTTTGATAAAAAAGAAAGCCTATATATTTCATGATATCTTTGTTGAAGCTTTGCCAGTGTTCTTTTTTTTTAGGCTCTTGATTTCAAGGTCGTTCAGGGCAGTAATACTCTACTCCACAGTGTAATTCTGTGCTTTTGTACATATATGTTACTTATCACAAGAAACACGTATTATAGAAAATGAAATTAAAAATCTATTCATTAATTTCAGTACGTAGCTTGATGAAAACAAAACAAATTGTCTAGGCTTGATTCTCTTTTATTCTTTGACTTTGTTCCTGGTTGAACAGGTTAAAAAGTCATCATGCAAGTTTTCAATAAATTACAATAGCATATATCATGACAGGGTCACCTACTTACACATTGGCTAACTATTTGTCTGTGCTAGGAATTTTTTTAGTTTTGTTTTAGTTTTAGTTTACTGTATGTGACCAACAAGTCCATTTGTACAGGGCATTATAGCCATCAACATGGTTTAAGCTATATAATTCAATGTCTATATAATTCAATGTCAGTAAGTGTTGAGAGACAAGATTTCCTTTTTAGGAATACCAAGGACATATTAAGAGGCATTTAGTGATGGATACAATCTTTCAGAGGTAACCATATTTAGCCATTTGGCTATGATGTATATATAGGCATTTGTTCTGTGGATAGACACAGCCTCGCAAGGATATGTGTCATACCAGTTCACTACCAGTTATATGCATTTGTTCTCTCGATAGACTTTTGTAAATAGACTTTTCCAGACGTTGGATCGATAAATTTATTTTTGTAGGATGAAGTCCATAGTCCAAGCTAACTTTCATGCATTCTGAGCTTTGACTTGGGGTGGGGGTAGCTTTAACTCTGAGGGGTGGGGGAAGTTTTGACTCTGAGGGGTGGGGGAAGTTTTGACTCTGAGGGGTGGGGCAAGTTTTGACTTTGAGGGGTAAGGGAAGTTTTGACTCTGAGGGGTGGGGATAGCTCCGACCCTGAGGAGTGGTGGTAGCTTTGACTCTGAGGGGTCCCAGGGGTAGCTCCGACTCTGAGGGGTGGGGGTAGCTTTGACTCTGAGGGGTGGGGGTAGCTCCGACTCTGAGGGGTAGGAGCTGGTGGGTGATGGCTCAGTCATCATCTAAGCTCTTGGGTCGTGGGCTGTAAACTTTGCAGACTCTGATGTAGAGCTAGTAGGGCTGTTGATAGACACAGCCCATCAAATACAAGGTTGTTACCCATTTAGCTGTTAAGTAGAATTACTAGTACTGTCGATTGACGAATGCCTTAAGACGAGAATAATGTCCACAACCTTTTATGCATTTTCATACAGCCAGTATTTAAGTCTCCCTTCCTTGATGTAAATTATTTTTCCAAGTTATCAATTATTCAAATATTTGGATAGGAAGTCTATATGAGTTATGTTTCATCAGATACCCTTAATGTCCCTTGCCATAGTTTTTCTGCTGACTGATTCTGTAGGGGAACATGTCGACACTTAACATGGTCCAGAAAATTGTAATATTAAAGCACAGGTCAAACCAAATTTCTTTTCATCTAGCATATTTCAAACTGACCATCCGGCCTGGATATTCCTATTTTGTGGGATATTCATTGTCTTATTTTGCCATGACCCATAGCAACAAACTCTTCAGCATTTGGCCAGTACATACAAAAGGCATTAACATAACCTTTGTCCTTTCTATTGACCGATCGAAAAGAGCCCATTACCTGTCATGACTCTTTATGTGTTTCCAGCATTGTCCAACAATTTTTTTTGTAAATGCCTTGAGTGTTGATTGAGTGTATACCCAGTTGTTACAATTTAATAGCCAAGTCACTGGCAATCGACTCTCTGAATGTTTGGTTAAGAACTCTTTTTATCTCTTTATTTGTTTACCTTGCTACTTCTTCTGCTGATAATTATTCTCATCGAGATCAGTCTTGGTAAACAACTTGGCTATCTCTTTTCTTGATCGTTGTAAAATCTCAATTTGACAAATGAAAATTATTAGTCAAATATTTATCAAAGATAAACTGCATAGTTGTTAGGGTGCCAGCTTTGATGGAATTGTCTGAGTTCATTACATGGGCTTCTTTACGGGTTTTGCAAGTAATAATTCCGATCAGTCCAGAATATCCATGTATAGTAGTGTGCCTTGTTTGCCTATGTGGTGCACAACTGTTCATTACATGGCATTGTTTGAATATATAGAGGAAGTAGTGACTGTAATAAATACAGATTTTGATATTAAAGATAAAACACATCGAAGCAAAACATAATCACACCATATAAACATGTCGGGTTAAACTCTGTGGTTTTACAACTGTTGTGTTGATAAGCAGAGTGTGGATGAGCTTTCATTGCACAGATATCATATTTCAATAAATTCCCCTCAAGAGTTTGGTGGTTTGTTGCATCAACAGTGTCTATATATTTGTAGACGGAGGTGAAGGTTGTTGTTTAAAATACATATAAATTGTTAGATCAGTAAAGATAAAGAAGAAATATTTGAATACGAAGGATCGTTACTACACTGTTCATACATGTACGTAAGCTGGGTTAAAACTCGACGGCAGCTTTTCCAATGTGAGTTTGTATGTTTGAGAAACAGTGAGGATGCTATGAATGCAAAGCTATTGAAACTCATGAAGTACCTAGTTTTGTGCACTCGTAGTTGTAGTCTGTATGTAAATAGTGTTGACCCCTGCATGTTGTAAATAATTAGACAGATATTAAACAGCATTATTAACAGCATCACTTAATACGTTATACATTATGTAGAATTAGCGAGTAAACACTAAACAATACATACTAAGAAGGGTATCATGTTCAACTGGTACAGTACATGTTTACGTTTGAGGGTCATTTTGTCTACATCAATCAGACAGCCGGGAGAATGCACAAGGTTTTTTGTAAAGTATTTTGTACATTCCGTCAGGTGAAAATGATCAAATAAAATAAAACTGTTAGCAAACTGCTTATCCACTAGAGAGCCTGTGTAGGAGAATGTGTAAAAGTAAGTTGGCCTGACGTTTCGATCCTAGTAGGATCTTCTTCAAAGGCTAAAAAAATATAAATAAAAACAATAAAAACTAAAAAAATGAAAATGTTGCAAACAGTGCTTATTCCTCTTGTATTGCTGATTAGAGTCCCTTTATAGATGTTGTTACATTACCTGCTGTAAGCATTGCAATACTGTACTGTAATATAATTACTATGTGCATTGATTGGGGTAATCAGTGTAGACTACTGCATGCTTGGATAAGGTCACCATAGGTCACTGATATCCAGGGACGGTCCCTGGATATCCTATGCCATCCCCATATTAGATGTATCACAGGCAATGGCCCCCGCACCAATGTACCGTTCTTGGAATATCCCTGAATTTGTCAAAAGGCCCTGAATGAATCCAGTTTTATCTGTTTGACCAGCTTCCATCATAGTAGAGACAACAAGCACATCAGATGCGAATTGTTCACGATTACAAACGTATATTGGTCATTCATGACAGATAAAGGCAAGCCAGATCATGGAATAATTTTATAGCCTGATATTCACACGTAATAACATTTTTGGCACTTAGTGAAAAATAATGGTACTGTACTTCCTCTTGTTTTTGTTTTTTGCATGGGACTTTTATCTTGCACACAATACTTGTTTCTTAATGTGCTCTTTTCTTAGGCATTTGCCTATTGTTAATGTAGTTCAGGGTAACAAATTAAGCACACAGTGAGTTATTCCATGCTTCTCTTTGTTTCTTACATCAGATTCCTCAAAGCAAAGATTCCTCAAAGCTTCCTTTTACATCTCTAAAAACATCAAGCCTTCCTTTTCCAACGTCCAGTATATTCTTCTACACAACACTGTACACCCTCGGCTTCTCACTTTGCTTTAATCCTTTTTAACAAGTCTTTACAAGTCTTAGTAAGTCCAGCTTTTTAATCCCTAGGACATCTTGAGCAGCTAATGTATCCTAGCACAGCTTTCTGCTTCCCCTACTTGCAGACTTCACAACACCTATCATCCTTGCAACATATAACCACTAGAAAACAATGAGGTACTAAAACATTCCACGCTCACTTATAAATGTACAGTGTAGGTACCTAATGCTTGATCATTAATGTCAACATAAGGGGTTGAATATCATTACACCCAGGATTTCCTGTATATGATATATGGACAAACTAATGAAAAGGAGTGATTTGATGTAGTGGTTTTCTTGAAGCTTATATAAAACTTAGCAAAATATTTTTACTATAGTTATCTGGATCACTCATCAAAATTTTAAAGTTTGAAATAATGTGCATGTTTTTGGTGGCAAGATGACCCACAGGCGTGTAATAATGCCCTTGCACTAATTGCTCTAATTATGATAAATGCATTAATTATGATTATGCACTAATTATGCACAAAATATGATAAATGCACTAATTATGATACCCTTGAAGAATGGGTGAGCACTTTTTTTAAGTTATTACTTATAGTTAAAATTATGTTGAATGATTCGATCACAACCTAACCTGTTTCTTCTCTGTCAACAGTTGGCTTTAGAATCAGGAGTCTTTCTGGCAACCTTTGGCTCCAAGGACATTCTCTCCTCTAGGGTTCATATTGATAACCTTACCAATGCTCATATTCTGGCCGCTGATGCACTTTGTGAACATAAAAACCACATTTCTGTGAGTACTTGGTTCACACTTATAATTTTATTGGTGCCTCTCATTACTGTATATCCTGCACCGAAGGTGTTGGGCTCACAAACGCAAATCAATAGATACTATCGTCTATATCTTTGGCATACAATTACAGAGATCTTTGTGTAGAACAAGTCCCCCCCCCCCCCCCCGTCGTCTGTTGTTCACATATCCATTCAGGTTAAAAGTGGCAAGTTGTCATATTTGACGAACCATTTCTTTGGTATACCTGACATTGTTAATAGATATATGTCTATTATTTAGCTGTATTTGTTCGTACAAAAGCAATGAGTCATTATGTTCATAGAGTTCTTTACGCTACAGGTCTAGAGCTTTGTAGACCTTATGTACCTCCGTTTTTCCTTTCATTGTCGGACCACGCTTTGCCTCCTACGACATTATATTTTATATCAATTAACAAATAAAGAAGTCCATACACAAGCCTTTGGAAAATATGTATTGAGAAGTGTCTGTATCCACATATGAGTTTGCATGTTCTTACAGTCATTTAAAGTCATATACAGAGGTTGCAGCAACATGTGGGAACCCACTTGGGTCAGTCTGGTGAGGACATGGCATGTTTGCTCTTGAACTACCTTGCATTCAGATAGCTACTTTTGAGAAAATCACGTGGGCGATGGACCCTGGCTGTATGCATTTTCAAATCTATTTTCAAATCCATTTCATCTAGCACAAATAATACAGACGATGGTGTGTTTTTTTTTTTTAATACCTCAGGCAGGTGAAGCTTACATTATCACAGATCCCAAACCTCAGAACCAATTTGTATGGATGGCTGAGTTCGTGGAGGCTATGGGTTACTCGATGCCGAGGCTTATAATACCAGTCTTTGTCGTTCTAACAATAGGTGAGGAAACAAGTGGGCTTTTAATGAACTTACAGAGGTCACGTGACCTTTGCAATTAATCATACTCTTGTTAATCGTAACCGAATTTTAAGATCTGGACATTTTTTTTGGTGACTGTAAATAAGTCAAAAATTAGATTAAAATTTTGAAGGAATTTCATGGGATAACAGTTGCCATTTTAATATATGAACCTTCAAAGTGTATATACTGCGCACCAGTGTGGTCGGACACATTAATTGCTACAGATCAAAAGAATATAAATATCTTGATAATTAAATCATGCTTTCATAAAGTGACCCTTTTTTGCCTGAAACTTTTGAGGTCTCTCACTACCACAGCTGCCATCCAGTTAAATACCTTGCTCACATAATTCTATGAAGATAATAATGAGTAAATATACTGGAAGATTTCTAAAAGTCTCATCTACAGAGTGCATGGACACCTGCATAGAGGCTGTTTTGTAATGTACATACAACTGTGACAGTGTGGCCAAACAACGAATGTGTAAAACTGATACTCTGTAGGAGCCAAGGTGTTGCTGAGGACAGACAAGTGACTATTATCCCGAGTAGTTCAAATAGAAAGAATATGTAACCCATAAATATTTCAGGCTAGCATGATTTTTTTTTGTGGTGAATTTATGATGCTTTGGAAGGTTTAACCGACACCAGATGACTACCACCATACCCATCTAAGTAAGATCTTCATTCTAAGAGAATACACTTGTTTTGTTAATATCATTCTTTCTTTCTTTCTTCTGCCTGTCTCCCCACAGCTTTTATTTGTGAGCATCTCCAGAAGTTGTTGAAACCGCTGATGGAGGTTACCCTTTTCCTCTCAAGAACAGAGGTACACAATCTTGGAAGTGATATAAATATAAATATATATATATACGTATATATATATATATCTATATATATAGATATATATATATATATATATATATATATATATAAATATATATATATATATATATATATATTATATGTATTTATCAATATATATATATATCAATATATATATCAATATATATATATCAATATATATATATATACCAATATATATATATATATATATATATATACATATATATCTAACTCGCTACAATTTCAATTATAAATATATATATATATATATATATATATATATATATATATATATATCAAACTCGCTACAATTTCAAATTATAAATATATAGATGCATAGATAGATGGATGGACGGACGGATGGATGGACAAAATGAAAACTTATAGACTTATATATATATATATATATATATTTATGTATATTTGCAGTTCATTAATGTTGTAGTTCATTTCACTTGATGAAATCTTTCATTTTATTTGTCAGCTGTACCAAGTCTGCGTGACTTATCACTACAAACCGGACAAGGCTCGCAAGCAACTGGGATTCGTGGCAGTAGAGAGAGGCTTAGAAGATACCATAGAATATTATCGGGCCAGGGGACATCAACGAAAGGAAAAAGACAGTCTTGTCCCTTCCTGGGTTGTAACCATCATTATCGGGCTGCTCTTTGCGGCTGTCTTAATATCATTTCTACCCACAGCACAGTGAAAAGCACTTGTAGGGCTTATATAAATATACAATGTAATGCAAGCTTTCTAGATACACCTAAATATGGCCCGACCGCCCTCCAGGAAGAGAAATACTGTAAATGTTGATTGAATGTGCTTTCAAATATAAATGCATTCAAATATCATGTGATTTACATTACAGGGTCTTTTATGAACTGAAGTTTATCATGCACATAAATTCTTTCTCTTTATCAAAAATAATGGTATGCTTTTTAATTTTTTCTTTTCTCTAGTATCGTTAATTTCTTCTGCTCCCAAATATTTCAGCAATATAATAAAGTAAGTTATTTGCTAACTAACGGTTTTTTGAGGTTCACCATCTGTACTCCAGTTTTGGACGATTACTCACAGGACTTTGATGAGGCTTTTTTTAATAAACGATTGTTCTTCTTCAAACTCCGGAGCTGCGTATATTTATCGTGCTGGAATGACAATACCTTGAATATTACTCACAAAACTAGATTAAATGTAAAGTTTAAAGCTGAATACATTGCATATGTCATAAATTTCCTCAGGTATCCAGTGCTCTTTTGTAAACATTGAAGCGACTTTTTCGTTTGTAAATTGTGACTTTTTAGACGGTACGCGGGAAAAACGATCAATGAAATTGGGCATAAATAAACAGCAAATGTTTGTTATTATTAAAAGGAAGGAAAAATGCCACATTCTATGAAAATTTGTGGTATGCAATTTTTATGTAGTGGACTTAACCCTCAATTATGGAGAGCAACTGGCTGTAACCACGGTGATGTCGTAATTAGATTAAGGGGGTGTACAGTTATAATATTTAGAGGACTTATCCCAGGATGGCAGAAATCCAGTTACAAATCCAACAAAACGCAATATGTAGAATTAAAAAAAAACAACTTGTTAATTACCCTGCCCAAAATACAAGCACATTACATATTTTTTCCCTTCATATTCAGAGTGCCATCAAGAATGCCATCCACATTTTAATGAGTGATTTATTTTTTTTGGCGTATTGACAAAAGACAATAGAAATGCCTTTATTCTACCACAAAGGGTTAAAACCTTTTGTGGTAGAATAAAGGCAAAAGACAATAGAATATTGGCAAAAGACAATAGAAATGCCTCTATTCTACCACAAAGGGTAAAAACCCTTTGTCATAGATTTTGTCTTGTTCTCACTCTTGACATGTAGTAAGTAAACCGCCTAAATGTTTTCACTTTATTTATACTACTTTGATTACATTTGAAGACAAAGCATCATACCTTTCCATTTACCAATAATAAGGAGCAAAAAAGTATATCTTAATTAAACTGAAAGTATTATTCTCCAACGTTCGTTTCAGTTGCTGGATAAATATCGCTGCATCGTTTTAATTATTTAAAAATTTTCAGTGAACCTGGAGTATTCTATGTTCACTGTAGGTGGTATGCATCAGGCATCATGAGGCTGATAGAGGAATTTTAATTGACAGTGTTGTGTTAGCTGTTGTATAGTAGATTATATGTTGAGAATTTTTTTTTACCAGTTTGTTTTCAAAATTAATTTTAATGTGGTAATGTGGTGCATTGTTTCATTTCATTTTTATTACATGACCACTCGGGTTGTTGTTACTGGTGGCATTAGTAATCTATTGCAATACTTCTATTGACCATGTAAGCATCTTTCTCCTTAATACTTCTATGAACTATTTAATAGTGAGAGGTATTTTCTTCTGTTTTAACGTTTTTTTATACATCGTCTATACTACAGCTTATCATTGAAATGCATTTACCAATTATATCAAAATGATCGTTTGATTAAATCCGTGGGATTTAGAAAAATTCTGAAAGTCCGTAAATAAATAATAACATATCTAACTGTAGGTGTGCTTCTAGGGAGGGCCTTTAGAGCCAAAAGGAAAGTGAGCAAATTCTAGAAATCATTTCTTTGTTGAAAATGCTATTTATTTATTCCATATGAGAGTAATTTTAATAATTTTGGTAAGCTCTCCATTGTATCATATCTTGCTTGCTTTGCTCAATATAATTTAAAGCTACTTGGTGGCCTAGTCAAATATCTGTTATATAGAATTAATAGATATGACAAAAAGGTATTAAATGAGGAAGTTTTATAAGTTTCTTTGGGAATGTATGGATTGTGTGTAAAATCTCAGTGATTGAAAATATTTTCGAGATATTTTGTACATTTTCTTTCATGGGTTTTGTTCTGTTTCTCAAACCAGTAAGTGTCAACTGTGTGAAAGGTGGGTGGGTTTCACACGTGTGTGGATCATCATGAATGATACTCTAGTATGAAGATAATTCATGCATATGTCAATGTTGTAATGTGTACATTAACTCCTGTAACAGTTGAGTGATATGCAAGAATTCATTAAAACAGGGTATGAAGAAATACTTGCAATAGATTTGATGCAACATTTAAGAAATCTAAAGATGTTATTAAAGTTAAAAGGAGACCAAAATTTTACTCATGACTTTAAAGGCTGAATTTTGTTTATGAGGAGGCTGGAGAAAGGCTTTAATCTGAGGCTGTTTTGTGGTTTCCTAAAAGCAATTGTGATTATACATGTCTTGAATTGCAACAAACCTGTGCTTTCAGGGTGTTGTCTTGTGTTGTCGTATATTGGACTTAATACGTATCTTGTCTTTTGTATTTTAATTGTTACTGAATACAGTTTGAGGTTAGAGCTGGATAATAAAAATTAGGAAACATATCTTGATTTTGCAAAATAGAATAGTCTAGGAGGCATAAGTCCAGCTTGGTCAAGTATAAGTTGTGAAAAGTTTGAGTTTAGTGCATCAATTTGACAGGAAAACGGACAAATCTGTTTTTGACAAACTCAACAAGTTGAACAACTTCCCGCTTCTCAGAATTTAAATACTTTGTGATTAAAATCGACATAAGAAATATTCTCGTATAAGCTATACAGAGTAGATATCTTGACTGTTATGTTAATCACAGTCATTGGTTGTAGTGTCTACATAATTTAATTACTCCATGTTTTGATTAATATTCTGTTGTTCCAAGTAGTTATCACTGATGTAGGGAAATGGTTCTTGTGACTATTTTTCCACAGAAGAGACTGACTTTTAAATCAAGCTGCATGTGGGTGACCTTGTTTGTCATAGCTAAGGGTAGGCAAAAAAAACAAAATTATCCCAGGCAGGGGCTTTAAGCTTTGATTCCAGTGGTGTTGCCAGACATTTCAACCTTGGGGGGGGGGCACAGGGAGGGTACAGCACTTAATTAGGGGGGCACAATGTTTAGTTGTGAATGCCGTACTGGGGGAGAGGGCCTTTGAGAATTTTTTGATTAACTATGGGTCCTTAGATGCAATCTGGTGCTATATTTTGCAACCCGAAGTAACTTTATGTTCAAGAAGTTTCTGGCTTAGTCTGTCCGATATTTATAGTTTTAATTGAGTTAGAAAAAAAGCTATACAAAAAATGGAAATAAACCCTATTGCTTTGATAATGTTTTTAAATAAGAGTGTTGAAAATTGTAACTTAAAGTTCATGCAAGGTAGTAGAGAAGTTTAAGCACTAGCAATTCACGCCGGGGCCTCTGTGACCTTGTTAGTGAGAAAATAACTGGTTATTGTGATAGTTGGTGGAGAGAAGTTTGAAAGATGAACGTAATATGTTTTATCCTTTGTAAAAAGGTTTTGTTTGAGTATTTTTTTTTTTTTAACACTACAAATCGCATCTGGGGGGGCACAATTTTCTTGGGAGGGCACATGCCCCATCAAGCCACCCCTTGACAACGCCACTGTGATTCAAACAGAGTATGTTTACTGTATGTACCATGCATGGGTATGTACCATTCATGGGTTCCTTCAAATATAAATTTAAGTCAACAAAATGTAGTGTTTATGAAATACATATTTAGCTAAGAGAAATTGTCATTGGTTTGGTATTGCATATTATATTATCGTCTGTATTTATTCATAATGTATATCATATGTTACAGTTTGAGTGTTTTGCATGGGATGTGGCAGTAAATTTAACAGGTGGAGCATCTGATGACCGGGTTATACCCGTGAAGATGCTGTTATTAATACTTGGTTAGATCCGATGTCAATAAAGATCAATTTGAGTGCAGTGAATATCTGAAAAATTGTTCAAATTGATTTCTCTCTATTGCTTATATATTATGGCTCTGGTGTTGGTTAATGTCCCCTTATATACAAATATATACGTAGCATATTATTAGGAACAAGATTATATGACCAACATTATGGAATGTATTTATCTTTTTTCTTGTTGTCTGCAACCATATAGTAACAATTGAATATTATTTCTTGAATGTCTTTAATTCGATGGTGAAAGAAGAACTATCATCGTAGCATCTCTTGACCAGCTCGTATCTGTGAAGATGCTGTCGTTGTGTAGGACTGTACATTTGCCAAGAATGTTGTATAAATCGATATGAATGTGGTGAAAATATAACATGAAATGTGATATGTTTGTATTTCGTGTGTGTGCCTTCATTTCTTAGTTGTCAGCATATACTGCCATGTCGGAGAGTTGATGCAACCCAAATTTACTGTAGTTTAATCGTTTTCATGTTTCAAGACCTTCCCTTGTAAAAGTCAGCAGTATTGACTCTTTAGGGTACTAAAATTGCTTCAAGTTGTCAACAGTATCTTCTGTAAGGTTTTGACCTCAATAATTATGCACATACATTGAGGTGTGTTTCCATCATACAATCACATATCTCAGAGAGGTAAAAAAAAAAAAACCTTTTTCAGTTTTAATTACGAGAATGAGAGACCAATATTAGCATATTTGGGTGCAGTAATGATGACCTTTCAAACCTTGGTTAGTATCACAACACTTGACAGAGGTATTGACCATAATTTTACACATTTATGTTGTAAGTGCTCTGGAGAAAAATTGAAAACTGTCATAGTTGTTGGAAAGAGTATGCTAATGTTTGAGGGAGTTACTCAGTATAAGAGAGTCTTAAATAATCCCTAAGATTTGACCATGTGATTAGGGAACACGCCCTATTATTTCCACTTTGTCCTGATGGGGTGTGGTTCAAGCTTGGTCCTCGATAAATGTGTCGCAGCTTGTTCAATATTTAATATCCTTTTCTCCAAAGCTTTGGGTACAGCATTTGCAATGCCTACTTGCCTACTTGAAAATAGACATTGTAATAAATAAATAAGAAAAGTATTAAAGATTCAAGCAAACAGTATGTGGCTTTATGATGTCAAAGTTAGACTTGCTCAAGTCTTCAACCTTGTGTGTGGAAGAACATTTAAGATGTCTCCCAAATGGAATATGATTTTTGTTTAGCGGTGTGGTGAAGTATGGTGGCTTAATAGGGACATAGCAAATTAAAAAATTGTGATAAAAAGTCTAAATTTTGACTTTTTAAGTCAACATTTTTAGATGAAAAGGCAAAATTTGAGATAAAAAGTCAAAATTTTGACATAAGAGGTAAAAAAAAGTCTAAAATTTGTATATAAAATGTCAAAATTTTGAGATTTGGGGAGATTTTTCCCCTATGTCCCTATTTAGCCACTGTAGTTAAGTGATCAATCCAACATATCCCTATCATATAGACCGTTGATGATGGTTCTGGATCTCTTCTACTTTGATTAGATCGTATCCCAATTGCAAAACGAAAAATGGATATTCAAAGCTGATGAACTTTATGAAGAGCATCTCTGTTTCAAGACTCAAAAGTTTTATTTTCCTACTTTCAGGAACAGAAAAAAGGGAATACGTGAAATTTCTGAATAGTAAGCTGACTAGTTCTAAACAAGCAGAGTGTGTACAAATATATAGTCTTAGTCAGTACTGTTTTCCAGAGTGATGCAAGAGAAATAGCTAACAAAATAACATTCTTATTTTTCTCTAAGAATAATTAATTCGATGTAAAAAAGTGAACAGAAATTTTACTTGGTTATCACACCTCCGCATAAAATTACTTGTTATGATGATCGGAAAGATACTGCAAATACCATAGTGATGCAAGAGAAATGGCTAACATAATACTTATTCTTCTCTAACAATAAATAATTACATGTAAGAAAGTGGACAGAAATTTTACTTCGATATCACACCCATAAACACACCATATAATTACTTGTAATGATGGTCGGAAAGATATTGCGATTACAATAAAAGCAAATTTCGTAGAACTACTTTATACAAAGGCATTTTGGTCATACGCAAAATTAATGACAATGTAATGTTTGCTTTCGATTTAAAAGTCATTCTCAAAAGAAATGGGAATATTCAGTGGACAATTTCACGTAATTTTCATATTTCCCTTCCATTTCTCATAAAA
Source organism: Apostichopus japonicus (assembly GCF_037975245.1). Taxonomy (NCBI): domain Eukaryota; kingdom Metazoa; phylum Echinodermata; class Holothuroidea; order Aspidochirotida; family Stichopodidae; genus Apostichopus; species Apostichopus japonicus. Next base: position 13,451,039 of record NC_092579.1, read on the forward strand.
TATCAAACATGCACTTACGTTTTATTATTTGCAAGAGACACTTTTTTTTATTTAACCTCGATATGTGATACGTTTATAATCTTTGCTTTAATAGTTGTTAATAGTTGTATATCGAAAAATTTCATGAAAATGCAACTTTTGGTTTATAGGAATATTATTTTGCTTTGTGGACAGATGATTTAAAGTAGTACAAACAGAAACATTTACAGTTCATTTGCCTCAATGACATTTACTCAATCTGTTGTTGCCAGATGCAAAATCACAAAAATGTCACCAGATTTGAATGAAAATGAAAGAACACAGCATATATTTGCGATACAACATGCTATCACGGTGTGATATTTATGACCGAAGAAGCAGAAATATTTCCAGCAAGTTAAGCTTATAAAGCAATAGACTTCATCCCCCAGATTATCTCTTTGAATTATTCCCACTGCTGTAAATCTTCACTCAAAGTGCAGACTTGCTTTGATGTAAGAGGTGGCAGCCATTTTGTATGTAACACTATCCACCAGATTATTAAATAAACTACATTAAATGTAGACAAATCTCTTGAATTATTCCCACTGCTGTAATCTTCACTCAAAGTGCAGACTTGCATTGATGTAAGAAGGTGGCAGCCATTTTGTATGTAACACTATCCACCAGATTATTAAATAAACTACATTAAACATAGACAATTCTCTTGCCTTAAATGTTTTTGACAAGTAGAGGAGGGGGCTATTAATGTCAGTGATGAGCCTGGGGTAAAAAAAAATCACGGAACTTTGCAAAAATTGCGGTATAGGCTCCAGTTTGCGTATGCTACAGTGTGCTAGGATAATAGTTTTTGTCGCCGAGGTAGAAAAGAAATCACGGATATTTCGCGAAAAAAGCTCATGCCTGTAATGTACAGCAGTGGCTATACTTCTAAAGTCCACAAAGTGAGTCCTCGATGGCCTGATCACTTCCGTCTAATTTGATTAAACAAACTTCCAGATAGCCGCCCGCAATCTTACTATTGTGCCTCTGGCAACATTCAAAGTCCGCAGAAATTCTTCTTGTATGATTCCTTCGCATCTATCCTTGCCGGTAGAAATGTGCCTCAACATCTTTTTTCTTCCCTTCTTCAGAGTTGAAGTGTTTGCATGACTTTTGTGATGTTTATCTCTTGCTGCGTAAGAAGAAAAGATCAAACTATGAACCTATTAACAACATAGAATTTGGCTTGGAATTTGCTTACTTTCTACAGATTTGCTTGCCTGCATCTTCTTCTCCTGTTTCCATTTATCTTTCTTTATACTCGCTGACATTTTCATGATAAGCTGCATTTCTCTAGATAATTCCTCCACTGCCATTTTCAGGATCACAGAGGTAGTTGTGGTGAGAACCTCATTCACAATGTGTGTCCAATCCTCGGTCAAATAGTGTGGATAAAATTCAGCCGCAATATGTGTACGACCCTCAGTATTAAATCATGTGTGCATGATATTCAGTAAAAATTATGTGATGCTCAGTCACAATATGTGTATGATCCTCAGTCAAATTGTGTGTGTGTGATCCACAGTCATAATTTGTGTCTGATCCTCACTCAATATCAATGTTTGATCCTGAGACAAAATGTGTGTGTACACTCTTCAGTCACAATTTGTGTTTGATCCTAACTCAATATGTGTGTATATGATCCTCGGTCACAATTTGTTTTTGATCCTCAGTCAAAATGTGTGTTTGTTTGAACCTCGGTCCAATTGTGTGTTTGATCCTTCAGTCCTAAACGAACAAGGTTCTTCTAAAGTCACTAATGGGGATGTACATGAGATAGGATGAGATGTATGAATGTGTGTGTATGTATGTATGTATTTCAGATCCCCCTGCAAGCAGGAACTCGCGAAGAAGCCTCATTGGCGGATCAAAGCCGCAAGCCGACCAAAGTCGGTCTCTTACATTCATATTTAACGTCCATGATTATGAATTGTGAATTGTCAACAATTCTGTAACTGGACAACATACATTAATCTGGGAGTGACTCGAACTCGGGACCTTATGATTAGAAGGCACCGGCGAGATGAGATGAGACTGTGGATGTAGATGAGAGTATTATCTTACCGTAAGCGTTGTGTCTCTGCTTCTTATCTTGACAGTTCCACTCTTTACTGTGTCTTCAGTGAGTAGAACGGAGTACGGAACTCCCATTATATCAAGTCTGCGAAATGTGAACAAATCATACATTTTCGATTGATATTTCAGATTCCAAGCTGACAGACCTATTCACAAATTTTGGAGTTCCCTCAAAGTTTTTCCATCCTTGGCATCAGTTAATCGCCTAACTTTACAACAACAAAAAATTGGTCACAGGTCCATGCAATCATTATTGACCATCACAACAGCTCGGTAATTCAATATACTATAAACCTTGCAAAATGTTTCTTTTTTTAAGAGTGCTTTCTCTAATACTCCAATTTTCCTCACACAGGTATGAGAGTGAACATAAGATACATAAAATGTCCCCATATTACAGAGAGAATACTTTTGAGAGTGGTTATAAAGGTGCCTGATGGAGTTTGCTCATGTGTGACCCCTAAATTGACTTTCACACACATTTCAGGTTTAATAACAGGTCAGGATTTCTGGGAATGTCTCTTGTTTTATTTTTTTATTGAGCGACCGGGTTGATTTACAGCATTTTAATATCTGTTTGCAAGTTTTGTTTCATATGTTCTGACAAACTTTTAATAAATACAGTGAGAAATAAACTTCCTTGATAAATCATTTGGCCAAACTAGCTATTTCAATTGGAATACAGAAAGGCAATAGACTTAATAGTAACAGTCCTTCTACCATACTGCTATTAATCTAGGGCAATGGGCATATTGCAACTTCATTGAATTCAATGTTGGCCACCCCTTTGCTGGGGATAATTTATATTTAAATTTTATTTATTTATTTATATAGCAAAAGTGCTATTCAAAATGGGTGGCAGACTGCAATACAACTTCATAAGATGTATGGCAACTTTTGTACACAGAAACCATAGCATTTTACAAAGGAACAAAATTCACTATGTTCAGAACTGCTACACAAACTTTGAACACTTAAATTTTTCCCTGTATGGACATCATAGCTTGAATCAGACGCCTGTAATGGAAATGTTATGCACGTACAGTACAAACATCAATTCATAGCATACTTATGTTTATGTTCTCCCAGAATAGGTGGACGTGAAATAATCAGTCAACTTAGACCCCTCTTCCAGGCCGACACAACATGTCCTCCAATTCTTCAGATCAAAATATGTTTAACCTACGCATTCAGAGGTGATACCAGCCACCGTTAAGTTTCGTGTCCTTACAACAACAGAATCCCTGCTGATTGAAAACACCTGTATGTAAATCAATCGTCCATCAAATCTACATCAATCAAAACATTGTTGTGGATGTAAATGTCAGCAGGCACGGTTGAACTTGTTGTAAAAAGACGGAACTATTAAAAGAGGTTACGTACTTTTCAAATGTTTTGGATGGAGATTTATCCTCTGTTGCTTGTATTACATTCACATCGGCACTTCGAAAGTCTTTAGCCAACAAGTCAGATACCTGTGTAACAATTTATTTTACAGAATTATTCAAGGACCAGTTGTTTTATTTGGATTAAGACTGATACATTTCAAAGTGGAAAAGAGCCATTTTTCTTGGGGGGGGGGGGATAGAACAGAGCTATAATTAGTAACTATTTAGTGACTCTATTTGATTTAAGACTGATACATTTCAAATTGAAATAAACAGTTTTACTAGAGATGGGATGTACCTCTGATGTACTCGAACTTAAAAATTTCTTTCTCTTTTGTTTGCCAAAAATTATCAAAATTATGTGAAAATTTGAAATTTCTGATTTGTCAGAGATTTTAAATTTACTCCATGTGGTTCCATATATTGTGACCTAAGAAACTGCTACGACAGAAGTTAAACATTTAATGTACTTCAAAACTTTTAAATATCAAGTTATATTTGAAATAGCTGGTAGTTCCGGAAAAGGGGTGGAGGTAACAGTTGCGATGGAATCATTTGAGGATTGAAATTTAGGATAAAACAGAGCAAGAATAAGTAACTATATAGTGACTCTAAACCTTTGACTTGAGATAGTGAGTGTGCACTCTTTATGAACAGACTGATAAACATATTAGTAATATTAAAACATTAGGCAAATATATATGAACCACCCAAATACATTTAAACCAGGTCTGTAATTAAGATATTCCCAAAAAGAGTTGAGTCTTATTTTCAAGTTTATGCCCAATTTTCAATAGCCTCCAGCTATTTGGTAGAATTCCATTTATAGACCAAAAATTTCTTTGTCTTTTTCCATTTTTTGTCTAATTTCCAGTTACTTTAAAAATGCCTATTTCTCTTGAAATCCCCTCCCTCCCACTTTCTGGTTTGTATCCAGTGAACCTTTGAAGAGGTCCATGGTTACACATTATGCAAGTTACTTTGTCTTCTGACTGGTGTCCCCCAGCAAAGATATGGGTACATAGGGATCACCACCAACTAAGGGATTGCCACCAACTAAGGGCTCACCAACAACTAATGGATCACCACCAACTAAGGGATTGCCATCAACTAAGGGATCACCACCAACTAATGGATCACCACCAACTAATGGATCACCACCAACTAAGGGATCACCAACAACTAATGGATCACCAACAATTAAGGGATCACCAACAACTAAGGGACCACCACCATCTAAGGGATCACCACCAACTAATGGATCACCAACAACTAAGGGATCACCAACAACTAATGGATCACCACCAACTAAGGGATCATCACCAACTAAGGGCTCACCACCAACTATAGGATCACCACCAACTAAGGCAGGGTTGTCCAACCTACGGCCCGCGGGCCACAGTCCGGCCCGCCGCAGGGTTGCGTCCGGCCCGCCAGAGATGCTCTACGGTGCGAAATTTTAGTGAGCAGATTTATTGATAACAATTTGAAGCTATATAATCAATCATTCGAACCTTCTGGGTCCAAAAACTGCATAAAGGTCAGTTTGTGTGACACTCTCAGCGGAGGCTGGGGGGCAGCGGCTGGACTTTATTCATCTGTTTTATCAGGAAGGAAAATAAATCAGTGCGCTCCGCGCGCAGTGCTCACATTTTGTTGCCTTGGGCTTCGGGCAAAAAATCGAAAAATCGAGCGTAGGGTTCATGCGGCCCCTCCTTCATCATAATCATTCCATGTGGCCCTCCTCTGCAAAAGGTTGGACAACCCTGAACTAAGGGCTCACCACTGACTAAGGAATCACCAACAACTAATGGATCACCAACAACTAATGGATCACCAACAACTAATGGATTGCCACCAACTAAGGGATTGCCACCAACTAAGGGATCACCACCAAGTAATGGATCGCCAACAACTAAGGGATCACCAACAACTAATGGATCACCAACAACTAAGGGATCACCAACAACTAAGGGATCACCGACAACTAAGGGATCACCAACAACTAAGGGGTCACCACCAACTAAGGGATCACCACCAACTAAGAGATCACCAACAACTTAGGGCTCACCAACAACTAAGGTATCACCAACAACTAAGGAATCACCAATAACTTAGGGCTCACCAACAACTTAGGGCTCACCAACAACTAAGGTATCACCAACAACTAAGGTATCACCAACAACTAAGGAATCACCAACAACTAAGGAATCACCAACAACTTAGGGCTCACCAACAACTAAGGGATCACCACCAACTAAGGGGTCACCAACAACTAAGGGATTACCAACAACTAAGGAATCACCAACAACTAAGGGCTCACCAACAACTTAGGGCTCACCAACAACTAAGGGATCACCAACAACTAAGGGATCACCAACAACTTAGGGCTCACCAACAACTAATTGATCACCAACAACTAAGGAATCACCAACAACTAAGGGCTCACCAACGACTTAGGGCTCACCAACAACTTAGGGCTCACCAACAACTAAGGGATCACCACCAACTAAGGGGTCACCAACAACTAAGGGGTCACCAACAACTAAGGGATCACCACCAACTAAGGGATCGCCAACAACTAAGGTATCACCAACAACTAAGGGGTCACCAACAACTAAGGGCTCACCAACAACTAAGGTATCACCAACAACTAAGGGCTCACCAACAACTTAGGGCTCACCAAAAACTAAGGGATCACCACCAACTAAGGGCTCACCAACAACTAAGGGATCGCCAACAACTAAGGTATCACCAACAACTAAGGAATCACCAACAACTAAGGGCTCACCAACAACTTAGGGCTCACCAACAACTAAGGGCTCACCAACAACTAAGGGGCTTGATTGTTCTGTTGGTACAGCGCAGTGTCTGTAAACCTTCAAATCCCGCAAACATTGCTTTGCTTTTTTCCAATAATTTTAAATTATGACTAACGATGAGAAGGAACAGTACCTCTTGCAGTTGGTCTGAAGCCTGAACGATCACAATGGCTACTTTAACTGGACAGAGATTGGTATGTAGTCTCATGAACTGTGGAGGACAAGGCAAAGTTTAACAGTATTACTAATGTAGAGTTGGTAGCTTATATTGAGAACAATTACATTAAAGGCAATGAAGACTCGCCCCAAACCGCGTGCCGCCCTCTGAAAAAAGATAACTTTCCGTTGCTTGCAAGTGAAGTTTTCTTCTTGTTGCTACAAAATGCAGACAGTAAACTTGATACCTTATTATCTTTTATCTGGGCCTGATATCGGGGAGTTCTATAACAACTCCCTGCTGAGATGTCCATCGATGCTATATACACTGTGTTGTGGGTATTGACCGTAGCTGCATGTATTGACTATTGACTGTACACTAGTGTGTAATAACCGAGGGTTAACGAGGCTAACATTTTTTAACATTTTAATATTTTTAATTTTCTAGCTAGCAATAAAATATTAATAAATGGAAAAACCATGCCACTGCTCTTTGTTCTGTCTAATTTTTATTGCATTCATTGTTCAGTGTTCTAATTAAGTTTGTCTCCCCCACCCCCCAAAAAAATAATATATATATATAGTTGTTAATATTGAAAGCAAAAACAAGAATGAAACCCATGATGAAGTCAGAGGATTTTAATACCTGTCTCTTTTTCTTGCCTGTAGTAGTTGGGACATTGACATCCTGATATGCCTCCAGGAGATAAGCAAGCATACCGCCCTCTAAATATCCGACAGATTGAATTAGATGAGGAATGATGAGTTTCCTGCCATCTCTGACCTATGAAGTTAAAAGCAGACCAAACAAAGAGTATGCAGTTGTGTGTGTCAGTGTGTGTAGAGATATATATATCAGACAACTGGACATAAACATTCGTGTATGTGACCTTAACATGTTATTTCTTCCTAGCAGAGTCGGGTGGTTTGTTGACATGGCGACACTTTGAGATGAGCTCTGTTTTTTGGTTTATACCGTCCTTGGTACGTAAGATTGCCAGCTTTTCTTCTACGCAAAGGTTGCACTGGCCCGATTCACTTTTGTGCATGTTGGATTCCTTTACTATCTCCCAGCTTGCACTGTGGCTAATTCCCCCTCTTTTCTGGTTCCATATGTACTTTAACAGTTCTGTTTCTTTTTGGTACTTTTGTCTGAGAGATTTTGTGTGGTTGATGATGAACTCTCGCAAGTGGATTTAGTTTAGGAGTACATGCATAAATGACTTAACCAGTACACAATCACTGTTGTCCAATTAGAACTATTATTGCAGCATTTTGCCACTGAAGGAAAGAAAGGGGTAATCGGCAGCATAACATATTTATGTTATGCCATCAAACATCCCACCAGAAATGATGAAATATGATATAAAACCTGCTATTAAATGAGCAATGAAACTGTTGTAGCCACCGAGATCTCTTAGTTGGATTAAGAGTTATTTTAAAGTCGGACAGTCAAAACAAGTACACAGAACACATATGTACAGGCCATTATTAGAAGCCTTCCTTACCCCAACTAATGTCTGCTTCTTTTCCTGAATTTCTTCCATGGGTGTACTTCCATGGTTGGTCAATCTTTCTATTACGTCTTCTCCCCAGGGGAAAGGGTACTTGATTTCAATGACCTGTTTTCCATCCTCATTCCTTACATCTGTACTTGTGAATGTTGAAGGTGTCCAACTGAACTGAAAGGCCAAAAAGTAATTAAAAACAACTGCGATAAATGGTTTTTACCTCGGAAAAAACCAGTCCTGTCTGCTATGAAGTGAACTATCCCAGGCTATGAGAAGGAGGATCAAAATGAACTATTTAATAGGGTGGATTAGTTCACTTGGAAGACTACGGTCATGTTTCCCAAACAATTGGTCGTGATCTAATGTGTCACCAAACTGTTGCGGTGGGTCAAGAGCCAGGTAGTGGAAAACCAAGAATATAATCGGTAAACAAAATTTTTCCTTAGAATCTTATGATAAACTTCCTTTCTGTCATGCTCTGATGTCTTTCCCAAAGTTTTGATAAATGTGTGTGTGCTGTTGTTTATTAACCTTCAGCCAATGTGCAATCATATCAGCCAATATGCACGCAAATGCAATCACATCAGTCAATACACAGTTAGATCATCCATAACCAAGGAGTATACATTCACAAATGTTCAGCATTAGAGAAATTAACAGATCATGGCAAGCCTTGGTAAAATCACAATATGGGTTTGCCAAGGGAAAAGTTGGGAAAGCTTACAAGTACAGGAGTTGAATTCCATTTCTGATATATAAAAGTCAAAGAATAACTTGCTTTGAACACTTTGAGGTTCCAGAGATTTATTTAGAACACAGAGTTTTGAAGATAGGATCTTGTATATAAACTGCTCATCGATTGACTACTGTACATCACATACATTTTATCCTCTAGATTTTCATACATGAGCTGAATTATTGACATTACCGAAAATGTTTTACACAGTTTCATCTACACCTAAATTTCTTTTCATCTACACCTAAATTTCTTACTGTCAAATTGCTGATAATGTAAAGCACAGCCAGGGAGCTCCTCGTGGACTAGAGAAACATTCTATCCATTTGGAAGTAGTTATATGGTTTACCTTTTTCCACCACTGAAGCCTTGATCTCTGCCACATATTTTGCCATCTTGAGGCATCCTTGGGAGCACAGAAGAAGCTTAGATGCATGTACGTGAAAGCATGGGACCTGTACGTGAAATAAATTCCAAATGACAATGACATGTATTTGTATACAGTTGTTCTAGTTTCCATTGGATTCACTGAATGTAGAATCTATACTCACTGGAAAATGTATCTGTCGGGTTTGAATGATCCGTGACTGCGGTGGTGACCAACGGTAGCAAGTCCGACAGGAAGTCCCCTCTCTGACATCGTAAGAGCATTCTGGTAGTGAGGTAGAAGATCTAAAAAATCAAAGAGAAGTTCGATGGATGTTTCAATAAAGATGAGGTGATACACAGAGAACCTCTACATTCAGGAAACCATAGTAGGACAATGTGACCTACCTTTAATATATGTTCTCTATATATCTTTAAATAAAATATATGACGATAAGAATTGAGTTCAGCATTAAGTTTTAATATAAATTTGACCTATAGATGGGAAAATAAACTTTAACATTCCTTTTACATTAATTTAATTAGCTGCTTAACTTCAGGAGGGTTAGTGAATATTTCATATTACTTTATAACTTTTCTGATTCCTATTTTGTTTTTATGTTAAGGCATTGTTAGGCAAACACTAATTTGCAAATGACAGATGAAAGAAATTTTAGAAGAAGTTTCATTGTGTTTGTCTCACCTGCCAAAGCTATACTACCACCCTTGTCTAGTGATGTTGAAAAGCCCTGTTCAGTTCCTTCTGTTGGATCAGCTGCAGCAGCAGTGGAAGCCCTGCAAAAGAGTTTTATTTGCCTCATTAGCTTGAAACAAGCACACTGGTAGATAATTCTATTATAACTTTATATCTATAATGGAGATGTCATCACAGGCCATCTAAATGAGGTGACATATACTACAGTGCTTTACATACAATGTTCAACAAAATATGAATGTACTGTAATACGCACGACACCTGCAATACCGCTTCTAACATTGTGCAAAAAAAATACAACCCATAAAACATGAAACATTAATGAAAAAGTTGGTAATATATGTGTAAGCAAATTTAGAAAGTGCATTGAAAATTAATCAGCATTTGTTTCTTGCAGTATCCAGTATGGGAAAGTGATTGAAGCAATTAAATATTCCATTCTTGATTAAATTTAATGGATCAGGGAAATGATTACTAAATAGTTCAAAACTTAGCATTCAATTTAAAACATTTGAAATGAGATATTAGAATGATTTTACAGATGTCAAGCAAACTTGACAAACCTTTTCAAACTCATCCTATCATATACTCATTTACAAGCATTTGCCAAACTATAGTTCATAAATAAACATAATCACTTGAAATAACTTTATTATCTTACTCTGAGATATGCTGTATGTGTTTTGTGAATGGGCTGTCAACACCCGTAATGAGTCCTTGTTGCGTGACCACATCTCTCCACCTGTATTCATAAAAAAGATGATGATTTAAAAATAAGTGCCACAGTTCTTGGTTATAAATATTTAGTTCAATATTAAAGACAAGGTAACAGCTTAGATCAGCATGTACACCAAACAAAGTTGCCACTCTTTAAAAAGGTTTACAATCTTGTACAAGACTTCTCCACAAAGTGTGCACAATTCAAATAGTCATTCCCATGGCAACAACAGTACATCACATACTGTAGATCTCTGCTTCCTCTAGGGAACTTCCCATAGAGGTGCAGCTACAAACTGGTGCATGCAACTTTATTTACTAGTTACCTTGCAGGTCCCCATTTAATGTATATATACAACTGGGTGAAGAGAGGCAATGGAGATAAAATGCCTTGCCCAAGGGCTCAACATAATGATCTGGCCAGGACTCAAACCTACAATCACATATAGATAGAAAGTATGTAACCACAATACTCTCTCAATAGTAATAATTCTCACTACAGTAGAACTAACTTTAAATGGTTTTATACCAAACTCACCAAGAGTTGATAAGGTTTCTTCTCAATTCTGAACCAAGATGTCCATAGCTCAATGGAAACGTATCTGTGGCTGCTGTAGACTGGTGGATGAAGCCATATCGTTGACAGAGGGCTATTACCTTCTTAAAATGACCCAAACGAACTTTGGATGACATGCGAATGTATATTTTGCCACTTCAGATCATAACCACATCTTGTCCATTTGAAAGACCAAGAGAGATCAATGCAAAGTTTGTATACATGTATTGTTCATGTTCAAAGAGAATTAATGGCACACAAATATAATACAATCATAATAATAATAATATAATATATGTAAATAATTAAATGTAAATCACTAAGTATTTAGATCAGTGAAATTGATCAGTGTCTCAAATTTTCATCCAGCCTAGATATACAGTAGGCCTACTGTGAATATACAGTACCTATACCTCTTCCCACTGGCCTGGCTACACAATTCGATAGGTGTAGTTTAACGAATCCGTCAACCACCTTGATCGATTATGACTTCACTATATTAAATGGCATATTATAATGAACGCATAACGCTAATCATTCTTTTTTACTTGGAATGTACATTTTTATGAACGATTTTTACCACTTAACTCTTACAGTTGGACTCTTTTGGTTTATCTCGAGTTTATATTTACGACCAATTCGAATCACGACCCGACAGGAAAATCGTTGGGCACAAAACAATTATTACAACCCTTAGGCTTGTCTGGTACAGTAGTCTGCGTCAGCAGACTACTGTACCAGACAATCCCAATTGCTACTCAAACAGCTATCATACATTCAGCTTCCAGGGGGGATATCATGGTTTGATGACCAATTGAAAAGTAAGACTGGAGGAAATGAAGAATTGAGCAAGCCTAAGTTCTCAGCGGAAGCATAGACCCCCTAGACCATGCAATAGACTTGTGGCATTCTAATGCACCTTCCGCAAATAATGGAGCACGGTCGATCCATGAGTGAGTTGCGAAAACTTTCGGTGACTAGTCGCGAGGTTTTTCCAGACATCGGAAAAGTTATCTGCAGTTTTCGGAGCGTGCCGACTTAGATCGATTGCTATTTTTCAACTTCCTTAGACCTGACATATGCATCCCGGCCGTTTGCATCGATTCTGAAGGGTGGAAGTGGCTCATTCATCATGGGAGATACGAGGTCGAGGGCCTAACCCTTTGCGGACCGCTATTACATGCATAACTTTCTTTACCAAATACCAATTCTTAGGGACAATGGTATTACTGATAAGAACAAATGCTGTTGTTGAGATAACATTATTTCAATCATCACCTTACTATAACACTGTCATATGTTGCATAAGAATTGTTTTCTACTTTGACAAAGAATATAGTACTACGAGAAAAAGAACCAGGAGTGATAATAAGTATTTTCAGGTGAGCCTGAACCACTTTTGGCATGTCAATCATGAGACTTTCTAAGAATAGTCACCCAGGAAAGAACCTGGGCACGAAAAACCGAACGACCGATCCACTCTCAACCCCAGTCCCTTTGCATCGTGACTTTGTGTGATTATCGTCAGGTGTGTATCACGATTCCCCTAGAAGGGGAACATAATGCTACATATGATCTTAGCCAAAAAATCGAGAAGCGATTGTCTCACTTTAATTGCAGAAACATCTAATGTTCAGAAGAATTGAAAACACTATAGAGGCCTATTTGACTGACGCTAAGCTAGTCATAGAGGAGTTTTTAATTAGGAAACACCTTTAACAATACAGTTAAATCCTGCGTGAAAATATGAACACATACAATTAAGTGGCATAGGAACAGACATACTAACATATTTACTAACTCTGAGGTTCTTTATTACGAATTGGAGTTGTTTTTACCACGATCCTTTCTTTGAACTTAATATCCAATAAAAAAAAACTTTTTGAATAAGCATATAGCCAATTGAATTCTAAAGTATTGAACTAATTGAAGGTAACAAATAGTTCATTAAAAACTCTCTATATGTACCTAATATGTGTCAAAAACAAGATTAGTCGCTTTGATACCCCTTTCGCGTTCCACGTGTTGGGGATTTCCCTAAACCGGCGATTCCAACGCAGTTGACTGACGTTCGTTGTGTGACACGGTGTATACGTCACTATCTATCTGTTAGCCTTTGTGCAAATTGTCCGTCGTGGATCGTCAAACGTACTGATTTCTGAACGTTAATTTTGCTGTTTTGTCCACCAATGTTAGCCGGGTACAGTTCCGTGACGCAAGCCCTGTTGGGGACCCTATTTACATGGGGACTTACAGCCGCCGGTGCAGCTCTGGTATTCGTTTTTAAGAGCGGTCAGGTAAGCTTTACCACTCTTCAATCAACAGCTGGTAATGTCGCGAAACTAGTCCACGCTATGATGAAACGACAGTCTTGTTTCAGGAAAGTACTGTAAAACTTTATAGTGGTCATTTCGCCCTACTTTTTATATTTACATATATGAACTTCAGTGCTCAGTACAAATGGTGCAGAGCTATGTTGCCTGATGATAGCCACAGTGAAAAGAACTCAATGTGTGCGTGAAACTCACACGTGAAACTCACGTTGCAACGCAATGGAATAGCATGTTTATACATATATCTATATATGTATATCTATATCTGTATATATATATATATATACATATATATATATATATATATATATATATATATACATATATATATATATATATATATATATATATATATAAACCTAATTGCGGAATAAGGAGAAATATGTGGCAAAAAAATGTACGGTAGGGAGAAAGTGCCGTTAAGGGGAAAAAAACATTTCCCCCTAACGTTTTGAACGTCAGTTTTACCAATATAACGTGATCCGACACTCAAAAAAAGTATCAGGTTGTGAAGAGGAGTCGATGTACTGCATATTCATGAAATTTGAAAGATTTTCAAAGTCCCTAACAGGTACTTTTTTGCTTTGTTATAAAACAAGAAAAATATCAGCTATGAAAAAAAATGAACGGTAGGGGGAAACGTGGTTTTTTGGTGATATTTCTTGATTTTTATATAAATATTTTCATTATCTCTTGACATGCAGTACATAATAACATGCTAAACATCTCCAATAGTCGGATCGATTGATTTTACCTGCCCTGAAACAGAAAACCCCCATATACCATTTTCGGCTGACCTATTTTCAACAGTCAAAACATGTATCTTTGTGCACATGCGCAGTATGCACTTAAATCTTTGTGCACATGCGCAGTATGCACTTTTACTTTTCGTGTACAGGATTGGAGGAAAGGTACCGTACATCATACATTATTTATATCATACTGTATACAACAACTCTGGTCTAAGTGTTGTAGCGACGACGAAATGTTCGTTGTTGATGGATCGCTGGTAATTGAATTTGGCGATAGTGACAATGGGCCCGTAAGTTTAAATTTAAACGATTACTCGAAGATTATTTACTAAAACAAACTAAAAATCAAAACCACAGATGTTACGTTTGATTTCTTTAATCGCTCTGTGACACAATCGCCGATGTTCTCAGTTCTTACTGGATATTGGTCAGACAAACCATGTGGACTTAATGTGACTTCTGTAATGCATTTGTCGATCGAATGATTTTCCCCTGAACTCAGGACAAAGTTTTCATATGCCATCGGTCTTTGGAAATAAAAATTTCAGACATCAGTGTGACCGTGGGGTGAGCCATTTTAACAGGAATGAGTCAATGTACGTGTGGGTCATGTTTATATTATGTTGCACGCGCAAAAAAATAATGACAAAAAGGATGTTGTATCATATTAGCAACAATAGTCTCTTGGTGCATATTTTTTTCGCAGAACCAGCTGGGTCTAACGTTATCTAATAGGTATAGGCCCAGTGTGTTGTGATCGCCCATTTCTTGAGCATAGGGTTAGGGATAGGATTACGTTCGAAGGATATGGTTTCTCTTTTGATCTGTTTTGTGACAATGTAGCGTGCTGGTGCCGTGGGTCAATCACCTAATTAGAATCATTTTCAGTGAAAAGTGCGGGATAAATCAAGAAAGGTTGACCTTGCTGTGTATTCATCAAACTTTTGCAAATCCGAATTCTGCCAAAAAAGTGTGAAATAGGCCAGCATTAATGGAACTGTATTAGCATGACAAACACATTGCAATGAACAGATGTGTTGATTCAATCACATACCTTTACTTGAATAGCATGGTACAGTGCAATAATTGCATAATTGAAAGGATAATGTTTTCTTTGGTTGTCTTCATCAAATAACGAATTACTTCCATGTTTTGATGCATCTTTACATTTCTTGAGGGATGCAAAATTAGATATATGAAGGGATTTTGAAAAGATATATATATTTGTCTACGTTCGAATCATTTGTCTCCTATGTGCTCTACTATCATTTTGTACGCTCTAATTTACTCAAGGTACTGATGAACTCAAATTTTCCCATACTATGCCAAGAATCCTGTATTGATTTAGTGACTATGTAAGGCTTATTTTAGGTAGTTCGGGAACGGAAAGCCGGGCCTTAGCTTACACTGATAACATCTAATTTAATCAAAGTACTGATCAACTCAAAATGTACAGAACATACACTTCCAATAGCGCGTGATTTTAATCCCGCCTCACCACAGCGCAATCCAACAATGCGCGAGCCATGGGTGACATCATAATAACAATAACAAACTAGAATATGCTTCACAACTATATAAGCAGAACAAACAATTAATTACAGACGGGTGTACGTTTCATTTGCCTGTAGGCCCAAGCTATGCACCTATCAATGGAATGATTGTACCCTAAACATGGAGAGTTAAATGTGGATCATTTGAATCCCATATGCCTCACTTTACCCATGGAGCTTTATAGCTCCATGCTTTACCTAAGATGTCAGTTATCAGCGTGACTGTGTTGTGAATCCCTGGATCAGGGGTGAGTCGAAGTGGGTCATGATTATATCAGTGTTGCATTTATAAGCAAGACTGATGGCAGTAGGAAGTGTAGTGTATTTGTGTTGAACTTTAGACCCCCATATATATGCAAATTAGAACTGATGTCACATCAAGCTTCCACTTTCAATTGTTGTCATCTAACTGACATGCACCCAGTAGCATATATGCTTGCTGGAGGCAGCTCAGTTCCACTACTTCTAGCAGCAGGAACAACCGTTTAATATCTAACCATCCTGGACTTTGCCGTGCATCAAGTTATTTGTTCATTTCTGTGTAACTTTACCTGGTGTAGTTTGAAGATATGGTACAGCATCCAACACAAATACCACCAAATTACCAGCAGTTTTAAAACATTGCCATAATCGCCGAATGCAGTTACTCCGACATCCCGCAATAGGGGTTGTTGTCATACCGTAGAACCTGTGTACACAGTCTCATAGGCAATGGCTACACTTGTGTCAATAACAACGTTCGCCACAGCCATAAAGCAGGAGGTATATTGCTTATGCTGCAGTACGTACAGGGCTTAGCCATCGTTTAATTGAGGGTAGTGCAAGGCCCGATGAGGAGTACAGTCGAGGAATGAAGAATTATGAAAGGTGAGTTTGTATCAATTCAATACTCCTTCATATAAATGGCAAATTTATGTGTGATTTGGAAAATAAGTAATGGGAATGGGTTCACGAGACATTAAAGATGCCAAAACAGCATGAATTGAAAAATTGATTTCGTTTTGGGCCACATTTTCCATAGTTGTGTAACAATCAGCCATGTTTATTGGTAGTGAGTAGTCTGTATTTTAAGCAAATTGTTAAAAGGATAGATTAAAGTAGCCCTGGGATAATCTGCAGTTAGTAAATTTATGTTTGATGTGTGTGTACATGTGTAATGCAGTGCAGGGATTATTCTTGTTGTTTTCAGTTAATTGGGAGACTGAATCGTGTTGCACAGGTATTACATGTGAGACTATGAGTACATTGTAGTTTGTTCACAATTAATGTTAGTTTAATTTGGAAGTTTAGTCATATTACTTGTATTATTTAATAGTTGTAACTAAATTTTTTGGAAGTTAGTTTTCAAAGATATATCATGTTTGATGGTCTCTATTATTTTACATCAAGGTCAAAGTTAAATTGGGTCAACTTAGGTCAAAGTCTGTAAACATGACATTCCATGAGTGAAAAGTTTTGAGCTTCAAACTTTTTGGTAGCAATTAGTAAGAAGATAATCGCAGTCGTGTTTAATGCAAGTCATGATGTCAGTTTAGGTCAACAGATCATGGTTGGAAAACCTCTATAGTACAATATCTGAAGGTATGAATGTAACTTAGGGGAACCTATAGTATGCTGAATAGATGATCCCATTGTTTTCCATAGAGTCAAGGGTCACTTGAAGTCAATTAGAGGTTAGTTATAGGTGAGAACCTTTATAATTAAGTCTCACTCTCATCACTGAAGAAGTGGGAATTTGTTTGAACTCCAGCTTTCTTTGTATTTGCATGTACATCAATCATTGCTGCAAGCCCATTAAACTAAATTACACATTCTGATCAGCAATACTAAATGTAGATGAATATAGTATCCACAGTTGCTTATCATATTGGCAAGAAATCACTAAATCAATTGACTTTCTGGCTTTGCAAATCTTTTTTTAATAGCATGGATGCAACTGAATAGTCAAGTGGTGGGCCATCTTTGGAACTGTTGGTGAACCATGGAAGTGGAAAATGCCAAAATTGTCAAAAGACCAAGATGAAAGTTATCATAGCAAAGGAGAAGCAAAGCTATGTAGACCTGTTTGCATTGATAATCAATTGGAAGAAAGGAGGAGCCCTGTATGACTATGGGATCAAGCAATTACAATGGACACTACCAAACCAAGTAAGTACTGTAAAAAGCCCATCCCATCCACTAATCTATCAGATTTTATTAAAATATTAGAAACTAGGTCAAAGTCATCCAAGGTCATCAGAGCCGCGATGAAGGTATGTTTCCTGGAAGTGTTGAAACCTGGAGTTCTAGCTGTAAAAGTTGAGTGCAAGCTTAGTATCCCAAGAGAGGATGAGATAAATCCATATGGTCCAGAATGAGAGAAATGTAATAACCAGCGAATATGGGCAATTTTAGCTGGCAATTACACTAAAGGGTGGTAACATTAGGAGAAGATAAAGCATAAGTACTAAAAATCAAACAATAGAATATGTTTGATCTCAAAAGTAAACCAGCAAAAGAAGTTGACCTATAGCAGATTACAAATGAACAAGAGAACCAATACTCCTGAATGTAACTGAGGTATTAAAATGTGTGTGTGAAAAAAGGTACGTTGTATGAAGTTTTAATTGCATACTTCCACTATGGCAATAACTTGCTCAGAGAGATGACTGTGTACAAGGGGTGATCTTCATTTAAGCCAATGAAGTTTGAGTTGGACACACAGTATTAAACACTTAGTAAAGTTCAGCTAGCAGGTGAATCCTTATCACAATTTATACACCTTTTTAAACATTTCAAGAAGTATATTCGCACAGCTGCCACCCTAACACACAACACAGTAAGTCAAAATACTAATAACTTGAAAAAGTAGTGGGTAGAGAGTACTGTACATTTTTCCTTCATTTTTCTAAACTAGGTCAAATCTCCTTCAATCGTCCTGATTTTCATATCATCTGTACTTTAACTTGTAAGTACTCATAAACATCCTAACTTACAAAATCGAAAATGATAGCTGGAAATTAGCCAAAAACAACAAGTTCGGTGGCTCATTTTAGGCATTTTTTTGGCGGTTGTACATTACCTAATTGTAGTATGCTACCTTAAGCCTCGTGAAATTTTTCTTCTTCTCCTGAGGTAAACTAAACTACAAAGCATTAAAGTATCTGTAATTATTTTTCTGTTTAATCCCCAATATCAACTTTTTAAGAGCTCAGCTGGGTCAAATTTGAGCTTGAAATGGATTTCTGCTCTAGCCTCGTTGCTGTGCTTTCAATCCATCTGTTTCTTACATTCTCTGGAAAATTCCTTCTGTTGATTATTTTGTACTTCAAAAGTCCTTTACTATGCACAAACCTGTCTCCAGGTTCTGCGAGTCCTTTCTAAGGAGATGATAATCGGGCTGGGAGGGGGGTCCCAGACCTGGCATAGAGCAAAAGAAACACTAAATATAAATTTGATCTTATTTGGGATTTAAAGAGTATAAATTCTTCAAGGAGATAACTGAACTGCAGGATAAAAGTTTACAACTGGCAGAAAGCAATTGAGATTGTAAAGTAGGTGTTTTTAGGTGTTTATTTATTGAGATTTCATTATAGAGGGCGCCCTCTAAACACTGCCTTGTGTTAAATAAGGTTAAAACTAGCCTCACAATTGACTAGTCAAGGACTGCTATACCACATTTTCCTGTTACATTTACATTTAATGCATATTTGTTCAATTCTACACCTTTCCCATGATCTGCAAATAAGTAAAAGGGGGTTGGTGTTTACCGAGAAGAAGCAAAGTACATCACCAACTAACACTAACAGCTGGATTAAGCCAGGCCATGCCCATGTCAGGGCACATTTTGGGAGAAGCCAGTATATATTTTATTTATGCATCTGAACCATGCAAATTGAGGTGTTTAGTTGTACTGTACCTTGCAGATTTTTTATATACTTGTGTCTCAATTAAGGACTCACAAGTCAGAATTTGTTCTATGAATACTGTAAACCAGCCAATTATATAGACCTACTGTATATTGATGATTCTGCCATACATTTTTGACAACTACTGTAAGTTACAGATAAGTATAGCCCAACACAATGTATTTTAATACAGAGAAGTCAAAATGATACCCAGACTGACAATGACACATGGTAGGAGCACTATGCTGGCTATACCTGGGACTATAGCATCCCAATTGCTAGTAAACAGCAGAAGTCTGTGTTGTCCCGGGCATACTTTAGTTCTAGTTCATTGTTATAACATTGCTTACCTACAGGTGTAAATTATGGCAGAAATCATGCTCTTCAACAACAACACTGACACGGCAGGGCTGAATCTGAACTGTATCAACTCTGGAACAATGAAATTCCAAGTATAATTTGCTAATTTGTACTGCCCAAACATCATCTATAGTTGTTCAACTGTGTTACTTTTGAATTACCGTTGGTAAGTAAATTTCATGAAACTTCCTTTCCATAGTCCTTCAACTATGGTAATGCAATCTTGAATTTAAGCCTACTGAAATATGTTGGAGACTTGGAGTAGCATCATCTTCACCATTCTTTAAAATAATGTCAAACATTACAAAATGCAAGTTGCTATGTGAGACAAAAGCTCAGCCAAAAGTGAGTTATATGATCTCAACCCTGAAAATCCATTTTTTTAGCTAAATAAGAATTTCCCCCCTCAAAATCACTCAAGCATGAAATCATGAAACATTTCACCTGAAATATCAACGGCTACAGTAGCCTGACCATGTTAGCCTATAATTTGCTTTTTTGGGGCTAAACTGAGAGAAATCACATTTCTTATAAGCGTACCACAACATTTTATTCTTCTCCATTGACTAACACACTAAACTTGTCTTCCTTAGAGGGCCCCTAGAGCATAGAAGATATGTCCTTTATGGCATTCCTACCCATTTCCTCATAGCTGATGACTTGGCCTATCATGGCACTTGTTAATCCCATACCTTTAATGTCAAGATTTTGAGCTGCAAGGGGTGAAAGTTTAGAGCAGTGGTCCCGCTCCTTTGAAATGGCTATCCGGGCAAAATCTCACCATTTCTACTTCATTTTTCTAAGATAGGTCAATTCTCCTTCAATCGTCCTGATTTTCATATCATCTGTACTTTAAATTGTATTCTTAAAACTGTCCTAGTAATAAAATCAGTGATGATACCTGGAAATAAGCCCAAAAATAATTTTCCTGAGGGTGGCCGATATACATTGCCTTATTGTGGTACACTGTCTAAGTGGTCAGTCTGATCATTTCATGCAATGTCTTTTTTGAACAACTTTGCAACTGAACACAAATAAGTTCCAGACCTATAGTTGAAGTGAATATACTGCAAACAGTAATCTTGGCGCTTTATACCCAATTAGGCAGTAACTTTGCTGATGTTCCAGTAATATACAGCACCTATACTGTACCTGAGAGTGACAGAGTGACAATGGTTTATTCCCATCGTCCCCTCATCCCCATTTTACACTGCACATAACCAGTAAACAGTTTCCAGGAAATTTTACCACACTGTATTTCTCCTCAAGGGGTATTTGCATTTCCCCTTAAAGCAGCATTTTTACGCTGGGTCGCTTTTTTCCACCTTTTTAACATGTGCATCGATTTTTTTACATGTATCAATCATAAAACAGCAAACTAAGATACCATCCAAGTTTCACCCTGCCAAGAGCATTAATTAGCGAGTAATTAACGATTTATGGCGATAACGAGTAGAAGTGTCCTCAACAAAGTTTTCAATCTCCAAATCCACTACTTTGAATTCCACCAATCAGTGAATAGTATATTTATTCATGAGCATTTTGCGTTTGGTCGCCATTTTCTACTCTTTTAACATGTCCATCAAGTTTTTTACATACATCAAATCACAAAACAGCAAACTAAGATATTAGCCAAGTTTTTCCCTACCAACAACGTTAGTTGGCGAGCATTTGACATACAAAATTAATCGCATTCAGTTCCCCAAACCCACTAGTTTGAATTCAACCAATCAGAGATGCAGGTTTAGTTAAATTTAGTTAAATTAGCCAAATTGTTGCAAATTTTTCGACTTTTATGCCACCATTTGAAGTAAGATTTAGGTAGATAAGCTAATTATGTATGTAGTTATGGCATAGTGGAGTCAGTGAGGTTGAAAAAAATCATAGAAAAGGACGCAAAATGCTCCTTTAAAGTCATATGTCGTAGCGTCTACCTACTGCCAAGTGATGTACTTTAAAATCCTAGGCTGCGTCTAGAGGTAATCTTTTCTCATGAGCTTTCCTATTTATTCAATACTGCTGTGTACTGTAGAAAGTAAAATGCAAAGTAACAAAGTACAGTTTACTGTATAGAGTAAATGTAAGTTTATCACGTAGAGGAAGCTGGAAAAACTCTGTTGCGATGCATGGTCAGAAAGTTCCTGTTCGAGCTGGCTCTTGCAAGTTAATTAGAAATTTTTGGTATAACAGACAATAGCAGTTTGGTGTGAAGAGGAAGTGTCTTCGATATTTCTCCAAAGATGGGCGTGAACTAATTATGCAAACCTCAAATATCACATTTTACCAATATTTTGGGTATTTCAAGGTCAAATTCGGTCACAGTTAAAAGGTTTATTTTTGGTTTTTAATACAAAATTAGTAAGATGTGTATAGTTATGATGCAAAGAACGGGCTAAAACATCTTTTGTATTAGTTATTATTAATGCTCTGATGAGCAGCTTAAAGTGGCGTATATGAGAGTAACATCAGCCCTACAGAAACATGCATACAAGGGGAAATAGCACTAGTAACATTGTATCTTCATTCAAGGAGACCATGTTAAACATCATTAGAATCTATTGAAATGTATTTATTAAAAGTGTTCTGTCTTTGACTCCCTCCCCCAACACCCCCCCCCCCAAACACCCTCCCCTAGTGCATTATGCAGATTTGTATACAGTATATTACTGACTTTTACTGCAAAGAGACTGCATAGCACATGCATTCAAGGTATACTGAATTATTTGGTATGGTAATCTTCTGCTTCAAATTGTCTGTATGCATGCATAACCCAACCCCCCCCCCCCCTTCCACTCACATCTTCTACCCAACCCTATATCAGAATAGAAAATGAATGTGTACCAGTGCATACATGCACAGTGTGTACTTTATATGTGTGTTCAGTACAGTGTTATTTTACACCAAGCACTAATTAAAAACACAGTCCCACTGTCCACAATCATGTGCAGTACTACACACTGTACATTTCATTTCATTTATTTGTTTCCACATTCAAAAGGTATTACACAATAATAGAACAAAATGTATGTGACAAGTGGAGGAGGTCTGAGAAAGCCGAGGCTCTTTAGAGGCAGACCCGCCGCCCCCCCCCCAACAATATAAGAAAAGAAAAAAAAAATGAATTGCACACACAAATAAACTACGTTACATAAGATAACATGATACTATTTAAAGAATTATCATATTATATATACGTAATGACAAAAAAAGACAAAAAAAAAAACATGTATGTAATGGTGATTCAATTCAATACTGTGCATATTTCAATGTCATATTAATATATTATATACTTGCAATGTAGTGTCTGCTTCTGCTATAATTCACTAAGTTAAAAGTCTTTTATAACTTAAAATGAAGTTGAACCAGTGTACATATGTAGTACATATAGTACACACTATACATATAGTACACACTATATGTACAGTGTGTACTATGTATACATGTTCAGTATGTAGTGTTATTTTACACCAAGCACAATAAATACATAGTCCCACTGTTTGCATGCAATCATGTACAGTACATACTGTACATGTATGTACTGGTCATTCAATTCAATACTGTGCATATTTCAATGTCATATTAATATATTACTTGCAATGTAGTGTCTGCTTCTGCTATATATAATTCACTAAATTAAAAGACTTATAGTATAAACTGAATGTTTAAGCAGTTTAACCTGTTATATTTAAATATATATTAGTTTAACCTGTACTAAACATGTACCTGTACACACATATAGAACACACTGTACATGTATATGCACTGGTTCACATTCATTTTCTATTCTGATATAGGGTCGGGTAGAGGATGTGGGTGGGAGGGGGGTGTATAAACTGAATGTTTAAGCAGTTTAACCTGTTATATTTTAATATATTTAAATTAGTTTAACCTGTACTAAACATGTACACACATATAGAACACACTGTACATGTATATGCACTGGTTCACATTCATTTTCTATTCTGATATAGGGTCGGGTAGAGGATGTGGGTGGGAGGGGGGTGAGTTACATGTAAACAGACAATTTGAAGTGCAGATTACAACCATATATATCATTCAATACCTTGAGTGCATGTGTTATGCAGTCTCTTTGCAGTAAAAGTCAGTCACATACTGTATGCATATAAGAAGGGTAATTCTCAGGGCTTAATGCCTGATTATTGCTTTAATTCATTTTAAAGGCATGGATCGAGACTCGCCCCAAACCGCGTGCAGCCATCTGAGAAAGTTAACTTTCCGTTGCTTGCAAGTGACGTTTTGTTCGTGTCGCTACAAAATGCAGACAGTACAGTAATGAAACCTGATACGTTGTTATCTTTAGCTGGACCTGAGATGTCCATCGCTGTATTGCATGTACACTGTGCTGTGGTTATTGACCGCAGCTGTATGTACTGACTGTACACTAGTGTATAATTACCAATGGTAGCAAGCTGTGTGTGTGTATTTTCTGTGATCGATGGTGGTGTCTAACACTTCTGTTATACCTCATTCGAAACTAGGTCAGATAACCGGCATTAGACGTTTTTTTGTGCGCGAGTCTTCACACCCTTTAAATTCCTGGCAAACAACGCTGGCAACCTATAGTAATAACGTGCTGCAGTGGTGGATCCAGGGTTTATGAAAGAGGGGGATCATTTTAGGACATCACATGAGAGCACTGACAGCTTGTCTACATTGAAGGGGGGAGGGGGATTTCTGGGGTTTATCTCACAGAAAATTGTAAAAGAGGAGCCCTTCTACCCCACCCATCAAAAAAATCCAATGTACAATAATTTACAATTATGCACACACAGAATTAGGGGACTCAATCAGCCTGGTTGGGCATCCCCTGGATCTGCGCCTGGTGTGTGTACCTGTGTATGTATATGAAACATTTACCAATTTGTAATTCACTTAGAGAATCATCCTGCTCTCTTTCCATATAAATGAATCATATGTGGGCCACAGGACCATTATTGGCTGCTGCCTGGATGGGCCCTGGTACAGCAAAAAATTGGTGTATTTTTAGATACCCTTTATCTAACAGGTATATATACTGCAAAAAAGGGATTATCCTTGTCTTTTTTCAATTTTGGATCCCTTATTTGAAGGAACCTAGACAACATACATGCACAGAGTGTGAAAGGTAGCACACATAACCTTGAATCCTGGTCATAAACCAACATAACATGCCCATCCAACCCTTTGTCTCTTTTCACATGCATATTCAGGTACCCAGTTCAGTGGAGTATAGCACTGATGGGTCAAAGTAAACATTGTCAAAGTGCAGTGCAATACAATAAACTAGGCTCATACTGTATCACTCATACTGTATCACTGCAAGATGCCATTTATTATGATAATGTCACAAATCAATTTGTATCACATGATCACTGCTTTTTGCAAATTCTCACTTTGTAACAAGAAAATGACAAGTTAAGACCAAATTTTACAGTTGTTCCCGCATTAAGATTACTTCATTTTTCGAATTTGTGAACAGGAGAGCATAAAGGGTTATGTGTGAATTTGGGGAAGAAGATGTTATATCCATTCAAGGTTACGAAGTAGGAAGAAATTCCTTCCACACATTTTTTAGTTGCCCTATGGTTTACATTTCTTTAAATTTAATCTATTTGTATGTTGATTAGTGGCAATGGAACTAAGCCCTAAAATCTCTGATACGCTTTATCTCCCATCATGCAAGGTGAAGTCATATGCCCCAAAGCAAACAAGATTATTTCATTTATGTAGAACAAGAAGCCAGAGTTGATTGTTGAGGTGTTCACCTTCACAAAAATACCATTAATATCGACACCTCTGGTTGACTGATGGTAGCCGATTTATATATTTCCCTCATCTCACTTACTGTACATCCACATCACATCTCACATACTAAATGACTCACTTAAGCATTATTATATACTAGTAGTTGGGAGAAAATCACCCTGGGACGTTGTCACCCATATCGAAGATAGGGAATAAAATTAAAATTTTCATAATTGGACAGATCTCAAATATCAATTTTGATTTGAAATCTTGTAGAGCTCCTAAAATGTCATTAAATGGTGCAATTTTCCTGTTCATGAATTTGATAGTAAAAACTTCATTATTTCTTAACAGTTGCAATATTGTTTAAATTATTGTCACAAGGTGACCAGCATGCCCACTGTCCGGAAAATTATGATGTTAGTACAGTAGATGTTGACAATTTCTGTGAGAGGTTGTCTTTATTTTGTCATCCTCTGTCATGTTGCAGAGTTGTGGTTAATTAATTTTGTATCAAAGCAGGATATCTGGCGAAATGAGAACTGGTTGGCAATGTCCCACTCTTTCACACTCCAAATATGCAAGAAGTTAAAAGATTGTGGACAATACATGCTGTATACAAAATGTGAATAGTGAATATTATGTTTAATTTAATAGAAATTGGTTCAATGTGTGTGAGACCATTTTCCATTCAAATTTTCAAAAGTAAACCAATTCTAGACCCAGTTTTAAAATCACAGAGAAGAAAAGAAAAATATTCCCTGAATATTCAAGCTTTGTCTTCCAGCTACTAAGATTTACTTAGACTGGACAAGTATTATTATAAGGTGTACTGTACGTGTATTAGCCAAGAGGATTGTGCATTGTTAAAAGGACCTTATTCCCCAACCCCCCCCCCTCCCCTTCAATCAAATCCTTTTTGTAACAACTACAAAACTTGCCAGAGGTTCTAACACTCTCAAAAGGATTTACAAAATGAAAAAAAAGACACATCTTCCATGAAGCTCATTAAAAGAAACTTCTGTATTGGCACAAAATTATAGCATGCTGTAATTGCTAGAAGCTTCAGAAAGTACTTCCTTGAGGCCTTTTATTTCCAAATTGTTCTCATCTAAATGAACACAATGACTGAATGTCCCAGTAAATTTCCTCTAAGGTGGTTATAAAACAGTTTAAGGAATTTGGATTATAACCACTGCTTTCATGACCATATTTCCTGGCCTAATTGTCTTCTTTCATCCAAGTTTCAAATTTATGAAAACCCAGTATAAATACATGAATGTACATATTTATAAAACGGGATATGAAAACCAGTTAAGAGTAATAAAAATTAGAAAAGTCCCCAGAATCCTAGATTCAAGTACTACAGCTCAATACTGGTACTTTGTCTTGTACATGGACAATGTCTACATAGCTGGGTTCATAGGCTACATAGCTAAGTAGTTGCATGTAACTGGTGAGTTTTCAGCTCTAACACCTAACACTGCAGGAGTATGCTGCCCTGTTTCAAGGTTAATGGCCTTGTGATGTGATTTTATAGTTACTGTGACTTCCAGAAGCACACATAGCTCAATGCCATTATGAGTGATGAGTGTGTAGCATTGTGTGTGTACACAGCTATTACAGATTTTGGGCTGATTCTTACTCATTGAGAAAATAAAATACGGTAGTTTTCTGCTCACACAACTACAAAACACTGAAGATCACGTTTTAATAAATTTGAATAACACAATGGCTGCTTAGTCAAAAGTTGTGATATCTCTTGTAACTGAAATGCCCCTCCTTACATATGAAGTATAACCTATCATTTCCAGTAGGTTTCAACTGGTTAAATCATGAGCTCACCTAGGTCAATGAGGGGATGGGCATTTTGGGGGTCTACTGGCAGGGGTACCCCACTAGTAGAAATTACTGGAAATGCCCATCACTTACATATAGAGTCGTGCCAATCAGTTTCAAGTAGTTTTCAACTGGTTACCTCATGAGCTGACCTGGTCTAGAAGGGATGGGCATTTTGAGGGTCTACTGGCAGGGGTACCCCACTAATATAAATTACTGGAAATGCCCATCCTTTGCATATGAAGTGATACCTATCGTTTTCCAGTAGGTTTCAACTGGTTACCTCATGAGCTGACCTAGGTCAATGAGGGGATGGTCATTTTGTGGGTCTACTGGCAGGGGGACCCCCCCCCCAATATAAATTACAGGAAATGCCCATCCCTAACATATGAGTGATACCTATCATTTTCCAGTAAGTTTTCAACTTGTTACATCATGAGCTCATCTAGGTCAATGGGGGATGGGCATTTTGGGGGTCTACTGGCAGGAGTAAGCCACCAATAAAAACTACTGGCAATGCCCATCCCTTGTATCTGAAGTCCTAACCAACATTTTCCAGTAGGTTTCAAGTGGTTACCTCATGAGCTGACCTAGGTCAGCCGTGAGGGGTCAATTATTGATCACTGGCAGGTGTACCCCACCACCAATAATTACTGGCAATGGCCATTTGTTGCTCTTGGGGCCATACCTGACACATTGTACTTACTTTGATGTGGTTACCACGAAAGCTGATCTAGGTTAGCTAATAGGTGACCTTAAAGTTGCTCTCCCAGCCACACCCAACATAGCCGGTTTGCCAGTCGTCTGGTTTCATATACAGGAATGCACTGTGAACAATTTGATGTACCAGGCAATTGGTTACCTTCCCAGCTAACCAAACCCTCTGGGCTCCCGCTCTACTATGAGAGTATCAACCTAGCTAGTGCACGAGAAGAGTGCGAACGTTTCTCTGGTCTAGCCATCAACTATGCATTCAAATTGCACAAAATCTAACACAGCATAAACGCTCAATATGCTAGTTCTGTCGAAAACTTACACATGTGGATGCAAGCATATGGCCACTGAAAAAGATGCTGTAAACGTTCACGAAGGGGGCAAATTTTTGTGGTGATATTAAGTTATATACAACTCATCCCTACCAAATGTAACTTTTTAACTTTTGATTGACTTGTGATTGATTTTCAGGGGCATGTGCAGGAATTTCCATGGGGGGGGGGTCCAAAATGTTATGAAATGTAATGATTGCCCTACTGGGGGGTCTTAGTGGAAATTTCCGTGGAGGGGAATTGTCCGGGGAAAATTGTCATGGGTGGGAATTGTCCGGAGTGGGGATTGTCCAAGGGGCAATTGTCGGGCTTTGCAATTGTCCGGGTGGGAATTGTCCGGAGTGGGAATTGTCCAAGGGGCAATTGTCGGGCTTTGCAATTGTCCGGGTGGGAATTGTCCGGGTGGGAATCGTCCGGGTGGGAATCGTCCAGGGGGCAGTTGTTTGGGAACCGTCTTACTAACTATTGGATTTTTAGAGGAACCCATTTCCCATGATTGCGTCCATCAAACGAATGGAAATACTGGAACCTACCAACTGAAACGGAAAACTTGCATTGCTTCCATTTCTGTTTTTTGTAATCATGTTTTTTTACACAAATCAAAATTAACTAACAAAACAAAAGTATGAAGCTAATAAAAAACAGTTAAAATTAGAAACCTTCAACCCAGCTATTGAGACAGTTGCGGTGTTTATAAACAGAGCACATTGACTGCACATGAGGTACACACTCTCGTGTACACCTACACATATGTACAGTAGGTATTTAAGCAGTCTGGGAGTTTCTAGCAACACAGTAATATGTGAGAATAATGCATGGATGGCACAAGTTTCGATTGGCTAGTTTTTAGCTCATACTAGTTTGAGCTATAGCCATGTTGCAGCTCTATCCTATGTGACTATTCATCCACCTGTAAAAAAATACATATATGTTGCTTAGTCCTTGGTGGATAAACGAAGAAACTTGTACAATGATTATCAAGTAAGGTAGCATCAGTGGTATTCAAGAAAGTTGAGGTCACAGGTCAGTTAGGAGTCGATAATTATCAGGGGTTTTTGTCAACATACAAAATATGCTTCCCTTCTCAAGTTAAAAATGGTTGATGGTGACGGTTGGTCAAAATTATCATAGGTTAATGGCCTATTTAGCATGTTCAGAAATTTTCATTTGGACAGGATCTATTTGGGGGTACCTGTACATTTGTCACCATAAGTTAATGCATTTAGAATTTTTTCAGGTGTAGGTTTATATAATGGACCTATCAATTGTATGATGCACCCTCGGACCCACTGGATAGGTGCCTCAATATTTAAAATTAAGCTGGACATTTGACACATCCTTGCATAGTAAATTTGATACATTGATGCATGTCGTTGACCCACATCAAATTTACATTAATTGACTGACCATTTGCTGCCCGTGAAAGATTCTTTGTGGCACATTGATGCACCTTGACACACTTATTGTAGTTGTAATGGTGCACCAAATGTCCACTTTGACGGAAGCCTTAGTCACATAAATCTTTGGACATGATGCACATTTAATGCACCATTCCAGGGGTGAGGGGGATGTCACTGAGTCCCTCTTTCAACTGATAGGTACATAGTCATAGTACAGCCATATACCACCAGGGAGTTGTTATGGAACAACTCCCTGATACCACAGCCTGTGTCAAATACACATTAGTGTGCATGAGAGGGAATCAGTTAAGTTGATTGATTATTCCTCTCACTGTTTACATGTGATTGTAATCTGAATATGTGAACAAGGCCATGGTGTTTGCCAATTGTCTGCCTGGTAATCATATCACATTACATGCCTTTAATACTAGTTGAGTTGACACTGATCAGAACTGAGCCTTTAATTGGTAAGTGGGTCATTATTGCCGGTCCACAGCACAAACCACAGTATTCAGTTACATTTTGTTGACCTGATCTGAGTTCATTTCCTTTTCAGTAATGTGAATTTATATTGCTTATAGAGAGGAGCATAAACATTGCAGTGAAAATGTTTAATAAAAATAAGTTTCCAATCAAAATGAAAGTTAAAAATTTAAGAAAAACTGTTGAAAGTATTTAAGTACATTTTACCACTTTAAGATTGTTAAAGCTTTTTTCCACAAATATCTCTTTTTGCAGACTCGGTTACAGTATTAATTTGCTGTATATTGTTGTGCATAGTCTGAAAGTTTACGCCCCCCCCCACCACCCACCTTTCTACATTGACCTTGCAAATGCAATCTCCTCTAAATAAATATCACATTACTTAGTATTAGTTTATGCACCATTGGTGCTCTTGCTTTTATTTATCATGGATGTCTTAACAATATTTTAAAGAAACACCAAAGTTCTGCTTCATATCCCTTATCCTATGATGAAAATACATGTAAGTTTCATTTTAGTTAATAATTATTTTTGCCACTGAATAATTTTTTTAATTGTGACCAAATGAAAATTGAAGAATAATTATAGTCAAGTGGGGTAAAAAAAAAACAATTTACCTAAAGTTTCCTCTAAAAATTGATGAGTAAGAGGTATTGTTTCGGTTCCAATGTTCAAGTGTGTGGAGTGGGATTCTCTTAAAGAGAATCTAACAAAAATAACTATTTTGTAAATGGAAAGTGTCGTTTTTTGCGAAAAATGTTGTTTTTTTTTACCCCCAAAATTTGCTTAATTCGGGGTAAAAAAAAACAGTGCCGGGGTAAAAAAAAACAATGCTAGAAAACAGCTATTTTCTTCATGAATGTATCTTAAAATCATGTTTGCATATAATTACATCTAAGTATGAGCTACTACCTTTACATGAAAAAGGAAAAAAATTGTGAAATTGTCTTAATTCGTAATTATGGATGGCTCGTGTCATATGTCATGCTCAGCCATATTCATACTGTACAGTGTGTATATGATGCTACACAAATGTGGTGTAATATAGTAGAAACATTAGAGTTGAGCCAATTTCAGTTACTTCTGCCCAATTATTTAACATTTTTGACACATGACAGACATGAAAACTATTTGCCTAACCTCTAAAATCAACATTATGGAAAAATTTATTCATTCGGGCAAAATAGAGAGTACATTGGAGCCGGAAAGTACTTGTTTTTTTTTTACCCCATTCGCATCATTTTTTGGGGGTAAAAAAAAACAAGGCCCCCCCATGAAGCGTGAATGAAGTTGGAGTAATTCTACCATGGGGGAGTGTAATATCACTAACTGCTATGCTGTAACTGCTGGAATAATCTCCACATCATAGAAGCTGGGTAATGCAGGAGAAAGTTTCAGATATGTGGTACAAACTTCAAATTTTGCTCGTTTAGCATTCGCTTGATTCGATGAAGCGCTGATTGGCAGCGAAGTGACATAGGGTTCCAGAAATTATATAATAATATACTAGACATGTAGGACTATCATATTGGTAGATAGTCTTTAAACAATGATGTGTGTTGCAGGAATGATGCATATTTATGAGGGGGAGGGCTTAGCAATATGTTGGTATCAAAAGTTTGTATGCACGATAACTCAACAAGGGGATGACCGATCATTACCATACTTAGTGGGTGGCCCATAGTGAGTAGATTAACCCTATTGATTTGGTGCTCATATCATGAATATTAATGAGGTAATGGGGTCAAATGTGAAAAACTCCAAATTGCAATAACTTGGCTACTATTAGTCGGAATTTCGTCAAACTTGGTATGATGGTATTGGTAGATAGTCTTTACACACTGATGTGTGGTGCAAGTGATATCATGCATATTTATGAGGGGGCGGGCTTAGCAATATTTCGGTTTGAAAAGTTTGTCCAGATAACTCAACAAGGAGATGACCGATCATTACCATACTTAGTTGGTGGGTGGATCATAGTGAGTAGGATAACCCTATTGATTTTGCTGCTCATTTCATGAATATTAATGAGGTAATGGGGTCAAATGTGAAAAACTCCAAATTGCAATAACTTGGCTACTATTAGTCGGAATTTCGTCAAACTTGGTATGATGATATTGGCAGATAGTCTATACACATGTTGTAAGTTGCAATTGATATGATACAAATTTATGAGAGGGCAGGGCTTAGAATTACTTTGGTAACAAAACTCTGTGTGCATGAATTGCTGTTGTTGATATAGCTAGGGCTTTCTTAGAAATTTCCCTATGAATGGAACTAATGAACAGCAGCAATGAACCATAAAATGTTTTCATTCTGGTTATTCCTGCTTAGCATAGCTCCAATATATGGCTAGAAATGTATGCATGTTCATGACCTTGTTATAATATTGTTCATGAAAGTTACCAAGACTCTTTTATGGCCGGCTGAAATGACGTGATATCATGAACATTTCCATCAAACGTTGTTTTCAGCAACTGCTGACTCTCTCTATCATCCAGATCTATGATTTTAATTCCACTTTGTTATGTTGAAAGTGTTAATCTTTGCAGATATGTTTCCCATAAATTTAGCCTTAACATCAGGGGTAGTCCGTAGAAATAAAGTGTTATTTCCAAAGAAGCCTTTTAATGTAGTGAGTAAGATAATGGTAAACATGTTGTATAGGTGTGAAGTATAAGGTGACATCATCAATTAACTTAAATGTAGTTCATACTATATCAGTTCTAGAAATAAATATTGTTTTTTATGTTCCTCCTGGGTCTGGCAATGTTCTGTGTTAGTCATAAGGGGGTTTGGATAATGCCAGAGTTGTTGAAAATATTGATTGCTAGTCATCATTACAGTCAATAGGCTATTTATGTCCAGTTTCTTTACCCAATTTTATATACTGGCACACATTAAATGTAGAGAGTAATGAAGTACTGATACCATTGCCTCATTACTCTCTACATTTAAAGTGTGCTTACAGTCAAGTGTTCTTTTTCTCTTTTCCTGTAAAGGTTGGCAAATATTACAAGTGGAGTGGAAGGGACACATCCGCAGTCTAACAACACTTTAAAAAATTTTACAAGAGAAAGGCAGAAATGAAATTGCCAGGTAAGATTATACTGCAACTCAGGGAACTTTTCCAATTGTTACTTATCTGCTATCATCAGATTTACAGTAGCCTACATGCAACGTTCTTCGCATTGCAGCTGAACAGCGCAATGTACAGAACAAAGAGTCTGCTGTTCAAAGTTATCTTGTGTTACATAAAGATCACAAAACATACATGATGGCTTAACGATATATTAAAAAGATCTAATTTAAAAGAAATTTCACCAGAAATTAGGGAAGAAATTAATCTGTACTCAAACACAGTTTTTGTTTTGACTACTGTAGCAACTGCAGCGTGGGTTATGTCGCAATCTGCATTTGCTAAGATGAGGTCACGTTTGCAACTTTTTAAAGTATATTTGAAATATCCATCCTAAATGATTAAAAATTGTTTCTCTGTCAAAATGTAATATTAGCATTCTCATACTTTGAGAACACATTTAGAAAATTATTTATCGTTTTTTAAGCTCACTTTCAAGGGCTACCAGACAAATCTTTTGAATTGTTTGTTTTGTATATAATAACACCAAATCTTTCACATCAAACTATGTGTCGTTTCATCAGTTTTAACAAATGTGCAGTAATCTAACTAGATGCATTTACTATTTTTGTTGCATTTTCAGGTCGGAAAGAAGTACTGGCTTTCCTTGAAAGTCACCCAGATTTAAAGTATGATTGGGAAGCATTCCATAACAAAGAAATGAATGAAGTTCGAAAAGCCCAACTGGGGGCCAGAGACAGGGAAGAGGAATGGCATAAAAAGTAAAGTGGCCAAATAAAGAGGTGTATACAGTAAAATTTAAGTAATGATGTTTTGATGTTACCAGTGACTGCACACAAATAAAGGGGTGGATACAGTAAAATTTAAGTAATGATGTTTTGATGGTACCAGTTACTGCACACAAATAAAGGGGTGGATACAGTAAAATATAAGTAATGATGTTTTGATGGTACAAGCTACTGCACACAAATAAAGGGGTGTATAAAGTAAAATATAAGTAATGATACTTTGATGGTACCAGTTACTGCACACAAATAAAGAGGTGTATACAGTAAAATATATGTAATGATGTTTTGATGTTACCAGTGACTGCACACAAATAAAGGGGTGGATACAGTAAAATATAAGTAATGATGTTTTGATGGTACCAGTTATTGCACACAAATAGAGGTGTATACAGTAAAATATACGTAATGATGTTTTGATGGCATCAGCTACTGCACACAAATAAAGGGTTGTATACAGTAAAATATACGTAATGATGTATTGATGGGACCAGTAACTGCACACAAATAAAGAGGTGTATACAGTAAAATATAAGTAATGATGTTTTGATGGTATCAGCTACTGCACACAAATAGAGGGTTGTATACAGTAAAATATAAGTAATGATGTTTTGATGGTATCAGCTACTGCACACAAATAAAGAGGTGTATACAGTAAAATATAAGTAATGATGTTTTGATGGTACCAGTTACTGCACACAAATAAAGGGGTGGATACAGTAAAATATAAGTAATGATGTTTTGATGGTATCAGCTACTGCACACAAATAAAGGGTTGTATAGAGTAAAATATAAGTAATGATGTATTGATGGTACCAGTAACTGCACACAAATAAAGAGGTGTATACAGTAAAATATAAGTAATGATGTTTTGATGGTACCAGCTACTGCACACAAATAAAGGGGTGTATAAAGTAAAATATAAGTAATGATGTTTTGATGTTACCAGTGACTGCACACAAATAAAGGGGTGGATACAGTGAAATATAAGTAATGATGTTTTGATGTTACCAGTTACTGCACACAATTAAAGAGGTGTATACAGTAAAATATACGTAATGATGTATTGATGGTACCAGTAACTGCACACAAATAAAGAGGTGTATACAGTAAAATATAAGTAATGATGTTTTGATGTTACCAGTGATTGCACACAAATAAAGAGGTGTATAGAGTAAAATATAAGTAATGATGTTTTGATGGTACCAGTTAATGCACACAAATAAAGAGGTGTATACAATAAAATATAAGTAATGATGTTTTGATGTTACCAGTGATTGCACACAAATAAAGAGGTGTATAGAGTAAAATATAAGTAATGATGTTTTGATGGTACCAGCTACTGCACACAAATAAAGGGGTGTATACAGTAAAATATAAGTAATGATGTATTGATGGTACCATCTACCGCACACAAATAAAGAGGTGTATACAGTAAAATATACTTAATGATGTTTTGATGGTACCAGCTACTGCACACAAATAAAGGGGTGTATACAGTAAAATATAAGTAATGATGTTTTGATGGTACCAGTTACTGCACACAATTTAAGAGGTGTATACAGTAAAATATACGTAATGATGTTTTGATGGTACAAGCTACTGCACACAAATAAAGGGGTGTATTAAGTAAAATTTAAGTAATGATGTTTTGATGGTACCAGTTAATGCACACAAATAAAGAGGTGTATACAATAAAATATAAGTAATGATGTTTTGATGTTACCAGTGATTGCACACAAATAAAGAGGTGTATAGAGTAAAATATAAGTAATGATGTTTTGATGGTACCAGCTACTGCACACAAATAAAGGGGTGTATACAGTAAAATATAAGTAATGATGTATTAATGGTACCAGTAACTGCACACAAATAAAGAGGTGTATACAGTAAAATATACGTAATGATGTTTTGATGGTACCAGCTACTGCACACAAATAAGGGGTGTATACAGTAAAATATAAGTAATGATGTTTTGATGTTACCAGTGATTGCACACAAATAAAGAGGTGTATACAGTAAAATATATGTAATGATGTTTTGATGGTACGAGCTACTGCACACAAATAAAGAGGTGTATACAGTAAAATATAAGTAATGATGTTTTGATGGTACCAGTTGCTGCACACAAATAAAGGGGTGTATAAAGTAAAATATAAGTAATGATGTTTTGATGTTACCAGTGACTGCACACAAATAAAGGGGTGGATACAGTGAAATATATGTAATGATGTTTTGATGGTACCAGTAACTGCACACAATTAAAGAGGTGTATACAGTAAAATATACGTAATGATGTTTTGATGGTACAAGCTACTGCACACAAATAAAGGGGTGTATACAGTAAAATTTAAGTAATGATGTTTTGATGGTACCAGTTAATGCACACAAATAAAGAGGTGTATACAATAAAATATAAGTAATGATGTTTTGATGTTACCAGTGATTGCACACAAATAAAGAGGAGTATAGAGTAAAATATAAGTAATGATGTTTTGATGGTACCAGCTACTGCACACAAATAAGGGGTGTATACATTAAAATATAAGTAATGATGTTTTGATGGTACCATCTACCGCACACAAATAAAGAGGTGTATACAGTAAAATATATGTAATGATGTTTTGATGGTACCAGTAATGCACACAAATAAAGAGGTGTATACAGTAAAATATACGTAATGATGTTTTGATGGTACCAGCTACTGCACACAAATAAGGGGTGTATACATTAAAATATAAGTAATGATGTTTTGATGGTACCATCTACCGCACACAAATAAAGAGGTGTATACAGTAAAATATATGTAATGATGTATTGATGGTACCAGTAACTGCACACAAATAAAGAGGTGTATACAGTAAAATATACGTAATGATGTTTTGATGGTACCAGCTACTGCACACAAATAAGGGGTGTATACATTAAAATATAAGTAATGATGTTTTGATGGTACCATCTACCGCACACAAATAAAGAGGTGTATACAGTAAAATATATGTAATGATGTATTGATGGTACCAGTAACTGCACACAAATAAAGAGGTGTATACAGTAAAATATACGTAATGATGTTTTGATGGTACCAGCTACTGCACACAAATAAGGGGTGTATACATTAAAATATAAGTAATGATGTTTTGATGGTACCATCTACCGCACACAAATAAAGAGGTGTATACAGTAAAATATATGTAATGATGTTTTGATGGTACCAGCTACTGCACACAAATAAAGAGGTGTATACAGTAAAATATAAGTAATGATGTTTTGATGGTACCAGTTACTGCACACAATTAAAGAGGTGTATACAGTAAAATATACGTAATGATGTTTTGATGGTACAAGCTACTGCACACAAATAAAGGGGTGTATAAAGTAAAATTTAAGTAATGATGTTTTGATGGTACCAGTTAATGCACACAAATAAAGAGGTGTATACAATAAAATATAAGTAATGATGTTTTGATGTTACCAGTGATTGCACACAAATAAAGAGGTGTATAGAGTAAAATATAAGTAATGATGTTTTGATGGTACCAGCTACTGCACACAAATAAGGGGTGTATACATTAAAATATAAGTAATGATGTTTTGATGGTACCATCTACCGCACACAAATAAAGAGGTGTATACAGTAAAATATATGTAATGATGTATTGATGGTACCAGTAACTGCACACAAATAAAGAGGTGTATACAGTAAAATATACGTAATGATGTTTTGATGGTACCAGCTACTGCACACAAATAAGGGGTGTATACATTAAAATATAAGTAATGATGTATTGATGGTACCATCTACCGCACACAAATAAAGAGGTGTATACAGTAAAATATATGTAATGATGTATTGATGGTACCAGTAACTGCACACAAATAAAGAGGTGTATACAGTAAAATATACGTAATGATGTTTTGATGGTACCAGCTACTGCACAAAAATAAGGGGTGTATACATTAAAATATAAGTAATGATGTTTTGATGGTACCATCTACCGCACACAAATAAAGAGGTGTATAAAGTAAAATATATGTAATGATGTATTGATGGTACCAGTAACTGCACACAAATAAAGAGGTGTATACAGTAAAATATACGTAATGATGTTTTGATAGTACCAGCTACTGCACACAAATAAGGGGTGTATACATTAAAATATAAGTAATGATGTTTTGATGGTACCATCTACCGCACACAAATAAAGAGGTGTATACAGTAAAATATATGTAATGATGTTTTGATGGTACCAGCTACTGCACACAAATAAAGGGGTGTATACAGTAAAATATAAGTAATGATGTTTTGATGGTACCAGTTACTGCACACAATTAAAGAGGTGTATACAGTAAAATATACGTAATGATGTTTTGATGGTACAAGCTACTGCACACAAATAAAGGGGTGTATAAAGTAAAATATATGTAATGATGTTTTGATGGTACCAGTTAATGCACACAAATAAAGAGGTGTATACAGTAAAATATAAGTAATGATGTTTTGATGTTACCAGTGATTGCACACAAATAAAGAGGTGTATAGAGTAAAATATAAGTAATGATGTTTTAATGGTACCAGCTACTGCACACAAATAAAGGGGTGTATACAGTAAAATATAAGTAATGATGTTTTGATGGTACCAGTTACTGCACACAATTAAAGAGGTGTATACAGTAAAATATAAGTAATGATGTTTTGATGGTACCAGCTACTGCACACAAATAAAGGGGTGTATACAGTAAAATATAAGTAATGATGTTTTGATGGTACCAGCTACTGCACACAAATAAAGAGGTGTATACAGTAAATGATAAGTAATGATGTTTTGATGGTACCAGTTATTGCACACAAATAAAGAGGTGTATACAGTAAAATATAAGTAATGATGTTTTAATGGTACCAGTTACTGAACACAAATAAAGAGGTGTATACACTTAAGTATAAGTAATGATGTTTTGACCGTACCAGCTACAATATGAGTAATATTATATGTGCATGATGTATCAAATATATAACTTGCATTTTGCAAAATGTGTCCAAAAACTTCCTTTTTATGTAATTATTAAATGTTTCTTTGTAAAGTTAGTTTCTCAGATGAAGTCAAGTTCAAACACCCAAACATTGTTGCATTGATTTTCATCTATACCTTTACACCAAAAAATTACACAAAATGCAGCAACTAAATTGACTAATCTTATTATTAATTCGAATGTTTGTGGAATCAATGGAGAAGACCAATTTGTTCCTGTCACATCTATATTGTGTATTCATTTGTAGTATCTCTGGTTTTCTTCATGACTCTGGTTTTGATTTCAACCATGGTAGACGAACAACTATCATTTTCATTGAATTGAAGAAAACATCACAAAATAAAGGAGCTTTGTTTATCCACACTTCCCAGTTTGTTAAAAATTTAACTTGCATATCCTGATTTGCACAATGGTATTTACTGATCCATTCTGTTTCCATTATGCTGTGTTAATAATTACATTTCATAATGAGCCACACTTTTTTCATGTAAAAAGCAATGTTTCTCACTTGGCACATAAATTTTTTGTACGTCAAATTGTGTTAAGTGTAGTAAAAGGCCTTGTATGAATGAAGAAATTGTATGAAAATACATCCTAAAGAAAATAGTTAAAGGCTCTGTGTACTGTGCAGTTTCCTTGAAGAACAGAAAGTGATAACTGATGTTAGACAACCCCAGCCCCTGGACATGAACTTCAGCCAGAGAACTTCCACACAGAGAATGGCACAGAAAACACCTAACCCTGGTAATTCCCAACTATCTTAAACTCATACCCCCTAGCATTTTCTGATCAATTTGGTGGGGCAACTTTATTTGTCTGAGGAGAGAGCTTTTGCATCAAACTGATTTAAAAATGTCCTTTATCAGTGATGAACATACTTTGAAAACTGGAAAGCAGGTTTTCAATTGGCCAGGACGCTGCTTACCAGCTGAGCTTTCTTTTATTTTTGTCAGTCTATGGCTTATTGTACTCCAAGCCCTTTTCATGTTCACAGTGAATGTAGCTGATGTAAGTAAGGTGAAATGGGGTACCCCTCCTATTATTTCTTGGTAGAAGACATCCGTAAATGTAGCAATTTGCAAATGTTGTTATTGATGCAAAGCATTTCATGTCGCAGTGTGATTTGACACCACTGTCCTCAGGTACGCAATGAGCAAGGATATCTCAGAGGGGGCAAGTGGGGATGTCTCACTCCCCAATCTTGGTAGAAAGTTGAAGGTTTACAGTCTTGTATGAGGCTAATGCCTCCTCACATGACTTTACAACTTAACCCCTGGTCATTGGTAACTTGTCACACCCACACACCAAAGTGTGCACAATTCAATCAATCTCTCCTGGAGCACCGCAGTGCACCACAACCACGTGTCCCACAGGGGACTTCCCATAGGGTGCAGCCACAAACCGGCGCACGCAACTATATTTACAAGTTACCTCGCAGGTCCCCATTTATACACCTGGGTGAAGAGAGGCAATGGAGATAAAGCGCCTTGCCAAAGGACACAACGCAATGATCTGGCCAGGGCTCGAACCTGTAATCCTTAGATCACAAGTCCACTGCCTTAACCACTTGACTACAACGCCCTGACAGTAGTTGGAAAATTTGAGTGCCGCAGTCGGAACTTGCCGACTGTCGCACTATAATTTACCTAAGCCTATTCATATATTCTTGTGATTGTGAATGGCCTAAAAATTTCGGTTAAGATTGTCCTTTAATCAGTCATATTTACGTTTTCCTTGCCACTTTGAGAAATTGTTTCTCGCGATCTTTATACTCCACCGTACAAAACTTCGTAAGATTTTGAATACTCTAAAAAAAAAAATGCCTAATAGAACATCTGTACAACGTTCGCCAGCTTCAATTTGGTTTATCTATGTACTAATTTTGCTATTGGGTGGGATGATCCTATTCGCTAGCAGGCTGGCTTCAAATAAGTTCAGGATATATATGGTCTGTGGAATACAATAAAACACTCAATGCTAATCTACGGAAGCTTAAAAGTGCCATCAACAAGGAAAACTTTGCCCCATAAGTTGGACATTTTTCAGTAAATTGTTAAGATAACAACAATAGAATCTTATCAAAAATCAGGAAAATGTTGGATTGCTCAGTTGCTTTAACTGAGCAATCCAACAATTTTCTGCAAAATGTTTAATTGACAACTTATCATACCTCGTCAATTGGACAGTTTGCTGCAAAATGTTCAATTGTTCACTTCATTCCAACTGAGCAATTGGACATTTTTCTGCAAAATGTTTAACTGACATCTTATCGTATCTCGTCAACTCAACATTTTCTGCAACATGCTTAATTTTTCACTTAATTCCAAATGCTCAGTTGGAATGAAGTGAACAATTAAACAAATTTCACGTAAGTGATGAATAGCCCACCCCTTCCCCAAGAAATAATATTAAGCGCGCTAGGAAAAAGCACTGTATTTTTGGCAATTTACTATGTCGTCAAATAATTTGTTGCCAAAAAAAGAGATTTTTTGAGAAAAAGTGGTCCGGGAAAGAACGTGGACACAAAAACCAAACTACCGAACGACTGATCCGCTTCCAACCCCAGTCCCCTTGCACCGGTACTGTGACTGTTACATTAACATAGCTTTTGTAGTAGTCTATGTAGCCTTCAAGCAGATAAATTATACTCAGTTGTTTACTTGCTTAACCAGAGTGATTAATAAGTTTGTGAAGTGAGGGCCAGTGGTACAAATGTATCGAGAAAAAAAGTTGACGGGGACTTTAAAAGGCTGTCCCGGGAGCAGGAATGGGAGAGATTTCACACCCCTGCCTCTTTACCCTCTGAACAATTATCGAAAATAGAAGGCTTGAAGTAAGCCGGTGTTCATCCATGATCTAGCACGGATAGGTTCTCAAATAAGCTACTGTAAAGCTTCTTGATCCTTGGGTAACTAAACTAAACTAATAATTAGCCAGAGTGAATACTGTTATGCTCGAAAACTAATAGGGTATTAAAGTCGTCGCAACCCCCGCCCCTACCCACAACGCCCCTGGTAGCTTCCGTTTACCTAATTCCGTAAACGAGACGCTTGGACGTTTCTGAACAGATGGTTGGGCTAGAGTTACCCACGAAAGAGGGAAAGGGGGAGGGAGGTGAGGTTAGTGCGACCGTGTGAGTAGTTCGAAGTTTTTCAGCCCTTTCTTTGCGCTTTTATATGTGCCCCTCACAGTCTGATGATATAATAAATAATATTAAACTTATCATAGATTATATTATTGATTATTTTCATTTATCATCAAAGTTTATTACATATCATATGTTTTGTCCCCGGAGAAATTACTCTACCACTCAATCCTCCCCACCGTTACCATAATGCTGTACTACGAATACATGTTTGTATTTCTCCTTAAGGGAAAATTTGCTTATTTCAACGTTAAGGAGAAATACAAGAAACTCGTATCTAATTAGAAAAACAAATTTTGACTGTTACATTAACATATAGCTTTTGTAGTAAATAGTCTATGTAGCCTTCAAGCAGATAGCTATACTCAGTTGCTTACTTGCTCAACCAGTGTGAATTTAAGATTGTGAAGTGAGGGCCAGTGGTACAAATGTATCGAAAAAAGTTGATGGGGACTTTAAAAGGCTGTCCCGGGAGCAGGAATGGGAGAGATTTCACACCCCTGCCTCTTTACCCTCTGAACAATTATTGAAAATAGAAGGCTTGAAGTAAGCCGGTGTTCATCCATGATCTAGCACGGATAGGTTCTCAAATAAGCTACTGTAAAGCTTCCTGATCCTTGGGTAACTAAACTAAACTAATAATTAGCCAGAGTGAATACTGTTATGCTCGAAAACTAATAGGGTATTAAAGTCGTCGTAACCCCCGCCCCTACCCACAACGCCCCTGGTAGCTTTCGTTTACCTAATTCCGTAAACGAGACGCTTGGACGTTTCTGAACAGATGGTTGGGATAGAGTTACCCACGAAAGAGGGAAAGGGGGAGGGAGGTGGGGTTAGTGCGACCGTGTGAGTAGATCGAAGTTTTTCAGCCCTTTCTTTGCGCTTTTATATGTGCCCCTCACAGTCTGATGATATAATAAATAA
This sequence comes from Apostichopus japonicus, assembly GCF_037975245.1. NCBI lineage: Eukaryota > Metazoa > Echinodermata > Holothuroidea > Aspidochirotida > Stichopodidae > Apostichopus > Apostichopus japonicus. Next base: position 13,494,486 of record NC_092579.1, read on the forward strand.
TATTAAACTTATCATAGATTATATTATTGATTATTTTCATTTATCATCAAAGTTTATTACATATCATATGTTTTGTCCCCGGAGAAATTACTCTACCACTCAATCCTCCCCACCGTTACCATAATGCTGTACTACGAATACATGTTTGTATTTCTCCTTAAGGGAAAATTTGCTTATTTCGACGTTAAGGAGAAATACAAGAAACCTGTATCTAATTAGAAATGCAAATTCTGGCATTTACATTAACATGGCTTTTGTAGTAAACAGTCTATGTAGCCTTCAAGCAGATGACTATACTCAGATGCTTACTTGCTTAACCAGAGTGATTAATAAGTTTGTGAAGTGATGTCCAGCGGTACAAATGTATCGAGAAAAAAATGACGGGGACTTTAAAAGGCGGTCCCGGGAGCAGGAATGGGAGAGAATTCACACCCCTGCCTCTTTACCCTCTGAACAATTATCGAAAATAGAAGGCTTGAAGTAAGCCGGTGTTCATCCATGATCTAGCACGGATAGGTTCTCAAATAAGCTACTGTAAAGCTTCTTGATCCTTGGGTAACTAAACTAAACTAATAATTAGCCAGAGTGAATACTGTTATGCTCGAAAACTAATAGGGTATTAAAGTCGTCGCAACCCCCGCCCCTACCCACAACGCCCCTGGTAGCTTCCGTTTACCTAATTCCGTAAAACGAGACGCTTGGACGTTTCTGAACAGATGGTTGGGCTAGAGTTACCCACGAAAGAGGGAAAGGGGGAGGGAGGTGGGGTTAGTGCGACCGTGTGAGTAGTTCGAAGTTTTTCAGCCCTTTCTTTGCGCTTTTATATGTGCCCCTCACAGTCTGATGATATAATAAATAATATTAAACTTATCATAGATTATATTATTGATTATTTTCATTTATCATCAAAGTTTATTACATATCATATGTTTTGTCCCCGGAGAAATTACTCTACCACTCAATCCTCCCCACCGTTACCATAATGCTGTACTACGAATACATGTTTGTATTTCTCCTTAAGGGAAAATTTGCTTATTTCGACGTTAAGGAGAAATACAAGAAACCTGTATCTAATTAGAAATGCAAATTCTGGCATTTACATTAACATGGCTTTTGTAGTAAACAGTCTATGTAGCCTTCAAGCAGATGACTATACTCAGATGCTTACTTGCTTAACCAGAGTGATTAATAAGTTTGTGAAGTGATGGCCAGCGGTACAAATGTATCGAGAAAAAAAGTTGACGGGGACTTTAAAAGGCGGTCCCGGGAGCAGGAATGGGAGAGATTTCACACCCCTGCCTCTTTACCCTCTGAACAATTATCGAAAATAGAAGGCTTGAAGTAAGCCGGTGTTCATCCATGATCTAGCACGGATAGGTTCTCAAATAAGCTACTGTAAAGCTTCCTGATCCTTGGGTAACTAAACTAAACTAATAATTAGCCAGAGTGAATACTGTTATGCTCGAAAACTAATAGGGTATTAAAGTCGTCGTAACCCCCGCCCCTACCCACAACGCCCCTGGTAGCTTCCGTTTACCTAATTCCGTAAAACGAGACGCTTGGACGTTTCTGAACAGATGGTTGGGCTAGAGTTACCCACGAAAGAGGGAAAGGGGGAGGGAGGTGGGGTTAGTGCGACCGTGTGAGTAGTTCGAAGTTTTTCAGCCCTTTCTTTGCGCTTTTATATGTGCCCCTCACAGTCTGATGATATAATAAATAATATTAAACTTATCATAGATTATATTATTATTTTCATTTATCATCAAAGTTTATTACATATCATATGTTTTGTCCCCGGAGAAATTACTCTACCACTCAATCCTCCCCACCGTTACCATAATGCTGTACTACGAATACATGTTTGTATTTCTCCTTAAGGGAAAATTTGCTTATTTCAACGTTAAGGAGAAATACAAGAAACTCGTATCTAATTAGAAATGCAAATTTTGACTGTTACATTAACATATATCTTTTGTAGTAAATAGTCTATGTAGCCTTCAAGCAGATAGCTATACTCAGTTGCTTACTTGCTCAACCAATGTGAATTTAAGATTGTGAAGTGAGGGCCAGTGGTACAAATGTATCGAGAAAAAAATGACGGGGACTTTAAAAGGCGGTCCCGGGAGCAGGAATGGGAGAGATTTCACACCCCTGCCTCTTTACCCTCTGAACAATTATTGAAAATAGAAGGCTTGAAGTAAGCCGGTGTTCATCCATGATTTAACACGGATAGGTTCTCAAATAAGCTACTGTAAAGCTTCTTGATCCTTGGGTAACTAAACTAAACTAATAATTAGCCAGAGTGAATACTGTTATGCTCGAAAACTAATAGGGTATTAAAGTCGTCGCAACCCCCGCCCCAACCCACAACGCCCCTGGTAGCTTTCCTTTACCTAATTCCGTAAACGAGACGCTTGGACGTTTCTGAACAGATGGTTGGGCTAGAGTTACCCACGAAAGAGGGAAAGGGGGAGGGAGGTGGGGTTAGTGCGACCGTGTGAGTAGTTCGAAGTTTTCAGCCCTTTCTTTGCGCTTTTATATGTGCCCCTCACAGTCTGATGATATAATAAATAATATTAAACTTATCATAGATTATATTATTGATTATTTTCATTTATCATCAAAGTTTATTACATATCATATGTTTTGTCCCCGGAGAAATTACTCTACCACTCAATCCTCCCCACCGTTACCATAATGCTGTACTACGAATACATGTTTGTATTTCTCCTTAAGGGAAAATTTGCTTATTTCAACGTTAAGGAGAAATACAAGAAACTCGTATCTAATTAGAAATGCAAATTTTGACTGTTACATTAACATATAACTTTTTTAGTAAATAGTCTATGTAGCCTTCAAGCAGATAGCTATACTCAGTTGCTTACTTGCTCAACCAGTGTGAATTTAAGATTGTGAAGTGATGGCCAGTGGTACAAATGTATCGAGAAAAAAAAGTTGACGGGGACTTTAAAAGGCGGTCCCGGGAGCAGGAATGGGAGAGATTTCACACCCCTGCCTCTTTACCCTCTGAACAATTATTGAAAATAGAAGGCTAGAAGTAAGCCGGTATTCATCCATGTTTAACACGGATAGGTTCTCAAATAAGCTACTGTAAAGCTTCCTGATCCTTGGGTAACTAAACTAAACTAATAATTAGCCAGAGTGAATACTGTTATGCTCGAAAACTAACAGGGTATTAAAGTCGTCGCAACCCCCGCCCCTACCCACAACGCCCCTGGTAGCTTTCCTTTACCTAATTCCGTAAACGAGACGCTTGGACGTTTCTGAACAGATGGTTGGGCTAGAGTTACCCACGAAAGAGGGAAAGGGGGAGGGAGGTGGGGTTAGTGCGACCGTGTGAGTAGTTCGAAGTTTTTCAGCCCTTTCTTTGCGCTTTTATATGTGCCCCTCACAGTCTGATGATATAATAAATAATATTAAACTTATCATAGATTATATTATTGATTATTTTCATTTATCATCAAAGTTTATTACATATCATATGTTTTGTCCCCGGAGAAATTACTCTACCACTCAATCCTCCCCACCGTTACCATAATGCTGTACTACGAATACATGTTTGTATTTCTCTTTAAGGGAAAATTTGCTTATTTCAACGTTAAGGAGAAATACAAGAAACTCGTATCTAATTAGAAATGCAAATTTTGACTGTTACATTAACATATAGCTTTTGTAGTAAATAGTCTATGTAGCCTTCAAGCAGATAGCTATACTCAGTTGCCTACTTGCTCAACCAGTGTGAATTTAAGTTTGTGAAGTGAGGGCCAGTGGTACAAATGTATCGAAAAAAGTTGACGGGGACTTTAAAAGGCGGTCCCGGGGGCAGGAATGGGAGAGATTTCACACCCCTGCCTCTTTACCCTCTGAACAATTATTGCAAATAGAAGGCTTGAAGTAAGCCGGTGTTCATCCATGATTTAACACGGATAGGTTCTCAAATAAGCTACTGTAAAGCTTCCTGATCCTTGGGTAACTAAACTAAACTAATAATTAGCCAGAGTGAATACTGTTATGCTCGAAAACTAATAGGGTATTAAAGTCGTCGCAACCCCTGCCCCTACCCACAACGCCCCTGGTAGCTTCCGCTTACCTAATTCCGTAAACGAGACGCTTGGACGTTTCTGAACAGATGGTTGGGCTAGAGTTACCCACGAAAGAGGGAAAGGGGGAGGGAGGTGGGGTTAGTGCGACCGTGTGAGTAGTTCGAAGTTTTTCAGCCCTTTCTTTGCGCTTTTATATGTGCCCCTCACAGTCTGATGATATAATAAATAATATTAAACTTATCATAGATTATATTATTGATTATTTTCATTTATCATCAAGTTTATTACATATCATATGATTTGTCCCCGGAGAAATTACCACTCAATCCTCCCCACCGTTACCATAATGCTGTACTACGAATACATGTTTGTATTTCTCCTTAAGGGAAAATTTGCTTATTTCAACGTTAAGGAGAAATACAAGAAACTCGTATCTAATTAGAAATGCAAATTTTGACTGTTACATTAACATATAACGTTTTTAGTAAATAGTCTATGTAGCCTTCAAGCAGATAGCTATACTCAGTTGCTTACTTGCTCAACCAGTGTGAATTTAAGATTGTGAAGTGATGGCCAGTGGTACAAATGTATCGAGAAAAAAAAGTTGACGGGGACTTTAAAAGGCGGTCCCGGGAGCAGGAATGGGAGAGATTTCACACCCCTGCCTCTTTACCCTCTGAACAATTATTGAAAATAGAAGGCTAGAAGTAAGTCGGTATTCATCCATGTTTAACACGGATAGGTTCTCAAATAAGCTACTGTAAAGCTTCCTGATCCTTGGGTAACTAAACTAAACTAATAATTAGCCAGAGTGAATACTGTTATGCTCGAAAACTAACAGGGTATTAAAGTCGTCGCAACCCCCGCCCCTACCCACAACGCCCCTGGTAGCTTTCCTTTACCTAATTCCGTAAACGAGACGCTTGGACGTTTCTGAACAGATGGTTGGGCTAGAGTTACCCACGAAAGAGGGAAAGGGGGAGGGAGGTGGGGTTAGTGCGACCGTGTGAGTAGTTCGAAGTTTTTCAGCCCTTTCTTTGCGCTTTTATATGTGCCCCTCACAGTCTGATGATATAATAAATAATATTAAACTTATCATAGATTATATTATTGATTATTTTCATTTATCATCAAAGTTTATTACATATCATATGTTTTGTCCCCGGAGAAATTACTCTACCACTCAATCCTCCCCACCGTTACCATAATGCTGTACTACGAATACATGTTTGTATTTCTCCTTAAGGGAAAATTTGCTTATTTCAACGTTAAGGAGAAATACAAGAAACTCGTATCTAATTAGAAATGCAAATTTTGACTGTTACATTAACATATAGCTTTTGTAGTAAATAGTCTATGTAGCCTTCAAGCAGATAGCTATACTCAGTTGCCTACTTGCTCAACCAGTGTGAATTTAAGTTTGTGAAGTGAGGGCCAGTGGTACAAATGTATCGAAAAAAGTTGACGGGGACTTTAAAAGGCGGTCCCGGGGGCAGGAATGGGAGAGATTTCACACCCCTGCCTCTTTACCCTCTGAACAATTATTGCAAATAGAAGGCTTGAAGTAAGCCGGTGTTCATCCATGATTTAACACGGATAGGTTCTCAAATAAGCTACTGTAAAGCTTCCTGATCCTTGGGTAACTAAACTAAACTAATAATTAGCCAGAGTGAATACTGTTATGCTCGAAAACTAATAGGGTATTAAAGTCGTCGCAACCCCCGCCCCTACCCACAACGCCCCTGGTAGCTTCCGTTTACCTAATTCCGTAAACGAGACGCTTGGACGTTTCTGAACAGATGGTTGGGCTAGAGTTACCCACGAAAGAGGGAAAGGGGGAGGGAGGTGGGGTTAGTGCGACCGTGTGAGTAGTTCGAAGTTTTTCAGCCCTTTCTTTGCGCTTTTATATGTGCCCCTCACAGTCTGATGATATAATAAATAATATTAAACTTATCATAGATTATATTATTGATTATTTTCATTTATCATCAAGTTTATTACATATCATATGATTTGTCCCCGGAGAAATTACCACTCAATCCTCCCCACCGTTACCATAATGCTGTACTACGAATACATGTTTGTATTTCTCCTTAAGGGAAAATTTGCTTATTTCAACGTTAAGGAGAAATACAAGAAACTCGTATGTAATTAGAAATGCAAATTTTGACTGTTACATTAACATAGCTTTTGTAGTAAATAGTCTATGTAGCCTTCAAGCAGATAGCTATACTCAGTTGCTTACTTGCTCAACCAGTGTGAATTTAAGATTGTGAAATGAGGGCCAGTGGTACAAATGTATCGAGAAAAAAAGTTGACGGGGACTTTAAAAGGCGGTCCCGGGGGCAGGAATGGGAGAGATTTCACACCCCTGCCTCTTTACCCTCTGAACAATTATTGAAAATAGAAGGCTTGAAGTAAGCCGGTGTTCATCCATGGTTTAACACGGATAGGTTCTCAAATAAGCTACTGTAAAGCTTCTTGATCCTTGGGTAACTAAACTAAACTAATAATTAGCCAGAGTGAATACTGTTATGCTCGAAAACTAATAGGGTATTAAAGTCGTCGCAACCCCCGCCCCTACCCACAACGCCCCTGGTAGCTTCCGTTTACCTAATTCCGTAAACGAGACGCTTGGACGTTTCTGAACAGATGGTTGGGCTAGAGTTACCCACGAAAGAGGGAAAGGGGGAGGGAGGTGGGGTTAGTGCGACCGTGTGAGTAGTTCGAAGTTTTTCAGCCCTTTCTTTGCGCTTTTATATGTGCCCCTCACAGTCTGATGATATAATAAATAATATTAAACTTATCATAGATTATATTATTGATTATTTTCATTTATCATCAAAGTTTATTACATATCATATGTTTTGTCCCCGGAGAAATTACCACTCAATCCTCCCCACCGTTACCATAATGCTGTACTACGAATACATGTTTGTATTTCTCCTTAAGGGAAAATTTGCTTATTTCAACGTTAAGGAGAAATACAAGAAACTCGTATCTAATTAGAAATACAAATTTTGACTGTTACATTAACATATAGCTTTTGTAGTAAATAGTCTATGTAGCCTTCAAGCAGATAGCTATACTCAGTTGCTTACTTGCTCAACCAGTGTGAATTTAAGTTTGTGAAGTGAGGGCCAGTGGTACAAATGTATCGAAAAAAGTTGATGGGGACTTTAAAAGGCTGTCCCGGGAGCAGGAATGGGAGAGATTTCACACCCCTGCCTCTTTACCCCCTGAACAATTATTGAAAATAGAAGGCTTGAAGTATGCCGGTGTTCATCCATGATTTAACACGGATAGGTTCTCAAATAAGCTACTGTAAAGCTTCTTGATCCTTGGGTAACTAAACTAAACTAATAATTAGCCAGAGTGAATACTGTTATGCTCGAAAACTAATAGGGTATTAAAGTCGTCGCAACCCCCGCCCCTACCCACAACGCCCCTGGTAGCTTCCGTTTACCTATAATTCCGTAAACGAGACGCTTGGACGTTTCTGAACAGATGGTTAGGCTAGAGTTACCCACGAAAGAGGGAAAGGGGGAGGGAGGTGGGGTTAGTGCGACCGTGTGAGTAGTTCGAAGTTTTTCAGCCCTTTCTTTGCGCTTTTATATGTGCCCCTCACAGTCTGATGATATAATAAATAATATTAAACTTATCATAGATTATATTATTGATTATTTTCATTTATCATCAAAGTTTATTACATATCATATGTTTTGTCCCCGGAGAAATTACTCTACCACTCAATCCTCCCCACCGTACCCATAATGCTGTACTACGAATACATGTTTGTATTTCTCCATAAGGGAAAATTTGCTTATTTCGACGTTAAGGAGAAATACAAGAAACCTGTATCTAATTAGAAATGCAAATTCTGGCAGTTACATTAACATAGCTTTTGTAGTAAACAGTCTATGTAGCCTTCAAGCAGATAGCTATACTAAGTTGCTTACTTGCTCAACCAGTGTGATTAATAAGTTTGTGAAGTGATGGCCAGCGGTACAAATGTATCGAGAAAAAAAGTTGATGGGGACTTTAAAAGGCGGTCCCGGGAGCAGGAATGGGAGAGATTTCACACCCCTGCCTCTTTACCCTCTGAACAATTATCGAAAATAGAAGGCTTGAAGTAAGCCGGTGTTCATCCATGATCTAGCACGGATAGGTTCTCAAATAAGCTACTGTAAAGCTTCTTGATCCTTGGGTAACTAAACTAAACTAATAATTAGCCAGAGTGAATACTGTTATGCTCGAAAACTAATAGGGTATTAAAGTCGTCGCAACCCCCGCCCCTACCCACAACGCCCCTGGTAGCTTCCGTTTACCTAATTCCGTAAACGAGACGCTTGGACGTTTCTGAACAGATGGTTGGGCTAGAGTTACCCACGAAAGAGGGAAAGGGGGAGGGAGGTGAGGTTAGTGCGACCGTGTGAGTAGTTCGAAGTTTTTCAGCCCTTTCTTTGCGCTTTTATATGTGCCCCTCACAGTCTGATGATATAATAAATAATATTAAACTTATCATAGATTATATTATTGATTATTTTCATTTATCATCAAAGTTTATTACATATCATATGTTTTGTCCCCGGAGAAATTACTCTACCACTCAATCCTCCCCACCGTTACCATAATGCTGTACTACGAATACATGTTTGTATTTCTCCTTAAGGGAAAATTTGCTTATTTCAACGTTAAGGAGAAATACAAGAAACTCGTATCTAATTAGAAATGCAAATTTTGACTGTTACATTAACATATAGCTTTTGTAGTAAACAGTCTATGTAGCCTTCAAGCAGATAGCTATACTCAGTTGCCTACTTGCTCAACCAGTGTGAATTTAAGTTTGTGAAGTGAGGGCCAGTGGTACAAATGTATCGAAAAAAGTTGACGGGGACTTTAAAAGGCGGTCCCGGGGGCAGGAATGGGAGAGATTTCACACCCCTGCCTCTTTACCCTCTGAACAATTATCGAAAATAGAAGGCTTGAAGTAAGCCGGTGTTCATCCATGATCTAGCACGGATAGGTTCTCAAATAAGCTACTGTAAAGCTTCTTGATCCTTGGGTAACTAAACTAAACTAATAATTAGCCAGAGTGAATACTGTTATGCTCGAAAACTAATAGGGTATTAAAGTCGTCGCAACCCCCGCCCCTACCCACAACGCCCCTGGTAGCTTCCGTTTACCTAATTCCGTAAACGAGACGCTTGGACGTTTCTGAACAGATGGTTGGGCTAGAGTTACCCACGAAAGAGGGAAAGGGGGAGGGAGGTGAGGTTAGTGCGACCGTGTGAGTAGTTCGAAGTTTTTCAGCCCTTTCTTTGCGCTTTTATATGTGCCCCTCACAGTCTGATGATATAATAAATAATATTAAACTTATCATAGATTATATTATTGATTATTTTCATTTATCATCAAAGTTTATTACATATCATATGTTTTGTCCCCGGAGAAATTACTCTACCACTCAATCCTCCCCACCGTTACCATAATGCTGTACTACGAATACATGTTTGTATTTCTCCTTAAGGGAAAATTTGCTTATTTCAACGTTAAGGAGAAATACAAGAAACTCGTATCTAATTAGAAATGCAAATTTTGACTGTTACATTAACATATAGCTTTTGTAGTAAACAGTCTATGTAGCCTTCAAGCAGATAGCTATACTCAGTTGCCTACTTGCTCAACCAGTGTGAATTTAAGTTTGTGAAGTGAGGGCCAGTGGTACAAATGTATCGAAAAAAGTTGACGGGGACTTTAAAAGGCGGTCCCGGGGGCAGGAATGGGAGAGATTTCACACCCCTGCCTCTTTACCCTCTGAACAATTATTGCAAATTGAAGGCTTGAAGTAAGCCGGTGTTCATCCATGATTTAACACGGATAGGTTCTCAAATAAGCTACTGTAAAGCTTCCTGATCCTTGGGTAACTAAACTAAACTAATAATTAGCCAGAGTGAATACTGTTATGCTCGAAAACTAATAGGGTATTAAAGTCGTCGCAACCCCCGCCCCTACCCACAACGCCCCTGGTAGCTTCCGTTTACCTAATTCCGTAAACGAGACGCTTGGACGTTTCTGAACAGATGGTTGGGCTAGAGTTACCCACGAAAGAGGGAAAGGGGGAGTGAGGTGGGGTTAGTGCGACCGTGTGAGTAGTTCGAAGTTTTTCAACCCTTTCTTTGCGCTTTTATATGTGCCCCTCACAGTCTGATGATATAATAAATAATATTAAACTTATCATAGATTATATTATTGATTATTTTCATTGATCATCAAAGTTTATTACATATCATATGTTTTGTCCCCGGAGAAATTACTCTACCACTCAATCCTCCCCACCGTTACCATAATGTTGTACTACGAATACATGTTTGTATTTCTCCTTAAGGGAAAATTTGCTTATTTCAACGTTAAGGAGAAATACAAGAAACTCGTATCTAATTAGAAATGCAAATTCTGGCTGTTACATTAACATGGCTTTTGTAGTAAACAGTCTATGTAGCCTTCAAGCAGATGACTATACTCAGGTGCTTACTTGCTTAACCAGAGGGATTAATAAGTTTGTGAAGTGATGGCCAGCGGTACAAATGTAACGAGAAAAAAAGTTGATGGGGACTTTAAAAGGCGGTCCCGGGAGCAGGAATGGGAGAGAATTCACACCCCTGCCTCTTTACCCTCTGAACAATTATCGAAAATAGAAGGCTTGAAGTAAGCCGGTGTTCATCCATGATTTAACACGGATAGGTTCTCAAATAAGCTACTGTAAAGCTTCTTGATCCTTGGGTAACTAAACTAAACTAATAATTAGCCAGAGTGAATACTGTTATGCTCGAAAACTAATAGGGTATTAAAGTCGTCGCAACCCCCGCCCCTACCCACAACGCCCCTGGTAGCTTCCGTTTACCTAATTCCGTAAACGAGACGCTTGGACGTTTCTGAACAGATGGTTGGGCTAGAGTTACCCACGAAAGAGGGAAAGGGGGAGGGAGGTGGGGTTAGTGCGACCGTGTGAGTAGTTCGAAGTTTTTCAGCCCTTTTTTGCGCTTTTATATGTGCCCCTCACAGTCTGATGATATAATAAATAATATTAAAATTATCATAGATTATATTATTGATTATTTTCATTGATCATCAAAGTTTATTATATATCATATGTTTTGTCCCCGGAGAAATTACTCTACCACTCAATCCTCCCCACCGTTACCATAATGCTGTACTACGAATACATGTTTGTATTTCTCCTTAAGGGAAAATTTGCTTATTTCAACGTTAAGGAGAAATACAAGAAACTTGTATCTAATTAGAAATGCAAATTTCGACTGTTACATTAACATATAGCTTTTGTAGTAAATAGTCCATGTAGCCTTCAAGCAGATAGCTATACTCAGTTGCTTACTTGCTCAACCAGTGTGAATTTAAGATTGTGAAGTGAAGGCCAGTGGTACAAATGTATCGAAAAAAGTTGACGGGGACTTTAAAAGGCGGTCCCGGGAGCAGGAATGGGAGAGAATTCACACCCCTGCCTCTTTACCCTCTGAACATTTATCGAAAATAGAAGGCTTGAAGTAAGCCGGTGTTCATCCATGATCTAGCACGGATAGGTTCTCAAATAAGCTACTGTAAAGCTTCCTGATCCTTTGGTAACTAAACTAAACTAATAATTAGCCAGAGTGAATACTGTTATGCTCGAAAACTAATAGGGTATTAAAGTCGTCGCAACCCCCGCCCCTACCCACAACGCCCCTGGTAGCTTTCCTTCACCGATTTTCGTATACGAGATGCTTGAACGTTTCTGAACAGATGGTTGGGCTAGAGTTCCCCATGAAAGAGGGAAAGGGGGAGGGGTTTGGGGTAAGTGCGACCGTGTAGATAGTTCGAAGTTTTTCAGCCCTTTTATTGCGCTTTTATATGAACCCCTCACATTCCTGATGTTATAGTAAATAATATTAAAATTATCATAGTTTATATTATTGATAATTTTCATTTTATCATCAAATTTTCTTACATATCATATGTTTTGTCCCCGGAGAAATTACTCTACCACTCAATCCTCCCACCGTACCCATAATTCTGTACTACGAATACATGTTTGTATTTCTCCTTAAAGGAAAATTTGCTTATTTCAACGTTAAGGAGAAATACAAGAAACTGTTAAGGAGAAATACAAAATACTGTTAAGGAGAAATACAAACTTTTCCCCCTAATCCTCATTAGTAGGAAAAATACGTTCGGGGGAAATTTTTAAAGGTCCAAAAAAGGTATATCCTAAGATCTTATTAATTTAATCTCAAAAGACATGTAGCACATTAGAGCACATCATGACAAGTATTTCATGAAAATTTAGATATTAAAATATAATTTATTTCCATGTTATTCGTGTTTTCCCTCAATTTCCCCTTATGGTTCACTTTTTTCCATTTCCCCCTATGGGTCAAACCAGTGGTATATATATATATATATATATATATATATATATATATATATATATATATATATATATACACCTTGTGTATTGTCTTTGTAGTTGGGTGTGAAATAAGTCAAATGAAATTCTGTATGATGGATGCTCTCTTATTGTTCATTTGGTATGTGATAAATTATTCTTCTCTTCTACAGAGAAAAATACTTGATGGAAGTCTTGGGTTTGCAGCTGGGGTAAGTGTCTCCACTACTGATGTAGACTTAAAGAGCTTTAAGCATTATGTCTAAGACTATAGTATAAGTTCATAGAACGATCTACTGTATGTTGACAGAGAATCCTTCATCAAGAAACAGTTCCATGAGTGCAAAATATAGCTGCAATATTCCACGAACCCAAATGAGAGAAACGAATTCAATTGTCAGTTAAACATGACTTTGCATTATTAATGTAATAACTATTTTTGACAGTGTGATCCCCGCTTACCTGCCCCTGGAAGACTACAACCTTGCCCATAAGTGTTGAATTATTCTGTGCTGTATTTTAACAAATGTAATAATCAGGACACAACAAAGTTTTATGTGTTGCAGAAATATATTTAAGCAACATAATAATATCATCATAATAATAAGTCTTATATATATAGCGCAGAATCCAACAAAAGTTGCTCAATGCGCTTTACAGTTTAAAACTCTTGTCTAGAAGCTGTCATGTTTTTAACTCAATGATGTCATAATACCACTATGATCTAAATCCTTTGACTTTCACTTCATTTTCCTGTTCATATTTTCATCGTCGAATGTTCACAGTTTTGACCCTGAAAATGATCCCATTGTTAGGTCATGTAACTATAGCTTTATTATGTTAGAATAAGCATAAGTTTGCAAAAGGTTTCTCTATTATAGAAATTTTACATTGCAAAGAAAAGCACATTAATTTAAGAGGAAGAGTAAATGTGGCTTGATGATGTCATAATTAGACTTGATCAAGTCATCAGCCTTGCACGTAAAGAAACATTAAACCTGTGATAATCTCCCTTCCAAATTTAGTAAAAGATATTTTGTTGATGTTTGAGGAGGATGTTCATGTCAGTTATCTCTAACACGTAGACCGTTTAATGATGTTTGTGTTTGTGTCTCCTTGAATCTAGCAATACATTTGTACTTTCATTTACTGGGAGTGATCCCTAACACTACAATGCAGACTTTTAGTATGAAACTTAGTACAACTATTCCTCATGAATAGGAGTACAAGCAGAAACTGTAAAAAATCAGTAAGCTTGTGTTACAAGTACTTAACCTAGCACTAGATTCACAAAATGCGATGATTATGAGTATTTACGAGAACCAATGCATATCAGTGAGTTCTTGTTCCGACATCTGTGGTAGCACATGACTTCAAGCATTCTAGTATAGACTCACGACAACTCTGCTGCAAACACCATGGGTAGCATCAGTCGTGTTTGATAGCATATGAGTACAAGTATAAACTCACTACAAGTTTGCTGCAAACACAACAGGTAGCATCAGTCGTGTTTGATAGCATATGAGTACAAGTATGAACTCACTACAAGTTTGCTGCAAACACCATGGGTAGCATCAGTCGTGTTTGATAGCATATGAGTACAAGTATAAACTCACTACAAGTCTGCTGCAAACACCACAGACAAGTAACATCAGTCGTGTTTGATTGCATATGACTTCAAGTATAGATTCACTACAAGTCCATGTTTGATCGCATATAAATACAAGTATAAACTCAGTACAAGTCTGCTGCAAACACCACAGGAAGCATCAATTGTGTTCAATCTCCTATCACAGGTTATGTTAGCAGCCTCATATTGGTCTCTGTTGGCACCAGCCATTGAACATGCAGAAATATCTTGGTCCTCCAAGGAGTGGGCTGCCGTCCCAGTCGGTATCGGTTTCTTACTCGGAGCCATCTTTGTTTATATCGCAGATATATCAATGCCTTATTTGGTGAGATTCTTGCACCTTTTCATTTGTTTATTTTTATTCCTGTTTCAAGTTGATTAAAAATCCAGTATAAATACAAGGAAGTACATATTTATAAATAGGATATGAAAAACAGTTAAGAGGTATAAAGCTTAAAAATAGCATGTACTGTATGTACAAATTATAAATCAAAAGTTAATAAATGATTTAAAGTAGGTTTTGTGGAATAACACCCTGAATAAATATGGCAGCCCTATAAACGAAAGAATTTTTAAAAACGTACAGTTTGAAAGATTGGCATGATTGTCCTATTTCTCAAATTATAATTATAATTATAGAGCTTTATGAAGATATATTACATTTTAAGAGTCATGACGAATCTGACGTAAGACATCAATGAAATACTAGCTACATTTATTTTAAAAAATGTATTCCATTTTACTATGATATTGATGTAATAGGTACTGTGTCAAACTTATGATGCTGACAGGGTTGTGGGATCCTTCAGCCAGGCTTGTGTAGGATGTATCTTTCTTGTGTTTTGCAGTTTCAGACAATAGGTACTGCTGGTCTGATGAGATGACCTCTATTGTTTGATATTGGTCAACAACAACAAAAGGAGTTTAACCCCTGATCCACCTCGCGAGAGGTCCTACGGGGGATAATAGTATTGTTTTTATAGAATAGACACTTTTTTTTGGTGGGGGGGGGGGGAAAGTTGTCTATTGTTCAGTCATGGAGTTGCTGAGAAGTGAAGTATTATGCAATAACATTGTGTAGAAGCCACAAATAAACAAGAGGTCGGAACTAAAGAGCCAATTAGGTAGGGATCTCTAAAGGGGAGGAATATCTAAGTTTAATGGGATTTGGAGACGGAGCGGTTTCTATTCTATTGTGATATTGGTTCAGCCTTGCTGCAGGTTTTGTTTTTCACAGGGTGCCTTAGTGTCTTTTTACCACCTTGATACAAGATGTAGTATTCTCTATCTCTTTTGTTTAAAATGTTCAAACTTGAATGAATATCCAGGAAAAGAAGCAATTGTTATCTGGTCTCTTATAGCAAATGTTCTGCAAATTAACTCTTATAGATAAACCACCTTGTTTAACTAGATGCTTCAAAGAAAGTTTGTTTGTAGGCAATTGACAGAACAATGATTCTTATGGTCTTATGGTTGATCATGTGAACTTGAATAGTGAAATAGGGGGAAATAAAAAGAAGAAAGATGGTTCTGTATCTTTTGTGAAGAATAGAAACTTCCTATTCTCCTTCCTGTACAGTACATGCATTTCCAACCAAAATATTCCACTACAATATGTGCAGTTACTGCTCGCTGTTCCTTGCGACACAGTTTCCCAAAATCCCGATAGATAAGATGGCAGATTTTGTCCAATTTTGAGGAGACTCAGAGAGTGTTTTGTTGTATTGACAGGGATTGTTTTTCACTAAAGGTTAACGCTGTAACAACTTGTGCAGAAAGAAATGACCGATATGCTATTGACAGAGAGAGGAATTTAGTTATGTATTCATTGTTAAAGTCTGGATGTATCTAAGTTTCTTTATATCCAATTAGTATATTTATTCCATATTATGTATATCCAATACGTCTCTCGTACTTTTAACTTTTAGAATGCATCCGCTAATCCAGCCCTTGCACTAGCCCCCAAGATGCATGACGAGCCTTACTACACCAATCCAGGGGAAGATGACGAAGAGGCTGCCCTCTCTGGTAAGGATGCAAATAAATAATATAATATAATAAATAAGTTCTTAATATAGCCCCAAATACCAAAAGGCCTCTAGGCGCTTTACAAAACCTACAAAAAAAAATAGAAACATAAAAAGACTGAGAAATCAAAGGAATAAAAAGTCTAGAAAACACATAAACGAAAATTAAACAGTATGTAAAATACGAACACAAAAATCTTAAAACACGAGATGACTATAAGACAGACCAAAACCTATAAAAAAAAACAATACAAAGGATAAGCACAAAAATAGAGTTGTACAAAAGTAAAAAAGTCTAGATAAAAACATGAGTATATAAAAGTGACAAAATCACGTTGAGAAACTAAAAAGATGTGTTTTTAAAATTTTCTTAAATATGGTGAGAGATTTGGCAGTCTTTATGTCATGTGGTAGGTCGTTCTCTCTAAAAACATCGGCTCTTGAGGTGGGATGCTCTGTGATGTGTTTAGTTGAATAGTAACTCAAACTGTATATGCAAGGGTTAAACAGAAAAAGTTTGAAGACTGTAAAAAGAATATGGCAAGATTCCTTTGCAATAGTCTGTAATGGCGTTAGGTTTCAAACTAATGCAAACTTTCAAACTAGGCAAAAGATGTGACTTGTTAGCTCAATTGGTATTGCCAAATGATGATTACTATTGTGTATTTATCTGTCTGTTCAAATCATAATTCAATGGTTCCTAGCTACTGGTGGAGAGGAAGTTTGGGGGAGGGGCAGTGGGAGGGGAGGATGGAGGGTTGGCTAATTAACTGTAATTTGACACTTTGAAAGGGAAATTATTTCTTGAGAAGAGAAATTACCTCGTTGTGTAAATGAGACTTTAGGCTGTTTTATTGTACATGGCCAATGGAACGAGATATTCATTGCCTAGTCTGATCTGTAACAGCGTCTGCGATCACATTTTCACTCGTTTTCTCCGAACAGATGACCCTGCCCATGCAACCAGAAGACGTACCACCGGAATGACCAGCTCAATCACCATAAACAATGAGAATGGTGGAATGGGTCTACCTCATGTGCAATATAATCAAAGCCATCTCACATGGAAAAGAATACTATTACTCATTGTTGCTATCACAGTTCATAATATACCAGGTACAGTAGGAGAAGCCTCTGTCTTGCTTAACATTCATGTCTCATAGTTTTACCTTCTCTGCCTCCTTGGAGACCATTCAGCATTGGAAACTGTTCATACAGTTTTTTCTCTCTTGTGAACTAATTGGTAGTGAATTTTGAATTGTTTTCTTTTATTTTCTTTTTTGATATTTTTTATCTTGGAATAATTGTTCCAATCGAAAAGGTAATTCCTCTGTAAGAAATATCGAATAATTTTAGTAAAAAAATTGCTGGAAGAAATTTGAATGTACATAGCCAATATATATGTTAAACTAACTTTATGCACAAAATCTCTTATAACCAACCACAGATCAATATGTGCTTATTCTTTCTTTGAAAGTTATAAAAATGTCCAAGGGATGCATTTTGAAGGTCGTGATATGTATAACATTTGTCAATCCAGTTAAGACCTTTATGCTGATCAGAACAAGCCATGTTATGACAGAGAATTAAAGGGTATCTGTTAAATTAACTATTTGTTGACTGGTTGCCTTAGAGTATTAACAAGATTTATAAAGTCACTTTGTCAACAAAGAAAAGCTGGAGCAGCTGCAAATCTCACCCTAGAGAGATTTGAGATCTATTATGTTATAATGCACAGAATACAAAATAGCTTTTGTCCTACAGTATGCAGCCTAGCTGCAAGATACTGCAGCCCTCTCTTCATCCTATTTTGGACCTGGTTGTTCAACATTATGTCAGCCATTTGGCAGTTCCTATTATACGAGAGAGTTATGACCATTCTAATGCAACACGCTGAATTATTATTTTTTTTTTTTTGCAAATCCTTGAAGTTATTATCCTTAATTTCTTCTTAGGTTCCAGGTGGGCTCAATTAAGAGATCATATTTTCAGTTTCCCGTTTCGTTCCTTTGAATTTGTCCAGTTTGGCACCACCAAATGCGTTGCAAAAACAATCACAAAAAGAACTGGTTGATAGTTAATGTTTTTTTAAAAATGCTTGAAAATAATGAAAGAAGCAATTAATCCAGTAGATTGAGTTTCCTGTTTTCTATTGTTTCTGCAGAGGGCTTAGCTGTTGGGGTCGGATTTGGCGCTGTAGGTAAAACCCAGGCAGCGACCTTTGAGAGTGCAAGGTTGGTTGACAGACGTTCTTCCTAAGAAAAGACATCTTGATTTTAACTGAAGTAACCATCATATGATGCAATTAGTTCTGTCTTAGTTGTTTCTCACTTCATATTTTCATAACATCGATTTGGATAAAAGATGAGACAGTTCATCAAATGTCTTTTACTTGCATTAGAATCATCGCAGAATTACCCCAGGTCCTGATAAATCGGGGTCGTCTCCTTTCTGCAATGAAAATACGTCATTCACACGGGCAAACTGAATTGTCCCCATTTTTTAAAGGTCTTTATGAGGTTAAAAAAATATCACTTTTTTCACCATATGTAAGTTAAAAGAAAAAAACATTACACATGTTGCATGCATCATTATATGAGACCATTTCAGAAAACATGATATTTATCATTTTCAACACACAAGTATGATAGATAGCCGCATGCTAGCCCAAAGTGCTAGTTGGGAAGGGCTATGTAACCATCTTTCAAATCCAATTTCAATCCAAAATTTGCCAATGAAGAAATAAAAGTAACCCTACTTTTCCTTTCGGTGTTGTGTACTTAGATCAACACTTTTGCACTTCCACAGGTTATTGTATCAACTTATTTAATAACAAATCTATTGTTGAACCGTTTGGCTGGCCACTCTTATATAAGGATATCCGCTATTAGCAACCGGCTAGGGGCATACCCCTTTCTACAGCACAAATCTATAGTATGATGGCTCAAAGACGGACCTCTGACCATTACTACGTAACGATTTTCTCTATTAGCGACCTAAACACTCGAGGCATCTTGCTAATCTATTGTGTGATGGTTCAAAGTTCACCCTGACCATTGTAACTAACAATTTTCTCTATTTGCTAACGAGACGCACCATGGCAACATTAAAAATCTATTGCTGAAAAGTTTGGCTGGCCACTCTTACATGATGATATGTGCTATTAGCGACCGGCTTGGGACGGCCCCCTTTCTATAGCACAAATCTATAGTATGATGGCTCAAAGACAGACCTCTGAATATTGTTACGTAATGAATTTCTCTATTAGCGACTTTTCTCTACTTTTGCCAGGAATCTCGCCATCGGTATCGGTATTCAAAACTTTCCTGAAGGTCTCGCAGTCAGTCTACCCCTTCACGGGTCGGGTTACTCAAAATGGAGGAGTTTTTGGTGAGTGCAACCTAAGGAAACAGACACGTCGACGATGCCATCAAAATGTTAAGACCTTTCTGTAGAGATACAGTAGTAGCAATCGTCGACAAAGTGGTCGAATTGTTCAGATCATTTCCTCGACAGTTGCAAGAACGTGACAAAATTCCTTGAATCAGATGAGTGAATAATAGATAATAATAGATGACAATATGATTATTTATCAAATGTCATTGATTTAACAAATTCACAGCAGAATGATAAATCGATCACTTCATGTATTTAACCATTTTTTAACCAAAAAAATGGTGAATTTCGCTCTGAGAGTCACCATTTCAACAATTTGTATCAAAATGATCAAATTTATCACTTTATTTATAAATTAATCTTGTCAATTCAACATTTCTGTCTTATTACGCTATAGTCAGCATGTCACCACCTCAAACTTTTGCAGCAAAATCGATAAATTGTTCATCGAATAGATCATTTGTAATCCACAGTTTTGCGATAGAATGACTTAATTTTGCTTGCATCAGCATGTCATCATCTCAATATGATGAGTAAGAATGGAAAAAAGAAAAGGGAGAAAAGGTTTTTCACATTTTGATGGCACCTTTAAGTTTTTCCATATAAGGCAGGTCCTTGTTGCTGCATCAACCAAACCAGGAATTGGATGATCCTTTTCATCTCATTTTTTAATTAATTGAATTTGAAGTTGTCACTGTTTCATTTTCGTTTTACCATCAAAAATCTTTGCTCGATATAAACTGGGTAATTATAAAGAAGTCGTTTGCCGGATCAATTTATGAGGTGAAAGACCTAATTAATTCTAGAACATCGACAATTTTTTTTTTAGACAGTTTTGAAATCTTGGAAAAGGTGGTGACATTATTAATGTGATGATAGTACAATATGGAATTTATTTGGTCTTGGACTTGTATTTTAGATCCTCCTGCAAGCAGGAACTCGCGAAGAAGCCTCATTGGCTTATCAAAGCCGCAAGCTGACCGAAGTCAGTCTCTTACGTTCATATTTAACGTCCATGATTATGAATTGCCAATTGTCAACAACTCTGTAACTGGACGACATACATTAATCTTGGAGTCACTCGAACCGGGGACCTTATGATTGGAAGGCACCGGCGTTAACCACTGAGCTAACACTCCATGACTTAGATATTTTTAAGACATAAATCATGCACTGTGTTCAAATATATTGGAGGTTTGGCTTCATGAAAGTTTGACATTTCCGTCATTTCATTTTTAAGGTACGGTCAATTAAGTGGTATGGTCGAACCCGTGGCCGGTGTCTTTGGGGCTTTGGTAGTCGGTATTGCGGAGCCTTTGTTACCATACGCATTATCGTTTGCTGCTGGTGCAATGGTCTATGTGGTGATGGATGATATTATACCAGAAGCACAAACGAGGTAGGTCGAGACTTTACTACTGGATTTTACTCCCACAAGATTCCTGTCTCATCAGTAAACAATATTTCATCTTCTTTTTGCATTGAGGCGGTTTGCTCATGAGATTATCATCCCTGCTGTTCTATCTCCAGGCAGGATGATGAGATCAGTTTTTATTTACAAATTTTTATACTTTTCTTTCATTTCCTGTTTTTGATTTGTAAATTATGTCGACATTAAGTGGGAGTGGACATGAATATAATGCCCACTCATGTATTACGGAATTTGGAAAGGCTTTGGCAAGTTTAATCTGTTGGACTAATGTTAATCTGTATTTATCGTGGAATGGTTAGTGTTTGAAACTAGCATTAAATATGTTGTAGAACTGCACAGTGCAATATGTATATCATCTTTCTTGAAGATGATTTCTATCATCGAAACATTGGTACTGGGCCCAAAAATTATTTTATCTGGATGACTAATCCCCTTTTCTTTCCAATTTTTGCATGTGACATGTTAAAGTCTAGGAATTCCCCTTCAAACTCTGCAGGTTTAACATACTATATATATAGATACATATATATATATACATATATATATATATATTACCAATCATTACTTCACAAACAACCAGGGCTGCAAACATTATATGTAGGTTAACATGTATTTTAATTTTTCTTGTCTGAATGTTAAAAAATTTAGCTTCCCTCAAAGAGTTGTGAATGAATGGAATGACTTGCCAAATATGGGTTGTTAGTTCTGATTCTGTGCTGTCTTTTAAAGAAACACATTGATACTTTCTTTACTAAGAGTGGTTGTATAAAATGGGGTTAAGGGTACACTTTTAAAAAAAAGTTTTTTAATTTTTTTATTTATATAATTTTATTTATAATTTTTTCCTTATGTATTCCTGTGCTGGGGTTTTCTATGGTCTGGCTTTCCATGGGGCATGTGCCCTTTTTGGCCCTTTAGCTTGTTATGTTATGTTATGTTATATATATAAACCAATCATTGCTTCACAAACGACCAGGGCTGCAAAACTTTATATGTGCAAAATATTACAAATGGTCTTAGTGTAAAACTACAAAAATGTAAAAACACGTACAACCTGACCAGTTGAAAATTCGTCCACATTAATTTCTCAAGCTGATTTGGAACACTTCTGCAAATTAATTGTTGCTCAAAGGGGTTGGTTTAGCCACTCTTGCTTGATAAATTCAAAATAATTATTTATGAAATACCTGGCAAGAATCCTTTCCTCCTTGTTCGAGGCCAGCACAGAACATAATGTTCAAGACTTCTCCGTCATACCAGGTCTTCTGGTTGCAAGTAGCGGTGTCGATGATTGGTACGGATACCTCTTGAAGGGTTTCTCTTTGTATGACGGCTATCGAAAGAGAGACAGAGCAGAACATGTTATCAAATTCAACAAAAGTATTGGAATCCTTTCCAAATAAAGTTTCAGCGTTGTTTTAGGAACTTTCATTAACAAAGACACCAACCTTAATTTTCGTACAATGACTTTGCAGATTTTTCAATTTATAAAAGCAGCCACCATAATACCTCTCACCCGAGTACCAAAAATGATGGCCGGGTTCCTTGCAAGTGACTATATTTCTCTTTTGAAACACTTGTTTCTTTATCTTCCTCTCAACCACGCAGTGGAAACGGACGACTGGCGACGTGGGGAAGTATTATAGGTTTCATAGTGATGATGTCTTTAGATGTCGCTCTTGGATGACAGAAGGAAGGCAGAAATATACCACCACCTCATCCTCCTCCTCCTTCTCCTCCACTATCAGGACAAAGTACTGTTGCCTTAATCGACATTCCACTTGGCATGAACCCTAAGGGTTTTTTTCTTCAAGACAACTTAGAAATATGAAATTGTGATTGGCATTGGTGTACACAACATGGTGTAAAAAACATGTCCCTGCAAAGAAGTCAAGGTTGGTATTTGATATGAGAATGAGACAGAAAAAATTGGAAGGATGTCTCTTCTTTCGAATGGGAACTTCTTTTTTTGTTTGTTTGTTTCAGGTACTGAAGAACCCTATCTTCCACATAGCACAAGGATGCTTTTTTTAGCAATCTATGTTACTTTATTAGCTTATACTTGCTCTCTCGCAAACAGCCAACAAGTTTTTTCCTTGTATTTTGGGGGGCCTAAACGCATCATGAAATTTCATTGTTTGAATGTTTAGTATGAAGATGTGAAGATACTTTAGAATGCCGGAAAGAGAGACAGACGTTCTATAGGTGATCCAACTAATGTGAATTTATTGAGGTCTCTATGTCCCAAAGAAACAACTGATATTGTGACTTTGATGCAACTATGTCGCATTTTAATATAGGGAGGTGTACGGTAAACTTTGCGATGCTAAACAGGAAAAATGATTCTTTTAGTGGACAGTGGTAGTGGCAATCTTTCTGATGTTGCAAGGTGGTTCAAGCTCTGTCCTTCAACTACGTGATTTCATCGATATGTTTGATCAGATTCCACCCAGAAATGGATACCTAGAAATAGATATCAAGAAGGGACTTGAATCATATTTCCCCATAAACATTGTGAATGTGTTGAAATTTACAGTGTAATTCTGGTTTAGTACGTGAAATTAGTTCTTGAAAGTATTAACATGAGAATACGAGAAAATTATGTGTTCTATATTTGCTGCTTTAGCAATTTTTTGCCATTTTTTAGTCGTTAAGGTTTTGTAGATTAAAGTTTGCATTTGAAAGAGTTGTTTGCAATTTGACTACCAGACAAGGTAACTACAGTACATACGTGAAACACAGCACCCGAAATTATGGTACACCACGAAACCATGTATACTTTGGAGAGAGGGCCTGGATTTTTGTTGCATATTTTTGAAGAAGTTAATAATGTAAAAGTATGTAGAAATGTCCAATTGTGATCTTTTACACAAATAAAAAGCTATTGACATAGCTTGTCAATGATACTTTGTTTAATGGAACAACATTTTCCACTTTTAAAATATCAAGTTGATAAAAAGGTCAGATTGGGAGGCCTCTTTTCTCTCTGTTTGCCATTTTAGATGCTTAGATATGCATGCTGTACAAGTTTCAGATTTTAAGAGGTGTTATGGTGTTAAAAAGGTGTTAAGAGGTGTTAAACAGATTTTAAGAGGTGTTATGGTGTTAAAGAGGTGTTAAGGTGTTTAAGAGGTGTTAAAAATGTGTTAGTCCAGTAGCTATTAAAAGGTCACCAAGTGTTAGCATGTTAATAATTGCTTAACTGTGGAACTGATTTTCCAATCTATTTCCAGACTTTGAGGAGTGTGAAGTTAGACAATTCAATATCTCAATGAGGAAAAAAACTATATTATATTGTTTTTAAAGCAGCATTTTGCGTTGGGTCGCTTTTTTCCACTTTTTTAACATGTGCATCGATTTTTTTACATGTATCAATCATAAAACAGCTATCTAAGATACCATCCAAGTTTCACCCTGCCAAGAGCGTTAATTAGCGAGTAATTAACGATTTATGTCGATAAATGAGAAGAGTGTCCTCGACAAATTTCACAGTTAAAATTAATCGCATACAATTCCGCCAAACCCACTAGTTTGAATTCAACCAATCAGAGATGCAGGTTTAGTTATGAGCCGTTGCTAAAAATAGATTCAAGACTTCGCGTTGGTTGTACCAGGGAGTTGTTATGCAACTCCCTGGTACAACTGCCATATAGACTGTACACAAATCAAGCGTGGTGTTATATTACGTATCTGTCAATGACGTTCGTAGTGTTTAAATATTCATATTATGGGCGAGGTTTATTGGGTTCCCAACGGAAAATATCTTGGAGAACAACAAAGTTGAAAGTTGCAAATTTTTCGACTTTTATGCCACCATTTGAAGTAAAATATAAATAGATTAGCTAGTTATGTATGTCGTTATGCAAAGTGGAATCAGTGAGGTTGAGAAAAATCATAGAAAAGGACGCAAAATGCTGCTTTAAGTAAGATGCTCATTGGAATTGGAGTACGGGTCACCGTAATCTGACCATCTAGCAAGATGATCTTTATAATTTGACCATATTTAGGAAGAACTGTTGAGATGGCTTTTATGTTTTATTTCTGATGATTATTTGATTTTAATATTTTCAACTAAATTATTCTTTCAAATAAGTGAATCTTATTCTGACAATTCTTATTTCCATTTCTAATATTTTAACCACATGCAAAAAGGAAGGAACTTTTTAAACGTTTCGGTGGTTTAACATTGATCTGGAGTAGTTACATTCAGTACAAAGGTTATACTCAGCGCTGGAATAAGCTACTGCCAAGCCTGTAGCTTATGTTTATAAAGGGGCCCTAACTTAAAAAACAATACACATAAATAACTTCAGTTGCAAATACCTTAGTATTTTTGCTTTGTATATATATATCATATAGATACCACACTCTCATTAATTACCGTGTTAATTAGTAACCCCAACTGAAGGTGATAATTGCTAAGAAGGCTAAAGTTGCTAACATTAGACACCCAGTCATTCATAAAATTTGTATGTAGTACAGTACTATTTTTGGCCTAACTTAAAAAAAATACACATAAATGACTTCAGTTGCAAATACAATAGTATTTTTGCTTTGTATATGTATCACATAGATACCACACTCTCATTAATTACCGTGTTAATTAGTAACCCCAACTGAAGGTGATAATCGCTAAGAAGGCTAAAATTGCTAACATTTGACACCTAGTCGTTCATAAAATTTGTATGTAGTATAGTACTATTTTTGGCCTAACTTAAAAAAAATACACATAAATGACTTCAGTTGCAAATACAATAGTATTTTTGCTTTGTATATGTATCACATAGATACCACACTCTCATTAATTACTGTGTTAATTATTAACCCGACTGAAGGTGATAATCATAAAATTAGTATGTAGTATAGTACTATAGTAATAGTGCAAGTGATGGCGTCACTGAATCGGCACTGATAGCTTGCAAGCATTTAGCTTCTTTTGCTACTAGGTTAAGCTGGCACTGGTTATTTTTAAATCTAATTATTATCAAATCTAATTATTTTAAATCTAATGATTATTAGGTTGAGAACAATTCCAGGGTAAAAAATTGTACCAGCCAAATTGACTATTTTTATCTTTCAATTGTCTTTTTTATAACAGCAAGATGGGTTTACTTACACTCTGAAATTCTGTAGCCCATTTGTTTTGGAATCTGATTCTAAGTTTTTTTAGGCCATTCCTTGTTTATGTCAAATTGTTTTCATAATGTTTTATTGATGGGAGAAAGCATATTTATGGCTCATATTACAAGAAGAAAACAGACACAAGGCGTTTTTATTTTGAAGTTTAAGACTATCAATCTATCCTGAAAATCAGTATTCCCCTTCCAATCCAACCCCCCCCCCTTCCTTCCGCCATCTCTCTCCCATTGTATGGTCGATTGATATTAGTTTTCATAAATAATTATCAAGACCTGCTGCCGTTGGATTAACACATGGTTTTTGTTCCATTTACAGGACAAGTGTTCAAATTGGGTCTTTGGAACTTTTCTCCTTAATCCACCCTGCCCCCCCCCCCTCAGCCACCACAACCCCTCTTTTCCATTCTATTTCTATCTGATTACAGAACTCTGATTTATTTTAATACCCCTTACTCCTTCGACTACTTTATCTCCGACCTGGGTGTCCGGATTTGTAGCTAGCTCCATCAAGGTTACAGTATAGCTCCAGCTCAATGTTTTTAATGATATTGAATATGATAGGCAATTGTGATAAGCCGCGCCCCGTTGTTTGGCTTACTGGTTGTGCGTTGAACAGTTGTCGTCTACCACTGCTTGAAGTGCGCGAGAGGTGAAGTTTACTTAAAAAGGCGGGGCAAAGTTTTGAGTGACATAATGAGTGTGCTGCGACTGGAGTTGAATAAGTTGAATTAGGAAAACACCCCTTACTTGAGTTTAAATGAGAATGAAAATGATGACGAAAACAAGCAATCAACAGACTGTGACAATAAAGGCGCGGTTAAAACAATGTGGGTGGGCTTTAACGTGCGTTCAAGAAGGAGCTGGACAGAGATACATAACTGTTAACCCCCATAATATAATACATTAATATTTATTGAGCTGAGGATGATGGCGCTATCGCTGTAACTCCGAATCGCTAGTTCAGACCAGGGAGTTGTTCCATAACAACTCCCTGTTCAGACAAAGTTAATCAATAAGGTAAGAAATAAAGTGGACACATCATTCTTGGTGGTGATTTGGTCATCCATATAGGCTTGTATAGTCACTACTTCCATTTGAATATAGAAACTAAATTATTAATTGTCTTTTAACTGTTCTGATCTTCCACGCAAATTGTGTTTTGTTTCAGTTTTTTTTTTAAATTCCTTGCTGAAGGCAAATAGGATATGGTGATGGCGTGTGTGTGACGCCGTGGCTTGTAGACATGATTACTAAACAAACTGTATGGGAGTGGTGGGTGAACATCATAATTTGGTACCTGGTACCGTTATTTATGAAGTGAATCGCTGTGGTCGAGTTTTCAGTATTCTCTCATTAACATAGTATAAGTATGTACGTTGGGAAAGTTCAACCAACTTCAAAAATTGTGAAATTGTGTGATTCCTGAAGCCCGCCGGCGTTTCCCGATTTTTATGCTAATTTTATATAGGCTATATGACTCAAAATTGCGGTACGCGCCCTCACTAGCCTCAAGTGTCTGATCAACCCGAATCATGTGCATAGGCTCGGGTTCGAATCCCGGTGGAGGTTATATATATATATATATATATATATATATAAATATATATGAGTCCCAAAAGGACGAAACCGGTCGTGAAGTGGAATTTTTCTGGTGTGTTGAACAAATGATTTCGGAATGCTTTAGGAATCACAAATGATTTCGAGTTGGTTAGCATCATGTTTGATCTCTAGAGTAAGCCTAAATGTGTCACCGAAAAAAGAAGTAGTATTGTTCGATACAGGTGACAAACGCCTACAGTGGAATTACGACCTTCCTTGCCGGTTTCGAACCTCTGGACATATAATCAGCGTCCATAGCCTAGTGGTTAGGGTGTGTCTGCGTACAGAGCAGAGCGGGAGGACCGGGTTCGAATCCCGGTGGAGGCTGGAAGTTTTTTCACTGTTCTGGATTTTTCAACTCATTACGATTTCATATAAATATGTGTGTGTGTATACGTAAATAGACTATTTAAAGAGAATACAACAGACTGCACAAAATAGCTTCTTTCTTCTGCAGTTATATTGTTAATATAGGCAACTCGGCCTATACCTACGGAAGCGTAGAAGGGACGTGTAAATTGACGTTTTGATGAGACGCAACCACTCGTCAATATGACAAGAAGTTGAAAATTAACGTTTTTGACGATATATTCTAAATCGTGAAAGTGCCCAAAAAATCTGAAAATTTACGCTTTGTCGCGATGCATCAACTCGTCATAATTACAAAATTCACAAAAATATGAAACTTAACGTTTTGGTGACGTTTTACCAAAATGTCAAATATCTGAAAATTGAAGTTTTGTGGAATTCGTCTCGACAAAACGCCATTTTGCAATTGTTGACATTTTGACAAGTTAGCGCATCATTGATAAAACTTCAAATTTCAGATATTTGTCACTTCGATGAGTTGTTATGAAGTAGTGAAAAAGTCAATTTTTCAGATTTTGGCCACTTTGACGAGTTAATGCATCACACCAGAATGTCAATCTTCAGATTCTTGTCATTTTACGAATTGTTGCATATCAACAAAACGTCGGCATGTCCCATCTACGCTTCCGTATCTAACCGTTAACAATGAACAATGCACTGTAGCTTTCTGCGTAAAAGGACACTAAACACGTTTCCTTTTACTATAGGCCTATATAAATATATACCGTCAACCCGTAGCAAAAGTTCCATTCGAGTAGTTCTGTGCATCAACAAGTATTATCTCTCTTACAGTCAATTCGAATCAACCGCAGAACCGAACAGCTTTCGAGGTAGGCCTATGTATTTCTTGTGTTCAATTCTATTATACAGCAGATAATTTTGTTCAAGTTGTGTGCCGTGTTATATATTTCAATGCTGGTTCCTTTGGTTAATTTAAAAAATTTCATGATGATGTTATTGCGTTTTAAAATCCTGCAGTTATGTTTATCTTCAGCATGACGTGACAACGTTATATATAAGTACAAAAGTCGATATTGTTTTGAACCGGATCTAATATACTAAATGACTAACTCAGTAACTAACTAAATGACTAACTAATTAACCAACTTACTAACTATCTAAAAAAATATATTATATAAATATATATTTATTTATTTATATAAAAATATATGTGAATATTTTTTTTCCGTCTCATTTATTCACGATTATTTAACATGTATGTGGTACATCGATTATATTTAAAGTTCTGATAACAACATAGGTATGTCATCTGAATGATACAAAAGAATTATTAACATAATGTGAAAACTGATTCTGAATTGAGTATTTCTTCTTCTCCACTTATACCGAAATATATGTAAACATATCCAGAAAAAAACATAGATGATAAGCAGGGGTTAAGTCAAGAGTTGCAAAGTTCATTGATTGAATGAGAAAAGCAAGTCTTTAAAGCCATGTATTTTCTACGAGCAGAGCTAGTAGAGTAACGCTCCATTTAGAGCAGGCTTTTGGCGGGAGTGAAATACAGTCTATAAGGCGAGGATAGACTACTTGTGACAATTTCAGAAATGCTAGACATGAGATTGACAAGGTGATCTTGCTGTCCCTCGACACCGTTTTCTAAACTGGCAGAATCTTTCCAGCTTCTAGGAATTGCAGAAATGATCCCATGAAAACGATACCTTAATATCTAAAAATTTGGTTAGAAAAGCATTGAAGGACAATGGCTTCCCATCTGGCAAAATATATGTGAATAAATATATTTATATATATATATATATATATATATATATATATATATATATATATATATATATATATATATATATAGTAGAAAAATAGTAAAGTTTGCTAGTGTTAATGATAAAGAAAAGAAACACGACGTTTCGGGTATAAACCCTTTAACAAAGTGAGCAAAAAGACTACTAAAACTGTAAACAGCGAACGAAGAAAGATAAAATGGTCCAATGCACACACATGAAAGAAGCGAAAAGTAGCAGGGTAAAAGGACTTACAACAAATCGAATTTAGAGTTTAAACCATAAGGGGATAAGGTGCCAAGTCGGAAAATTAGTCTATTTTCGAATTTAAGACGATCGATATCAGTGCCTCTGGGGGACAGAGCACACGTAACTGTAAAGTCAGTGATCTTACAGGGGGGGGGGGGGGAATTGAAGTGAGAGGCAACAGGGTAACCAGGAAACTTGGATTTGATGGAGCGTATATATATATATATATATATATATATATATATATATATACATATTTATATATATATATATATATATATATATATATATATATATATATATATATACATATTTATATATATATATATATATATATATATATATATATATATATATATATATATATATATATATATATATATATATAATGTTTGAATGTTTCAACACTTATTGCAAACTCCATCAAAACTAATTCATGAACATTTCTCCGTCTCTATATATTTTAAAGCTTCGAAATACGGTCAAACCTAGAAGTTCCGGTATTTGAAGACGGTCTTTGCGGTATAGCTTTATGAAGATGGACGTGCCAATGATTGCCCCCGTTGTTTGCACTCTCGTGTGCGGTACTGTGTTAGGCAAAGCACTTGGACTTGTTTTCATCCAGTATATGACGATATCGTGTGTTACATTCTTGGCATCTGTATTACCCTTCGTTTTCGTCAGATATTTGACAGAACACGGGATAGTCAGCCAACTGTCAGACGCAGCGATCTCATGCGGGGGGAGCTTAATGGGATTGTTGGTCGGGACCTATGCAGGAACGATATGCGGATTACACATCACCTCGGCTGTGGGAATGGGAACAGCACTCACATTAACGTTCGTTGCCATGTTAACGACAACAATCGATGTTTTACAATATGTACCCCCCTGCCTTTCGGCCGACGCAAAGAAGAGCATTAAAAGCATGATGAAGAGGAGGAAGAGCAAGAAAAACTTCAGCTTTGGGACAAACTAATCAACAACATTAATTGACGGGGTACATCGATATTATTACAGTATGAGGATATTATCACGATTCAAGAACAGATAAGAAATGAACTTTGTTTTTCACATTAAGGAACTTTTAAACAATGCATAGGCCTAACCCCTCTAATATGTGTATCTGCAGTAAATCTCCTTAAGTATATATAGGCTTGGAAAAATACATTTTGTTATTTTTTTTGGGGGGGGGGGGGCTTTCACAAAACAATGCCTGAATGCATGAACTCACATACTTTGTTCGCATTGATCGAATTCGTTTCTGTACTGGGTTTTAGGTAGGCATTTGCATAACTAACTTGTAAGTCACATTATTCCCTCATTAAAACTGCTCATTAAGTTACCCAGCTATGTACATACCGGTATATAATCTTAACGGGTTTTGTGTTTCTTCTAAACATAGTTTATAAAAGTTATCGCAAACAATGTACGTAAACCCTTCATTCTGCACTCTAGTCTAACCCCCGCACCTAACGCGGCATGCCAAAACCCGACATTCCTCTTGATTCCCAACGAGACTTTATACGGTATTGTACACATGATGTTCTCACATATCTGTCGTACATACTGCAGGGTCCCTACAGGAACCCGTGTAGTACAGGAATCAGTTCCACCTGTGTCCAGGCCCGTATAGTAACCAGGAGTTCTGAGTTGGATGTTCTTACAATGTAAGGAAGGACACAACATCATTGTGTCCTGAACTTGAGAAGTTTTTTTTTGTGTGTAAATGACGATGGTGGCACAATGGGGATGATGGAGGGTTGGGGTGGTGAGGGGGGCACAGTGTCTGCAAAAACTAGGGTATAGGGTCTCTGGCTACGGGCCTGCCTGCTGCCCGGGTCAAAATTGCTGAAGAGGACGTTTTGTGTATACATGGCCAACAACAATGGGATGGCAAATCTTTGTTTTTACATCGTTAGAGTGAATCAAATCAAATGAACACCTTTTTGGCTGTTTAATGGCACTTCTAACCAGGCACGTATCCACATGAGGGGGGGGGGCACCTTTTTTTCAAATTCAAGCAAAAATAATATAAAAAAGGGTAATGTTGAATGCACGGATAAAACTGCTATCCCATCAAACAAATAAACCACCAAAAGCACCGCCCAGTTCAATTTTATCGCCTATATAGGCATCAATCCAATCTGTTACTCTGGCTACGGGCCTGCTTCTTACATCATTTACTATAGTATTTCAACATGCATAATATTATCCTCCATAAATACTACTAAATATAAGGTATCCACATCAAAAGAGATACCCATCCCCTCTATCCTATAGAAAAAAGTAAGGTACCCAATCCCGAAAGAATAAACTTCGGTGTTTGTTCAGTATATATGTGTTTGAAATGCTGGTGATTGGTTTTATGTTTCTATATTGGGTTCAAGGTTTCACTGTATTATTTGTTATGTTTTTGTTTTAATTAATAGTTTGTTCAGAACAATAAAATGTTTTCGTCTCCCAGTCTGTTTTTTTTTCTTCATTCCTAATTTCGGAAACATGTGGCCCCATGAGCCCGCAATTATAAGCTTTTCCACCGCAATATTGCAGGGAAGATTTGCCCTTTAGACACGCGTCGAATATTTTCTACTGCATGTGTCTTTATATACATACTTCACGTGGAAAAGGGTGCAACGGTGACTCCTGTCTTTCCAAAACCTTGGCGAAATCATCAACATCGTAGTATTCCATATATTGGTATTTACGATATTTTCCCCCCATCATTTATTTGTAATCTATTTTCATATACAGTAAACATGTACATATTACATTATCTGTTACATTATCTACATTATCTTGCGTTACAGTAAAGTACGAGAAGTTATAACATTAAGTTTCAAACAATAATTTTAAATACCTAATCCGATTATCAGTACCTTCTTACTGTTCAATGCTAATACAAATAATCTTGTAAATGTGTATATAAGAAAGTTTACAAACAAACATGACGACTATAACTATAACTAATAATAAATTTCTTATTCCTAAAAATTCCTAATATTTCTGACAAGTTCTCAAACGTTATAGGAGGCTTAAACTGACTTCTCTATAAATATAGTATCTAACGTTATACACTAAATACGTTTTCTGATAAATGGAATGATTTTGATTGAAAAGTTACGGGTTGCTTAAGATATATGCTCGTATACCCAAAGGAATATTTCCAAGGATAGGCTGCTCATCGTCAAGAATAAAATTTGAAATAATTTGGTATCCCAGAAAAGATGCTCAGCGGTCTCGTCTTTTCCATCTCAAAAAGTCAACCTTGGGTTTTGAAATAGTACCTATAAGATGCACATCATTCAGCACTGTGAGTGACATGTATATCACATGAAATAGCACCTTTAAGATGCACATCATTCAGCACTGTGAGTGGCATGTATCACATGAAATAGTACATTGTAGATGCATATCATTCGACGCCGTGAGCGGCATATATCACATGAAATAGTACCTATAAGATGCACATCATTCGGCGCTGTGAGTGGCATGTATATCACATGAAATAGCACCTTTAAGATGCACATCATTCGGCGTTGTGAGTGGCATGTATCACATGAAATAGTACCTATAACATGCATATCATTCTGGCCTGTGAGTAGCATATATCACATGATATGAGTACATATAAATAAATATCATTCGAATATTTGGACAATTTGATATCGGACTTTTGACCTTCCTCATAGAAAATCTCCGACAGAAGATGAAGTTCTAAAATCAATCACAAAGTATGCCCTCATTAGAAAGCAGAAACAAAATGACCCAATCAATCCATATTATTGGCGACGTTATCGAAAGAACATTCACTTCCGAAATCATCACCCATATATGGATGCACCGTAAATAGGAACGAATTTGGAGTCACAAACAGACTCCCGAAACAACTTTTTTTTATTCATCTTTGTACACTGCCTACCAGATGTGTTCAAGGTGGCCAATACTCCTCTCAATTGAAAGGAATGATAATGTATACGACAATGTAAGCTGTTTACTTTTGTAACAGTGTTCAACCCCGCACGTCGATACGTCATTAGTTTAAAAGAACACACATTGAACTCTTCGGTATATATATATATATATATATATATATATATATATATATATATATATATATATATATATATTTATTTATATAGATATTGGTGGTAATGCAGACGGAATACCTTGTCACTGAACCGAATGTTGAATCTTTATCCAATGCATGGGTATACAATTAATTTTTTTTGGGGAAAACAATTGTTTAAAACGAAACCGTGCTTGGCTTCCCAGTAAATAGTGATTGTGTACAGTCATATAAGGAATAATATATATATATATATATATATATATATATATATATATATATATATATATATATATATATATATATATATATATATATATATGTATATATATATTGGTGGTACTGCAGACGGAATACCGTGTCACTGAACCGAAAGTTGAATCTTTTTCCCATGTATGGTTATACAATTAATTGTTTTTTTGGAGGGAATAAAATTGTTTAAAACGAAACCGTCCATGCTTGGCTTCCCAGGTAAATAGTGATTGTGTTCAGTCATACATCATAAGCCACAAACACACACGCACTGTTTTTGGCGTTATACAGAATGCATTTTGACCTAAACAGAAAGTTAAAATTGTATCAAGTTGCATTCCAGACTACTCAAAGAGAAAATAACTACTGTACAACTAAAAAG
This sequence comes from Apostichopus japonicus, assembly GCF_037975245.1. NCBI lineage: Eukaryota > Metazoa > Echinodermata > Holothuroidea > Aspidochirotida > Stichopodidae > Apostichopus > Apostichopus japonicus. The sequence goes on from NC_092579.1 coordinate 13,529,296, forward strand.
AAAAGCCGGCTTCTTTCGGTGGCACTGAACTGCCAGGTTGAAAGAAAACTTAAATAGATATGCCAAGTTATAAGTTCAACACCATTTGTCTTTGAAAAAGAATCTTATGCATTGTGAACATTCCTTTTGCCTTTTTTGTTGCATCAGTACAGACATAGTATATATATATATATATATATATATATATATATATATATATATATATATATATATATATATATATATATATATATATATATATATATAGATAGATAGATATATATATATTCCTTTGCCTTTGCGGTATACCTCCATTTCATTAACAAAGTCTGTTAAAAGTATCTCTTTCGAGATCCGGCTTTAGGAATCACAATTGACTTTGAGTTGGTTAGAATCATGTTTGATCTCTAGAGTAGGGCAAATATGTCACCAAAAACAGAACTTGTATTGTTCGATACAGGTGACAAACGTCTACAGTGGAATTACGACCTTGCTTACCGGTTTCGAACCTCTGGACATACAATCAGCGTCAATAGCCTAGATGGTTAGGGTGTCCGCATATAAAGCGGAAGGCCCGTGGTTCGAATCCCGGTGGAGGCTGGAAGTTTTTTTACTGTTCTAAATTTTCCAACTAGTTTTCAATTATATATATTCATTTGCCTTTGTCGTTTACCTCCATTTCCTTAAGAAAAGTCTGTTTAAAGTTTCTCTTTCGAGATCCGGCTTTATGAATCACAAATGATTTCGAGTTGGTTAGAGTCAAGTTTGATCTCTAGAGTAAGGCAAAATGTGTCACCAAAAACAGAACTAGTATTGTTCGATACAGGTGACAAACGCCTACAGTGGAATTACGACCATCCTTACCGGTTCCGAACCTCTGGACATACAATCAGTGTCAATATCAGGCGCGTAGCCAGGAATTTGCCAAGGGAGGGGCGAAACTGTAGATTCGACATTGCAAACTATCTAAGCGTAGAGCCACCATGGTTGGCGCGGAGCGTACAAGAAAATTTTGGTCGAAAATGCCTCCCAGATCGCTGGAAAAGGCACTTCCCAGGCCTTGTAATTTGCATCTTAGCATTTTCTCTTGCGATATCATAAAAACATTAAAAATAATTTTAAAATATATGCTCAAGGGGGGGGGGGCGGCCGCCCCCTTCGCCCCTACGCGCCTGGTCAATATAGCCTAGTGGTTAGGGTGTCCGCATATAAAGCGGAGGCCCGGGTTCGAATCCCGGTGGAGGCTGGAAGTTTTTTTCACTGTATATATTAATATAACGAAAATCCACTTTTACTCCAAAAGAAAATATTATTAGAGAAAACAGAGAAATAAGATATGACTCATAATTGGCAAATAAGGAGTAAAGTTTTAGAAAATATATTGGAATTTTCGGTCCCCCTGGGACCTTCGTCAGCAATACTTGGCAGTCGAATGAAAAGTACCGGTACAAAATGTAACACAATGAAAGTATGACGCTAGATAAGTGTAAGTTGCATTGATGGAATTAGAACCAAATAATCCATGACTATACAGGAAGCGGATGTTAAGGAGCAAATAACGGATTGCATATGTTTACGTTTTAATAACTAGAAGGGAAAAAAATCGTGATAATTTTGCAGGATTCCCAGTTTCCGAACATTAATCTTCATAGTCATTCTCTCAAAAACCTAAAATGTATTTTAATTTCCTCGAACTTCAAATCCGCTACTGAACGAAAACGTAAAGAAATCGATTGGACCTTTCGTTTTAAGTCTCACATCACCGGCTTCAACAAAGACTCGGGACCCCTTAAACTATCAGTTCTACAAACATATGTAATCAGTTCTTTTTTTGTTGCTCAAAAAAGGTATTGCCAGATTGCATACAGTAGCTCACAGTAAATTCTTCCTTTCAAATCAATATTTGCTGGCGATGAGAAATGCAACTCCGTGGACTGCTTTCTTAAAACGTAATTGATATTTATATGTAAATAAGAATTTTAATTGCGAACTCTATGATGTGCACCTCCCAAATTATAACAAAATACTGACTAAGCTTGTAAACAAACAAGATGGCTGCCTTCAGTGGAGGAAAACTGGCGGATGTCTTCGGAAAAGTTACTATTGTAAATAAGGTAAACTTTCATAGAAATATCATTGTATCAATAATAGCATTTCATTGCGCTTTTGATCTGTTGAAGAGCAGAACCTGAAATATCCCTGGTGTTCTGAAAAATGTCTAACGTTAAACTTAAAGCCTGTAATACTGGTAGTAGGGTATTACCAATACTTAGATTAGGTATTAGTAAGATCAAATCGTAACGTTACTCCGTAGTCTAAAGTGAACGTGTTGATTCCACCGAGTACTAGTTGTGCGAACTTTCGATTACATTTTCGAAGAGATGGGCACCGTGCGGTGACTGTGATAGTTGAACTGACAAGCAACAAGCCATGGAAGAAAAAGAAAAGTTACTCTATGAATCATACTCAGTCCAATCGGTGATTACAGAAAGTGAAATTAAACAAATCATGATGTAGTTCTTGACACTTTGGCCTAGTGTAAACTTAAGTGTTACTAGTTTGTTTGTTTTATTCGCACTCAGATTGTTCAAAATACAAAAATATTACAAAGACATAATAGACAAATAGGACAGAATTGAAAAGAACAAAAAGAGTAACAGGAGCTAAAGCCATTAGGCTGACAGAACGTCAGCACTTTCAATGGTAAATACTAAGGAAACCAATAATAAGACACAAAAACGTACATATTGCACAAAGTATTGAAAAGTGCTTCGCTCTCCCCCTACACCCCTAATTACATGAGATGCTTCCTTAAGTCAGCTCTAAAAAGATGAGAAGACTTAATGGATTTGATATGATTTGGAAGAGCATTCCAATCCTGAATTGCCATGAAGTAGAAAGTAGAGCTAACACCACCCTTAGAATCAATAACATAGAAATTGTGATGTCTTGAACGAGTCCCCTGATTATGAATGACAGAGGTTTTAGTGAAATTGGTGGTGAGGTAGGGAGAACTACAGTTGTTAAAGATTTTATGTGTATGGTTTAACCTAATGAATTTAGCTCTACTCTCTACGGATTACAATCTAAGACCAGAAATTTCCTCCTGCCCAACATGGAATCTTGGGCCTTGCATATATATAAGTACATACCTGTCAACCCGAATCTCCCGGCCTTCCGGTTTCATATTCTATTCTCCCGGTTTTTTTATGTTCTACACTTGCGACATTTCTGAAAATAGCCAACAATTAGTCCTATGCTTAGTAATTCCCCACAGTAACGCTGAACAGGAAAGGCTATTCAGTGTACTAGTTCGCAAGAACAAGACAGACAGTCGGTCAAGTCTCAAGCTTGATGGGACTCTATCTAGCATACTAGCCATCAAGTCACAGTACCCAGAGTCCACTGTTCCCTGTTTCAAATGGAAGCCTACTAAAGAAACCCTGTAGAAAGCGAAGCGAGCTGCTGTAAACTACAACAAGAAACACTGATTGGATGATTCTCTCACTGTATTGCATAAGTAGACTATAATTATTTAGGAGTATTTATATCATTTCAGTTGAAGATTACCAACCTCCCTATTTTCTCCTTGTTCTCCCTATTTTTTGGCCCTGAAAAATGTTATTCTCCCTATTTTGGGGTCAAACAGGTTGACAGGTCTGTAAGTATGTAGCGAACCACTTTATTTTGAGTAATCTGAAGCTTTTTTTAAGAGTTTTATTGAGGCTTATGAACCAAGAACAAGAAGAGTAGTCAAATAGACATTGAATAATGACCATGCATAGCAGTCTTCTGCACCGTTGATTCAGGCAACTGGCTTGGCGATACAGAAAATGGAGCCTTTCATTGGCCTTTTTAATAACATCAATAGCTTGCTCGTTAAAGCACAAACGGTTGTCGATTAAGACACCGAGGTATTTGACAACATTAGTAGCAGAAATTGAGTAGTTGCCACTTGTAGTAAGTTTGAAGTCACCAGCTTTTTTGAGCATGCTATCAGTACCATATTAGATTAGTGATTACTAGTATGAACTAGTAATCACTAATCACAACTGTTCATAGAATCTTGATCAGTTGATCTTTGACAAACGATTGTGGTACATCAAAAAGTATCTGCATGCAGAAATTTTCAACATGCCTTTGGATATACCATAACAGACCTCAGAAGGGTCAACACGCCTGCTGCATGTAAGCGGGTAGGTTCCCCATCTTTCTTTTAAAGGGTGTGAAGACTCGCTAAAAGAAACGTCTAATGCCGGTAATCTGACCTAGTTTCGAATGAGGTGTAACAGAAGTGTTGGACACCACCATCGATCCCAGAAAATACACGTGTACAGCTTGCTACCGTCCTTAATTAGACACTAGTGTAAAGTCAGTACATACAGCTGCGGTCAATACCCACAGCACAGTGTATAAACGATACAGTGATGGACATCTCAGGTCCAGCTAAAGATAACAAGGTATCACGTTTCATTACTGTCTGCATTTTGTAGCGACAAGAGAAAAACTTCACTTGCAAGCAACGGAAAGTTAACTTTTTAAAGATGGCGGCACGCTGTTTGGGGCGCAACCTTCAATGCCTTTAAGCCAGTAAATAGTCTGCATTCGAGGCCTACTCTTGGTCACATTGACATCCCAAATCAAATGATGGCAAATACCTTTTGTATGTGCAGTACAGTGCGTAACCAAGGTTGGCATCAAGCGTCCCATTGCTGTCACAGTAGTTTGTGATATTTCTGGAGTTTTTAACTAATTCCTTGTGTAATCAATTTTCTGTATTTTCAACCCATTCATTCTGTACTCAATGTACCAAACAAGGATCCCATTTTCTTGTTACTTGTTACCTTGTGAAATAAACTCAACTACGTTCGACTCTATATTTTCACCAACAGTGGCCACTTTTACTGAAAGCAACTTCTGATGATGAGAAGCCTATCCCAGGTTACATATATCCAGAAGTATCTGGTAAATTAATGGACTTCCATATTTAGTATAATTTTTGGTACTTTAGCTCATTTTTCAATACATATTCATATTTGGTAATATACAAGTACCTGCCTATCAGAACTTGGGTAATTAATTGCAACCAATATTAAAACAACCCTTACTAATATCCTACATAAAGTAGATATTTTTTCTTTGTACTGTACTTTCCTCCATTAGTCATAGGCTTGAAAGTTTACCTCAGTTTTGAAAATTTCTTGAACTTGATTCAAAACAATATTTTTTTTCAACCACAGCTTTGACTTATGAAAGTTCTAGCCAACAGCAGGGGACAGCTGTCTTAAGTTTTTTGTTGGATCGACTAGATAAAAAATCCTGGAATGTGAAAGTAAAGGTAATAGTCTAAGTTATTTCTTTTTTTCCCCTGATTTATAAAATTTAATTATAACATTGAAAAGTCACATTTATGACTTTGTGCAACAAGTTTTGGAACAAATCAATACAGCAAGTATATACTTACATCTGTCTACTCTTTCGTTTCACCTAAACTTGCTTCAACGACAAAGAATTGTCTACATTAAAACTTCCTTTATCATCTTCTCCCAGCTTAGAATTAATTGTTTCATTATTTATTACTTTTTTGTTGTTGACATGTTTGCTTTTTTGCTCTATCAGTTTATGGTAGGTGGTTGCACTTACAAATATAACAAAGTAGAGGACATTACATTATCTATGAGCTTTCATTTCCTTCCAAATAGCAGGGTAATATAAAAAATGAAAGGGACATCTTACTTCTTCATACTTTTATGAGCCTTGCTTGGAGTAATGTTGCTTGCTACTTTAAAACCAACCTTAATTTTGTGCAAAATATCATTAGCAGATGATCGTTGCTGAGAAATTTTCTTACTGAATGAAAAGTGCTTCAAGTCGGAAATAAGGAAATTGGAAGGATTCTTTTGCGTAAGTCATTAATCATATAAAATATCTAATTTGTTGAAAAAGTAACAATTTCTGCACAAAAAAATAGCACTTTTGACATCTAACAAGATATTATAATTACATGTTTGTTTATAGGTTCTTCAAATCATGGCGTACGTTGCCATTCATGGGGAATGTAGCTTTAGAAACAGTCTCAGAAGGCAAACCAAATCCATCCAGGAAGCTACAAGTAAGTCATTTTTTATTATTGGCCAGAGGCAAAAGGAATCTATACAATGTTGTTGGCGTGTGTGTGCGTAAGTGTGTGTGTGATGCCTTGGCTTGTAATCACGATAACCCAAACTTATACAGTTTGGTGGGTGAACTACATATTTGGCACGTAGATGCACCTGATTGAGTAGAAGAACCTTGTTGTTTTGTGTGGAGGTTAAAGGTCATTTGAGGTCAATAGAGGTTTAAGTCTGAAAACATTGTAAGCACAATAACTCAAAAACCATAAGGTGGATGAATGTAGTACAGTACTTAGTAAGCTGATGCACCATATTGAGTAGAAGAAACTCAATGCTTTCTGTGGAGTTAGAAGGTCATTTGAGGTCAACATAGGTCAAAGTCTGAAAACCTTGCTTATTTCACAGAGTAAATTTTTGATGATGCCCAGATGTAGTAGATGGATGCACCCTGTTGCATAGAAGAATCCTGTGGCATTATGTGGAGGTCAAAGGTCAACACCAGGTCACAGTCTGAAAACTTAGTAAACATGACATCTCCAACAATGAAGCTTAGAGTTACTTCATACTTGGTATGGTATGTTGATGCAGCTTATTGAGTAGAAGAAACCAATCATTTTCTGCAAAAGTTTAAAGTTCATTTGAGGTCAACATAAGACCTCTTTTCTGATGTTCTGGTACTTGACTTTAGGACACATTGTCCTCTGTTGCCCTATCTATCAGGTGATTCCATATGTGTAAACACCCTCTGGCTTTCTGGTTATTGATATTTTGCCCTAACGGTTGAAGGTCTGCTTAGATTACAGCCATGCAAATTTATTTGTGCACTACTGTACAATATGTTTGATTTACCTGGTGGACGATGTTGTGATCTGAGGAATGCCGTCATACAGGGAGGAGACATCCCTCTCCCAACCACCTTCCCCCCACCTCCATCCTCTCCCTTTGAGAAATTCTTGGTGCTTAGTTACAAAATGATGTTAGAAGATATCCTTGTTTAAAAGTCTGGTCTGGCAATTGTCATAGTTTTTAATCTGTGATGTCAAAGTGCCACTAGGATCATCTGAAATTGTTTACTTTTTCTTTCTTTCTCTCTTTATATTTTGCAAGCTAGGATGTTGACAGTGTTGACAATGAAACCAATGCCATGGGCCCTGTTGAGAGCCATTAGGCCCAGGGCCATTAGGCCCTGTTGAGAGGTTCAATATTCAAGATCCAGCATTTGCAAAACCCATCTCTATTACCAAGGGCGTAGGAACCGGGGGGGGGGCTGGGGGGCACCAGCCCCCCAGTGAAAAATATGGGGGGCGGAAGTATCATTCCGCCCCCCCCCCCCTATTATTACCATCAATATACAATACGATGAAACAATACGATAAATAATAATAAATACACAATACGATGAAACAACCCTGTTGGTTTCTTTCTTTCTTCTCTCCATCTCTTGTCCACTAATCCCCTTACATTTATCTCATTGTGTTCACCATGCTCATTAACCTGTCTGTATTCTGTGCGTGTTTTTGTCCCTTCTGTTACTGTTACTTGTCATTTAGCTTTTGAAGAAGATCCTGCTAGGATCGAAACGTCAGGCCAACTTACTTAAACACATTCTCTTACACAAGCACTCTAGTGGATAAGCAGTTTGCTAACAAGTTTATTTTATTTTGAAACACAAAGAGAATGGCACATGTGGCTCGATGATGTCATAGTTAGACTTGATCAAGTCTTCCGCCTTGTATGTGAAAGATCATTTTAAATCTGTAATATCTCCCAAAAATGGAATAAGAGTTTTTCTTAGCTGTTTGGGGAAGTATTCCCTGAAAGTCATTGCTCTCCCATAGAACAATACCGATGGAAATTGTTTATATATCTCTTTCATTATGTAAATGAGATTAATTAATATTTCTTGTATCTTTCCATAGAGTATAATACTGCCCCAGATCCTCTGCATGGGAATGCACCAATTCTAGCTGTGAGAAAGGCTGCAACGGTGAGTTCATTTCTTCAGTTATTCTGATATGACTAAAGTGGTCATCGTTGCTTTTAGTTAATTCAAATTGCGAACTTAGTTTTTGAATATTCATGTCATCTTGGTGTCACACAGGACACACAGAGACTAATAGCGTCATGTTCCAAAAAAAAAGAAGCAAAGAAAAACAGATTCTGGTTTCTGTTACTACTTTTTCTCGCTTCTGCAGCGTCTTTCTTGTTACTTTAATTTTGTTCTTGTTTCTTCTCCTTTCTCCTTTGAGAAATGAGAAACTCTTTCTTTGGCATGACTGTATAATTCTTTCATATATAAATGTTAAGTTATATATATTTTGTGTATTAAAAGAAGCATGAATGACTCTGTATTCCTTTTTACCCAAAGTTTTTTTCATCCACTAAAGACAATAATATTCTTTTAACAAAACAATTTGCAAAGTGATAAATTTCTAAAATGTAGGGAGCATCAACAACTTCAAGAGAACAATCCCAATGTTTTTTTTCTTCACATTTCAAAGGACAACTGAACATCTTTATTATAATTATTATTATAAAATAGGAAATTAAAGCTTTTAAAGAACATCTGCCAGTATGATATGATAGACTGTTTGCTATGAGTGGACTTCCTGGAAGAAGGAAGGGACAATATCTGGCTAAAATAATGTACATTCAAACAAACGTGTGTAGAGCTTAATAGATATTGTAGATGGAAGTTTTGAACTAACAGTGGATAATAACTTCCTCTGTCGTGTAAGTGTTTCATTTTCTGCCATGGATATATTCCTTTAAGCACATTTTAAGGTGCAAGCGATCCGACCATGATATTTGAAAATATCTGAGGCTTTCTTGGCAAAGGAAATCAAAACTGAAGGATTTAATAAAAAAAAATAAAAAATTGAGGAATTCTACTGTTTATTATGATTTGTACGGTGGCTTAATAGGGACATTGGTAAGGAAAAAAATTTAAGTCAAAATTTTTAGATTTGGGACACTACTTTTGTTTCCTATGTCCTTAATAAGCCACAGTAGATTTGACTCTGATACCTGTTTTATTATTCTTTTATAGGAGCTGTTGGAAATCCTCTTTAATGAGAGTCTATTGCAAAAGTCTCCTAGCCCCAACAGCTTTACTGGCAAAATGGAGGGATTTGGAAGCTCTCCCATAAATACTCACCAACGTAAGCATTTTGTATGCAAAACTGGTTTATCTTTATTCACATAGATAAACAAACGTTTGATCTTGGTTTTAAGCTCTGGGAGTGTTAACACAGATACTACTGATGTCATGGAGGTAACGTTGTATGTATTGCTAGCAGATCGCTTTTTATCCATTGCCATGAAAAACCCTTTGTTTTGCAGAAGTGTGTTAGAAAATGTTTAGTTATGAGAGGGTCTGGGTTTTGGGTTTGGGGGTGGGGGTGGGGGGGGGGGTGAAGGAGGTAAGGAAGAACAGGTAGCATTTGAAATCATTTGAGATTTTGTACCAAGCCTCTTCCCCTTCTGTGTGATTTCTTGCGTTATCGTTTTAATAAGACAACAAATTCTATTTAGTTTTAATCCACCATCTTTAATCACCGTGACTCTCTCTCTCTGTCGCTCCACAGGGACAGTAACTGATACAGTCAAGAATAACCTACAGCAGCTCAGTAATGCCATGACCTTACCAGCCTCTCAGGATAAAGCATATTGGTCCTTACAGTCGGTATCTAACAGCAGAAACGACCACCCTGGCATCCATACATGGAACAGTCCAACCGGAGGAGAACCTTTAAGTGGGAGCTATCAACCTGTCCAAGTAGATACCTATGATGCGACTAACGATACTTCCAACAGATTAGGTAATTCAAGACTCTCACGTCTGGATTTTCAAAAAGAAAAATTTTCCTCATATTCGGTGTTTTCTACTTTGTGTATTGACTTTGTAAATGGTTGGAATTGCGATACTGTAAGTAATATTTTAGTACATATATTGAAGTTATATGTGATTTGAATATGTTGAAGCCTGCATATTTTAATACTAGCTTTATGGTTGATGTGCTTACCATTAGTTTTCATCTTCGACTGCTAATTGGACAAAAATCTTGTAGCGCTGTGAAGCCTGTGATCGCTACTGCCAAAATTTCTCCACAATATGGTTGTATTAAAGGAGGTCTTGTTTTTGGCTAATGTCAAGTAGAAAAGGATGAATGAGTCCACTCAGTTTCATTCAAAATTTTGCCCAGGCATTGCGGATTATTAATGCCGACCCGAAAAGGGCAAGATTAAGAGTTGCTTAAAAAGGACCCCCAAAAAAATTGAAATACAAGCAGTCTCAATGGTTATTTACTATTCCCTTTGTCAGGATTTTGTTATATTTTGAAAGCTAATATTTAAATATGCATAAAATTATTAATTGTGAATAATGATTATTAATGCTGAAATGGACAAGATGAAGAGTTGCTTAAATAGGACCCCCAAAAAAAATTTGAACTGCAATCAGTCTCAATGGTTATTTACTATTCCCTTTGTCAGGATTTTGCTATATTTTGAAAGCTAATTTAAATATACATAAAATTTTCACATTAATCTCTCATGGGTTCACCTAGATGTCGTTGATGATATTCATTTGTGTGATTATTTCTTTGTTCTTTGTTCCACGGAAGGGCCAAAGAAATATGTAGTGGATGAAAGGTGGAATGGGGAACCCGTCTTTCCAGAAAGTGTCAAGACATCCAGCAGCAGTGAAGGTCACAGCGGTGGAAGCTTGGACCTGAGTCAGAGGTTTGACCTAGACCTTACATTTTGACCTGTTGAATTATTGTTTGATGAGGATTGCAAGAAACAATTTGTTTACAGTGGAACGGTATAGCTGTTCACCAATTACAGGCTGAGACAGACTGAAAACTGGTCACATGAAGCCAATGTTTTATTTTATTATTCAGATGTACATTAATGATTTGTCATTGGTTTCTTCTGTTGGACACATACCAGATCAGGTCTTGCAAATGACAAATACAGAATGTGTGCCATGACGTGGTGGACCCTGGGTGGGTCGTACCCTCTCCTCGGCTCTTAATAAAGGAGATCTAGAGGGGCACGGCAACTTGTTTAGGGCAAGTTGGAGTTTGTGCTGGCTTGTCATTAAAATGGCAGGGAACCCCAGAAACTTTTTCTTTTTACTTTGAAAAAGGGTGCAAAGGCAATTTTTCCCCAAAATTTAAAGGGCACTAGGGCATTTTTCCCAAGTTAATAGAAAACACATACAACAAATGCCATACAACCAGAGAAATATTCCTGTGGTAATCCTTAAAGCAAATACATTGAGATCTTGTATCTTCTCGCAGCTGAATAAAAGAGGTTCTCTTTGTGCCAGGGATATGGCTGGTATTTGGGACAATCTTTGACTTTGTGGTTGTTGCCATCGGTAACGATTGTTTTGTAAAGGGCATCACAGCAAGTGGTAGGGCCACCGACGACAAATTGTAGTAGTTTTTGCCATTCGGTAAATTTAATAAACCCTGCCACAAATCCGACATATGTGGTCCTAACAAGAACATTGAACCTTCTTGTCTGGATGTCATACATGTTTACAGGCATGTTTTGTGTGTTGAAATATCATTTGACAAGATCAAATGGTTAGAGAAGCACAAGAAGTAAAAATTTAGCTCAATGTAAAAAATGGAAGCCATATCTATCTCTTCATTGTTAATACAGTTTCATCTGGCCCTCACCCCAAATTTATTACATGACTCTTGATATGATTTCATTTTTGAAGGTTGGAAGCTGTTGCCATGGCAGACTGGAGCCAGGAAGAACAGTTGGTCATTGATATAGTTTCATCCTCAGAAAGGAAGACCAACTCAGTTCCATCCAGAGAAGAGATCAACTCTTTCGCTAAAAGGTAGGGAGGGGCAGACATGCTGACAGTCTTGAGAATTACTAACAAAAGAAACAATTTTTTTTTATGATGCTATTCCTCGAAAAAGGTAAATATACAGTATAATTGATATCTGTATCGGGAAATGCTTTATGAAAAAACTAAGATAAATAATATGTGTCAACAAGAAACTCCTATAAGATTGAAATGTTAAGAGATTGTTTTGAAACATGCCGTCCCGTGAGCTCGAAAAAAATTGATGTTAGACACAGATAGAATTATGATATAAATATTATAATAACCATCATTTTTTAAAAACGAACAAAGCTTACATTCTCCCTCACTCACCTGTTACTGGTACCTTTGATGAAGTAGATGTTACCCTTCCCCAGGGGTAATGAAGCCAAAGAAAGTTTGTATGAAACGTTGTCCATGTGCCAATAGTGAATGCTTTAGTTGGCTTTATTAAGCATTCCATTGTGGATGAGAGTGCAGAGATATTACATGGCAGGGGGATATATTGTCTTAGCCGTTCCTGCTCCCAGGACTGGCAATTCACATTCTGAATCCGACAGAGGTTGAGTTTAGCCTCATCAACAGACCACTTGCTCGAATGCTAAAGGAAGTTAAGGGACCTAATTCATGAGTACTGCAGTTTGTCATCTCTGCAATGCAGCAATGGTGAACAAAGTTGCTTTGAGATCATTTACAAAAAAAATAAAAACTGAAAGAGATTATAAAACTGTCTGGTATGAATTGTATATTTCTGTAGGCTTGGCCTGGGTAACGTTATGGCGTTAAGTTATTATTAATCTAGCATCATAGCAGTGAACTAAAAACTATTTTAGTTTTCTTGTATCCATGCATTAGGGCATCAACATTGAACAGTGAGAAGATCATTGAAATCCTCGTTAACAAAATGAAAGACTCCACAGATGCCCAAGTTGTAAGTTCTCCTCTTAATTCCTCAGATAATGCTAGTTTCTATCTCCCTGTGTCTCTTGTCTCCTCCTCTCCCCCTCCTCTCCTCTCCCTCTCCTCTCCCCTCCTCTACTCTCCCCTGGTTATCCATTTCTGCTAAAAATCTTTTCAATCTTTCAGTTGATTTTGTAGTCTTGGGATATCCATAGTCTACTTTGTGTGACCATCTCCACCTTCTATTCAAATTTTGTTTTTTTCTTTAGATTTTTCTTTTTCTTTTTTGCTTTTTCAGAATATAGTCTGTGTGAATAGATAAAAGAAAACTTTTATGGCTTTTATTTTTTCTTGTAATATTAGTTTGTTCTTCAGATGTGATGTTTACTTTATCTCCTCTTCTCAGGGATGTCTATGCGGCATTGAAGCAATAGTGCGGGAGGGATTGGTCACCGGGGAGTGTGCCCTTCCGATCATTCAGGACGTCCTTCCCTCGCTTCAGCGAAGTTCAAATAGCACAGTGAGAGCCAAAGCATCTAAGGTATTAAATTGATATATAAAACAAGTTCATGAAGTCATTTCTTGGAATTAGAATTTGAGTACCTCATCAGTCACTTTCTTCACATCCAATTTTGACTTTTTTTGACGATGTTCAGTTCGATTGACTTCTAATTTCTTGAAGGCAGCATGTAAATCTTTGTGTGTTTGTGTAAAGAAATGTCTGTGGCTTCAAATGTCCGTTTTGTGTGGTTTTTTTCCACGGGTCAGGCTGATTTCTGGTGTTGGAGGATATGCATGATGATGCATTTTATTTTACGTGACCAGACGTGCCCCATTCACTGGGGGGGACAAGGGTTTGTCTTTGCCCCCTCACACCACTAAGGCTGTTTACAAAGAAGTGATCGCAAGCGGTGTATGCGTGTTGACATGTCAAGAAACGTTTACGGCTTCATAGAGCATATTTCTTGTCGTGTAATGATGGTTGTTACCTGCCTTGCCTTGTTGGTAACCTGGTTGTCTTTTGTGTTTTGTGTAGCTGAAAAGTCTTGGCTGCGTGGTTAATTAATGATCCTTATTAACCAGGTTTATTAACCAAGTCCAAGAGGTGATGGCTGTCTGTTTGTACCTCCACAATTCAACATATGGAATTGTCTCTAACATTTCAACTACTTACAGAATCTTATCTTAAAGTTCCCTATTTTTTACATGGTAAAACGTTTACAATTTACAGAGTGAAAGGACCGTAAGACCTTCACATTTTTGGTTCAAGGGCTATGCCATTATCGATGGGTGGGGTTATAAAATTTGATCTGAAAAAACAAAAAGGTGTTGCGGTATCACCAATTGGAGAAGCAAAGCTATGGAGAAAGAGGCTACTGGGGGAGGGGGGGGGGAGAGAGAAGCGAACAGTCATAATCATTGTTTAATGTGATAGAGATACTTGTGAAGTAGTTCCCAACACAGCTAACAAAAATCATATTTTATTTGGCTATTTGACAAAGGTGTAATAAATAATGTGGGTAAAAAAGTTCCTCTATGATGATCTACTCACTCCAGTTTGAGCACTAAAAGGCAAATGACAATAGATAAAGCTCTTCAAAACCATTCTCATCTGACAAGGCATTTGGCAGTTTCATTGAGTTGGAGTTTGGCACCCACTTCTCTCCCTCCCCCTTCCCATTGAAATAAATTTTCCCTACAAATGAGATGGGGATCCTTCACCTTAGACCCCACCGGCTGCAACCTGCTTCGTCCCATGGATCGTGGTAGCCCTGTATACCTTCCACCGGGTAATATGGTTCACGAAATTATGGTCATAAAATTTGTAAGCAATTTCCATGCCGAATGCATGTCATGGAATTTTTCCAACGTCATACAAATTTTGAAAATGTCATGTGATTTTTGCTTCTTGTTTCAAGTCCTACTACCTTTGAAGCCAATACCTCACTTGTTCCATTTCTTACCTTTTTTTTCAGATCCAAAGACAACTTAACCTTTGTGATTATCAGTCAACAGTTACAACAAAGCCTAATCCAAGTTCAGGAAATACAACAGATATCTTGGTAAATTCCGATCCATTAGAAAGTCCTGCAAGGAAATATTTGTTCAATGGAATGTCTTTTAAGTTAGAATCACAGAAGCGTGTAAATACTGTGGAGACATCTCTTCAATCACCAGAGATTGTATCGGGTGTTGCTGTCCCTCTATTGGTGGAGAATTTAAATCAAGAGCCGGATTTAATTCGTCCTGTGAGATGCCTGGATGGAAGCATCGGCAAACTTGAAACACAGCATGTTGATTTATTGAGCTTTGATGGAAGTCATCAGAATAGGAACATTAATACACCAAACAACTTGGCTGAGGATGATTTAATATTGGACAGCATATGTTCGGGAGCTGTCGGGCATCTCACAGAGTCTAACGTAGAACCGAACGTGAGGTTAAAGGCGAGCGAGCACTCGAGTAAGAAGGGTGAAATATCGTTAGCACCGATGGACGATCAACTGTCTGGCTTTCTAAAATCTTTTACATCGAATGATGGGTCGGTCAGTGACAAAATACCCATGAAGCAGCAAGGTAAAAACACAGTAGCATCAGCTGCACAGCAGGAACCATCAAGACTGTTACCCATGAACCAAGGTAGCAGTGTGAATGTTGGGGAGTTACACCCTCAGCTGATGGGTGCCAAGATGAGCTTCCAGAGCACCGTCCCATTGCAACTGAATAACTCCGACGATGGACAGTTTGGTTTCATCTCTTCGAGGTCAGAGGCAGCTAGCAAGAACAGTTTTGACTTTGTTCAAGAAGCAATGAAAGTGAATAGGAGGTGACAGGATTTGAATGAGAAATACGGTTATCAAGGAGTGGGGTCATGACATTTGATCTGAATAAAAGAGGAAAAAGCTGTTGTGGCATCACCAATTGGAGACCATTTGAAGAATAACACCATCGAGCCACATATGCTTGAATTTTTGATGGTCATCTTGTAATATTTGTCACAATGTTTTTTTTTCCTTGTACAGGAGATTTCCTTTTCTGTATATATCGCCATGAAGTAAATTAGAGGAAATGAGTCATTGCTAATATACATTCCATGTCAGAAATGCCCCCTCCCATCCCCCCCCCCCCCACCCAAAGACGACTGGACAACCAAATAAACAGGACAATCGCAGCCTTGCTTCAAATATCAGAATTAATAAATTCAAAACTTACTTAGTAATCAAGGCATTTGATGACACTTCTTAATTATTATTTTACTTACTATTATTTTTGTGTTTGTCTATATTTTGGTTCTTCTTTTCTTGGGAATTGAATGCTATACAGCATGGATGGGTGTGCATTATTAATCGTTTCTTAAGCCTGCTGAATATTTTCCACCACAATATGGGGAATAAACCCTAAGCTAGAATTTGCCTCTCTGCACTGGTCCACAGGCAACTATTCCAAAGATATTTTTTATAGGAAGTACATAGAGTTATCAAACACTTTAGACAGGTTAGGATGTGTACTGATCATGTGTAGCTTTGTTACTGGAATGTGCTGATATAAATTCCGCTTTCATTTTTGTCATCGGTTAATGTCATAAGTGACAAAGGGCTGTAGAACACTTAACATACATAAATGGAAATTGAATAGTCTTGTCCAAGCTTGAGTTAGATAAATTAGCCATTAACCACAAATGTCACAAATGCAACTAGTGTTCAAAACATGGTTCCCACACTTACCAGTAATTTAAATTCCACTCTTGAAATTTGAAGACCAAAACAGGTTTCATGGTTTTCTATGAAACCTACACACTAAGTGAAATTAATTATTGTAGGTTCAAACAGTCATTACTCTCGCAAAGTATATGCTAACACCGTAACATCTCTCATTACATTGCAACCTTAATGTCAAATCTCATGTCACAGGAGAGTATACATCCAAACTTAAACGTTCTGGATAAGTGTCTTTTTGCCAAAAAAGGCGGCTTTGAAGATATCATGAAAATATGTGTTCTGTTTCCTCACTTTTTCAGAATATTCTTCAAAATTAAAGGACTTTGAAGACCAAGAAAAGAGGTTTTCACTTTTCCCTCCTTTTCCATCCCATGTGGGAACCATTATAACAGTGTTTTTGAAGACAATGCTTTTCGTAACTACTGTAGGCATGTCTTAATATCACGACACTGACAACAACAAAAACTGACACACTTTTTAATTATATTCCTCTGTATTTATTATTTTGCACACAAAATCCACTGTGTGAATCTAAAACTCAACTATACAAAGTCGATTTGGTTGAATGTCTGACAATAACTTCTATAATGTTGCCCATTGAAAAAATGCCATATCAAGTATGCACATGTAAGTTAAACATTGCAATATAATATAATATTCCTTGTTATTGGAAAATGCTTCTGGTAAACGCAGCCGTCACCGACGATAAAGTAAACTTTAACGCGAGGGACGGTACTTCAGTGGATCATCTTAGAAGAACCTCCTCTGACACAGATTAGAATAAGAATAGAATTATGCAGGGATCAGAAAGTACGGGCAAACATTCAAAGAGATCTTCATCAGTTGAACAGAAAACTCATCATCACCAGTGGTACTTAGATAATCTGTGACTCTCTGTAGGTGAAATGGATAAAAAGAAAATGAAAAGCAAGCATTGTGATATGTAAGTGACTTGGACGTGCATGAAGCTTTTTTGTTTCTCCTCAATTCAATTTGCTAAAAATTTGAATATGAGAATAATATTGTCACATTGTTTATATGGAATATGCAGAATTTCTTAAGAAAATCAGCAAGTCCAGGTCAGTGGCGTGGACATACAATCAATTAAGCATTGAACTTGTACAACTCTCTAAATATATCTACTATGCTTTCCAGATGTTTGATCTGTAATGACCATCAATATTTCCTGTAATCTTTTTGTCTCACTCCTTCACACTGCAAATGTTTAATACATTTAGTACTGTCACATAAGAGTATTTTTCTCTGTAATGTTGGTCGCACCACAAGGACAGTATGGATATCTGACACTTGACACTTGTTTCTTTTTGATGAAATGTCAAATTAATAAAAATAAACTAAGATGCAGGTGTTTTTCTTCAAATAAATCAATGCTAGTTCTGCAGAGGTGAATTGGTTGACCCCTGAAGTCATCCCAACGTTACTTAATTTTACCGACTAGCACCTCCTGAGTGTACTTACTTTCTCCTTTGTAGCGCCAAATGTAGCTCACAAGAATAAAGACAGCGATGAACTGACCAACTGGGGCAACACCAGGTTTCACAACATTTACGTACTTGGCATGGTATCTATTCCTCCCTGCAATGGGGTAGTGGAAAAAGGTGATTACATAACACCACCATTCCCTTTTCCTCCACATTGAGAAGAAATTAATCACAGCTTCAGATTGCGTTTCATTAATCAATTACTCAACTCTCCTAAACACTGGTGTAGTTTACAAAAACACATTGATATGTTTTAACTCACATACAATGACAGTGGTACAGTAGGTTATGCAAACTTTCTTGCAAATCTTTTCAAGTGACAAGTACAGTACCTATTCTTATGTGACACTAAAGAAGTTTTGTTTTATTGTCTCAAAGCTGTAGTTCTATTCTACCAACCGATGCATCTATCCTACAGTATATACATTGGTAATTTTGTTTGAAAGACCTGGTTTATTAAGGGACAACCAGGAGAATATAATCCTTACAACTTTGCCCTGACGTCTGCTCGAATATTCATGCAAGAAACTATGTATGCTTTTTTTATAGATTAGTATTTACTGTATATGGCAAGTGCAAACAAGAAATTAAACCTTACAAACACCACAAAACTGCTTCCAAAGGTAATATCACTTTTATCAACTTATACCACTAGTCCTTCCATTTTCACACAAGCATTTAATAATCAATAAGCTATAACACTGTATCTTGATATGCTAATTCTTCTCAATATCTCGTCATTGATAAATGTTAATTGTCTGTAGCAGAATGTCACTTGGAGAAAATGTATAAAACACATTCCCCAAGAAACTAATGCATTTTAATCTGGCACTCCTGCTTGACTCATGAAAACTATGGAATTGAAAAGTTAACTAAGCTCAAAAGGAGTGCAATACATTAACACACTATATTGGTCAGGCAAAATTTGGCATCACCAGAGGAAGTTTGTGACATGAGCTTGTCTAACGGTAGACATACTTCACATTCAACATACCATCAAGGAATTTAGAACCTTCTTGCAAAACATTGGTACATTTTTTTTTTTTTAATGTTACCATTTTGGCCTTTTGTGAATCAGTAATTAAAATAATTGTTAAATGACAAAATACAATGCTCTTACTCAACTTTCTGCTAACTTTTGTGCGATACACAAATTTGTATATGTCCTTGGATCAGGGGATAGGAAATACTAGTTTGATATAATAGCATGTGACTGAGAAGCACATCCAAGTAAATGTTAAATTTGCAATTGCTATTACATAACCAGCCTGTTACCTCTTTGCATAGCTTTGAATATAGACCCAGGTGAGAAATTACATGAAGCCAACCACTTGGGTAGCTGTCCTAACTTCACATCCCTCAATTGTAGCTCTGCCACTGTAAGGGAAAAAAATCAGAAAAAAGGAAGTAAGTTGAATCTCCTGATTCAAGCAATTGATATCATACCATCATGCTTACTCAGTGTTCGGTAGTCTACCACAGCAGCTTATTCTGTGGTTCCCAAGTTATTTGCATGTGTGATGTAAATGCATTGCCAGATTTACTTTATGATGTTTAATCTGTCGCGTATGCATGTTCAGAAACCTGAATGACTGGTTGCTTATGTTGTTAGTGTTACAAGTTCATATCATTTTTTCCTTTATAATTTGGAAGACCACTTCAGATTGGAAAACTATAAATTTCTCCTGAATGAAACCTCACCTTACTTCAGAAGTATGACTTGAGCCCATCCGCTAATATTTTACTTGTTTCATTGCTTCTACATCGCAGCCTACCACCATTAGACTGGGCTATGATATATTCCATACACGTGACTTAGCCAAATATATGACTTTGTAAGGCCCAGACTAGATCTTATACAGAATCAAAAAGGATTTTTTCATCATTCATGCAAATTTTAAATATCTGCTCAATTTGACCTCCACTGGGTAGCCTAACCTTTGACAAAAAGTGTGGTTCATGCAATATGTGAAGCTTGCTTTTAAGTTTTATTTCTGACGAATAGCCTTGCCATGTTTATGAATAGGCCCAAGTCTTAACGTTTGGGAGGACAAATTAAGTTAACTTAGGAAGTTGGAAACTTACTTAGGGCTAAGCTTTAGCCTACAGCATGGTACCTGGGCCCAGGTGAAGGCCCGGCTAGACTAGTATAATATTAATTACAGTATCTCTCATTTCTCAATGATATCCCATAATGGCAGGTCTGAGCTGTTCTCACATCTCACCTGATTCTTTTTCTTAATGAATTGTGGTGGATTGTCCTCAATTATTAAATAAAACGTGTTAAACAACAACATAGGCTAGGCCTAATTGAACTTGAAGCGAGTTACCTACGTTACTAAAGACTCAGCCTAAGCTATTACATGACACATAAATGACATGTTAGGCTACACATTCTTGGTAATTAACATGCGAGTGACAATTTAAAATGAATATACCATTAGCCTTAATAACCCTAGGCAACAACATTACAGCTAACAATTTCCACTAAACTATGGATACTTCAATAGTACATCACCCCGCAGTGTTTAAATTTAAGCGGTAAATGTATAATTCCTTGACTTTCACACCAAACATTATCAACCCACCTGACTTGCCTGCCATTGTGAAAAACTGTGGAACTAGTCGCGTACGGTATACATGGAGTTAGTTATCTGTATACTTTGTACATTGTGGTGTGTGCATACTATCAGATGTACGTTTATGTGTCCATGCTATTTTATTCTACTCGAGCGCCAACAAACAATTTGTAACTTGCGGCATTCGTACACTATACACTCCTTTGCAATATTTACATGTCGGTACAAAAAATGTACAGGTGTCAGATAGTCTCAATTTACCCCAAAGATTCAATAGCTGATAATCGGGAGTTTTTATCGTATATTTAATTGAGGAATTTCTGCATTTCTTGCAAATTTTACGCAATGGTTTAATGTTTACTTTGCAATTCTGTGAAGGGTCTCAGGGCAGTAACCAGGTCGGGCACATAGCCCAGTTCCGATTACTATCCCAACTATACAAAAGGGACCTTCACCCACTAGATAACATAATACAGCGGAAGGTCCTTGTCATATGCGGTTGTAACCCTCCTTCCCTCCCCTCCCCCTCCTCCTCCACCTCCCCGGAAGAAAAACTTGATATGCCATTAGTTTGCAAACATGCCAATTTTGAGGGGAAAATAAAGTTAATAATTAGGTGTTTGCTCTTTACAATTGAGGAAAGTGATAATTTATTGGCTAGGAAGTATGTAAATATATGTCGATGTACCAAGACATTCCTTTCAATGGAAGTTGCCTTTATCTCTAAAAGATGACTTTAGGTCGCCTAATCGTGATCACGACAGACCCCCCTCCAGTAAGTGCAGGAATATTGATTATACAGCTGTATATACTTTCAAGATGTTCACCTTTGTCCATGACATTGTCTTATAAATTCTAATAATTTCAGACCGGGGAGGGGAGGGCTGTACACCCTTACACAAAACATTGCAAAACAGTTACGTTATTAGCATAATCTCGCATTGATACTTAGCTATAGCCATAAGTAGTCGTTCATTGTACTGTATATCCATATGTGTAATGTTTTATCAGTTTTCATTGCTAAGTGACCGAATGAAATGTAACCTTTGCCACTTTCACCCATTTTTTTTCTCACCAAAGGTGAAGATTTTGAAATTGAAACACTGTTAAATGCGATTTCCTGGCATCTGGCAATCACGATAAGTACACAAAAAAAAATTTTTTATATTTTATGAAATCGCGTTTTATTATGCAGTGTGACCACTCTGCAATTTCGAAATAGGCTAGCCATTAATAATGATCATGCATCCGTCAAAGTGGGCAACATCAGGAAAATCCGAGTGTATGCATATGACAATGCTTTAAAAATTAAACGTTCAAGTTAACTTGGATGATATAATGCCCCTCCCCCCCCTTTTAGTTATAAACACAAGGGAAGGATCTTCGCTCGGTGATGATCCGGATCGAATGATGATTAAAAACTAATATGTTGTTCACGTGTAGCCTACGCACATCTCTTCATTCGATTAAAGCAGGGTTGTCCAACCTACGGCCCGCGGGCCACAGTCCGGCCCGCCGCATAGTTGCGTCCGGCCCGCCAGAGATGCTCTACGGTGCGAAATGTTGGTGAGCAGATTTATTGATAACAATTTGAAGCTATATAATCAATCATTCGAACCTTCTAAGTCCAAAAAACTGCATACAGGTCAGTTTGTGTGACACTCTCTCAGCGGAGGGGGGGGGGCTGAACTTTATTCATGTTTTATCAGGAAGGAAAATAAATCAGTGCGCTCCGCGCGCAGTGCTCATATCTTGTTGCCTTGGGCTTCGGGCAAAAATCGAAAAATCGAGCGTAGGGTTCATGCGGCCCCCTCCTTCATCATAATCATTCCATGCGGCCCTCCTCTGCAAAAGGTTGGACAACCCTGGATTAAAGGCATTGAAGACTCGCCCCAAACCGCGTGCGGACATCTGAAAAAGTTAACTTTCTGTTGCTCGTAAGTGACGTTTTGTTCGTGTCGCTACAAAATGCAGACAGTATTAAAACGTGATATCTTAATTGTTATCTTTAGCTGGACCTGAGATGTCCATCGCTGTATCGTTTGTATACTGTGTTGTGGGTATTGACCGTAGCTGTATGTACTGACTATTCACTAGTGTCTAATTACCAACGGTAGCAAGCTGTGCGTGTATTTTCTGGGATCGATGGTAGTGTTTAACACTTCTGTTACACCTCATTCGAAACTAGGTCAAATTACCGGCATTAGACGTTTCTTTTTGCGCGAGTCTTCACACCCTTTAACCAGAATAGGCTCTTTCGATTGAACCTGCAGTTCTTAATTCTACGAACTAATTTTTGTAATTTGTACGATCGGCGATCGCGTCGTGCAACGAAGCAATGTGATAGACTTAATTGTACTACAAGGAATACAGGAACCATTGGGCGACACAGTTCGGAACATGGCTGTCAACAGTAATTTTCATGTAGCGTTTACGCTAACGGAGTATTTCGATCTTAATTGAATAATTAACCAATCATAATTTAGAATTCATTGTTCGACGAAGATCCCTCAGTACAGTGTTTTAATGGCCAATAGTCGAAGTTATATAGAACAGCGTCATAGAAGCCAGACTACATTTTACCTTTTTTTTTGGCGATCGCCCCTCTGCGCCCCCACTGGACCCACGCCTGCTACTGTACCATTTACTGTCTAGTACTTTTTCGGTGGTTGTTTCGGTGGTAGGGGGGGGGCGGGTGGTTCTCCAAAATCCAGATGGGCATCAACCTCAGCGACACCATGGGCCCCACCTCTCTTTCCTTTATAAAGTTCTGGATCCGCCCCTAAAATCAGCCATAAATGCTCTTTGACTTCGATACAGAGCATACATATTTAACACCACATGTCCTAAAAGAAATTGCAATGTATGGATTTAAACATGTAATTAAGTTGGATCGAGGCCAAAGAAAGGTCGTTCTTCTAAATATTCAATACTATTGCTTATATTATGCTGCCGGTGTGTAATTAGCTATAGAATAAGTACAACCAGGGAGTTGTTATGGAACGACTCCCTGGTACACAGGGGCGGGATTTGAGTTGTGAAAGTGGGGGGGGGGGCAAACCTGCCGGCAAGACTATCTAAGCGGAGCGCCACCATCGGTTGGCGCGGAGCGTACAAGAAATTTTTGGGCTTTACAAACCCTCCAGATGGCCGGAAACGGCACTTCCCGAGTGCTCTAAGCTGCATGTACCCATCCTTGAAATATAGATCTCATGTCTGCAATTGTATCTATATAGATAGTTAATTATCGTTTAAAAATTTGAAGAGGATTGATAGTAGAACATATGGTCAGATGGTGATGTACAACTTTTGTTATACGTCACTATCTAAGCGGAGCGCCATCATCGGTTGGCAAGGAGCGTCGAAATTTCGATGAAAGGTACCCTTAGATCGGTAAAATTAACACCCATATAGGCTTTAAATTGCATCTAAACAATTAATGAACTTATGTTAATTTAGGGAGGACGGATAGAAGAACTTATATGGTAATGTACAACTGAAGCTTATACGTCACTATTTATGCGGTGCACCACCATCAGTTGGCGCGGCGTATCGAAATTTAAGCAAAAAGGAAATCCTAGATCAGCAAAAATGACACCTCTGGTCAGTGGCGTAGGAAGGTACTTTTGAGTGGGGGGGCTGAAGACTGATGGCCGGCCTGGGGGAGGGGTCTAAGGGGAGGCGGTGTCCCCCTCCCCTTTGGAATTTTTTGCATTTCCAGGTGGCCTCAGATGCAATTTGGTGCAATATAGCACACTTCAACACCCACTCCATTTTGTAAACTTAATTTTGTATTTTCACCTGGCCTTAGATGCAATTTGGTGCTCAAAATGAGATTTTTTTTCTCATTTGGAAATGAAAAAGGGGTTTTCTGACTTGCGGAGCGGGGGGGCGGAATGATACTTCCGCCCCTCCACATTTTTCACTGGGGGGGCTGGCGCCCCCCCCAGCCCTCCCGGTTCCTACGCCCTTGCCTCTGGTAACAATAAATCGCATCTAGACAGTTCTTTCCCCCTAAAATTATTAGTTTATTGTGCATTGGACCGATCAAGAATATGTTCAGCACCACTTCGAAATTCTCCCCGCGGTCCCCACTTTGCCATTGCCATTGCATATTGTTGAATGACACGGGGGGGGGGGGTGTCATGTGTCAGTTTATGAATTTAATTATTGATATACCCAATATGCAAATCTGGCTGTCGTAAATCGTTCTCTGGATTTAGTTATTCAACACATTCAGTAGAGCAGCAACGTTGAAAATCAATTCCTGAAGCTAGCACTGTAGCACATGCCGCGGAATCATCACATGCAGAATTGAATCGCTAGTGTGTTAGCTCCAGGATTCGTAACCTGTGCTGCGAACCATGTGCTAGCTCCAGCTCCAGTTATTCTGCATGCTACATGTTACGATGTAAAACACAAATTCGAATTAGATTCGAAACAAATAGTCCTATTTGATAGAGCTGTTGTGGGGGAATAATTTCGATTAGGGTTGTGCACATTTGTCTGCAAAAACGACAAAAAAGTGAACTAAGGTCTGGGAAAAAGTGGGGGCAAATGCCCCCTCTTGCCCCCCCCCCCCCACCCCGTAATCCCGCCCATGCTGTTACATCTACTTTGATTGATATACGCGCCCGGCATTGAAGACTCGCCACAAACAGCGTGCGGCCATCTGAAAAAGTTAACTTTCTGTTGTTTGCAAGTGACGTTTTGTTCGTGTCGCTACAAAATGCAGACAGTAATGAAACGTGATACCTTGTTATCTTTAGCTGGACCTGAGATGTCCATCGCTGTATCGTTTGTATACTGTGCTGTGGGTATTGACCGCAGCAGTATGTACTGTCTTTACACTAATGTATAATTACCGACGGTAGCAAGCTGTGTGTGTATTTTCTGGGATCGATGGTGGTGTTTAACACTTCTGTTACACCTCATTCGAAACTAGGTCAGATTACCGGCAACAAACGTTTCTTTGTGCGCGAGTCTTCACTCCCTTTAAAGTTGTATCCATCCTTTGGTATATGCAGATGTAAAATTTCCCCGTCATCTCTTAACTGATAATAATTACTTCTTTGCTTTCCATCGTCGATAGCATCATTGTAGCTCGGTATTGCACATTTTACACGAGTGTGCATGTGTCGTTGTTTCCGGGAATACGTGTGTGCGCATGCGCGATTATCAGCGTCACGTTGACATGAATATGTAATTATCACAGCCAATCAGATTGTTGCAGAAGTTTTTCAGCTGACAAATGTGGCTTAAACGTTGCAACTCGAGAAAATTGACCGTTTTTAGATACAGAATTAACTGATTTCGAAGAGATAACAAATACCAGGAGTCGCGAAAATAGTGTCAGAAGCATAAAGCTGTAAATTATGGGTAAATTAAAACGTTAATGTGTCTTTTTTCCTGCATCGTTCACTACTTGAGAATGTTTACTTATTTTAGTGTGGACTTTTGTAGCCTGCTCTCAATCCCATCTGGATTATTCACAATACGCATATATCTTTCGCCTTTTACTAAAGATTTCCGTGTGGAGTATCATCATTAGATAATCTCAATTTTTCACACCCTCTGAAAAGAGGGAAAGCATATCACACTCAAGTGAACGTAAAAAATACTGAATTCCTTAGAGGCATTGAACTTTGAAGACTCGCCCCGTGTTCGTACTTATGGCAAGCCGTTTTAACATTTACCTCTCTATTCTACTTAAGTAGAATTAATTCCACTTAAGTAGAATACAATTAAGCTTAAGTAAAATGAATTGCACTTAAGTAGAATTGCATTTTACTTAAGCTTAATTGTATTCCACTTAAGTGGAATTCATATTAGCTTAAGTTCAAACGGTTTTTGTCTACATCGTATTTTACTTAAGTAAAATACAATTCTACTTAAGTAAAATACAATTCTGCTTAAGTAAAATTCAATTCTACTTAAGTAAAATGCAATTCTGCTTAAGTAAAATTCAATTCTACTTAAGTAAAATGCTATTCTACTTAAGCAAAATGGCTTTTCAATTTCACTTAAGCTAAATTGCATTTTACTTAAGTGAAATAGAATTACGCTTAAGTGAAATGTGATTGGTCAATCTATTTCACTTAAGTAAAATGCAATTTAGCTTAAGTAAAATGTGATTGGTCAATCAGTATATGCTACTCATTGCGTCACTGTACTTGCCGCGAAGTCCGACTCTGTATACTATTTTAGGTACCTCACCACGTGTTCATCCGCTCAATAGGTTTACCATTGTCAGAAAAGAGGTAAAAGTACCTAACGTAAAGCTTCCTAAAGCATGTTATCATTTACTGTCATCGTTTTTTCTGCCTTTATATGAAAGAGCATAATTTTAAGTACAGATGGTGTGAAAATAGGGAGGATCGAAGGTGATATAAACCATTTTAAAAATCTTTGGTTAAATGTTGATATTACTCCGAACGAGCATATGGAAGGGTTCAGTGTGATAAACTTGCTCCTCTTCTAGCTCATAATCTAAACGGTCATGATATGGAAGTTTGCAAATGCCATGATAGGCCACTAGAACACAGCTATCATGTGGTGGGTAGGATATACCAGATGAAAACTTCTATCTATGCTTTGGCAGGTCTTGAAAGTGATGAGTTTAGTGAGTAAGTCAATGGAACAATTAATTGTGATGCGAGACCTATAGAGTTACGTTCAAGACGTACTAGTTACGTAACCATTTGCGGCCATTCCCCCATTCTGCGATACTTATCCAGCTTTCGTTGTGTATATACGAACATAACACCATACTTAGCAAATGAAGCAAAGCTTTGTTTATCACTGAGTCTGAACGTTAGACATTTGGTAAATGCAGCCAGCCAAGGGAACGACTACAACACGACATACCACCAATCAGTGGTACTAGTAGTAGAAGTATCACAAGGCATGGTACCATGCATGTAAACATTGCCCCCAGACCAACCACACGAGGTAAATGATATAACGGCTTGCCATATCCTTCATTTCCACTTAAGCTAAATTGTATTTTACTTAAGTAGAATTGAATTTTACTTAAGTAAAATGCAATTGTATTCTACTTAAGTAAAATACAATTCTACTTAAGTAGAATACAATTTAGCTTAAGTTAAATTCAATTTCACTTAAGCTTAATTGTATTCTACTTAAGTAAAATACAATTTTACTTAAGTAAAATGCATTTAGCTTAAGTGAAAAAGAATGACACTTTTACTTAAGCTAAATTAAATTTTACTTAAGTAGAATTGTATTTTACTTAAGTAGAATACAATTAAGCTTAAGTGAAATTGAATTTAACTTAAGCTTAAAAGAAAGTGGTAATTTTACTTAAGTGGAATACAATTAAACTTAAGTAAAATGCAATTCTACTTAAGTGCAATTCATTTTACTTAAGCTTAATTGTATTCTACTTAAGTGCAATTCAT
Source organism: Apostichopus japonicus (assembly GCF_037975245.1). Taxonomy (NCBI): domain Eukaryota; kingdom Metazoa; phylum Echinodermata; class Holothuroidea; order Aspidochirotida; family Stichopodidae; genus Apostichopus; species Apostichopus japonicus. The sequence goes on from NC_092579.1 coordinate 13,557,363, forward strand.
TTCACTTAAGCTTAATTGTATTCTACTTAAGTGGAATTAATTCTACTTAAGTAGAATAGAGAGGTAAATGTTAAAACGGCTTGCCATACGTACTCCTGAAAGAGTTAACTTTCTGTTGTTCGTAAGTGACGTTTTGTTCGTGTCGCTACAAAATGCAGACAGTATTGAAACGTGATACCTTAATTGTTATCTTAAGCTGGACCTGAGATGTCCATCGCCGTATCGTTTGTATACTGTGTTGTGGGTATTGACCGTAGCTGTATGTACACTAGTGTCTAATTACCGACGATAGCAAGCTGTGTGTGTATTTTCTGGGATCGATGGTGGTGTTTAACACTTCTGTTACACCTCATTCGAAACTAGGTCAGATTACCGGCATTAGACGTTTCTTTTTGCGGCAGTCTTCACACCATTTAAAGGTCTACTGTATATACCCCAAATATAGCACGCTATCATGGAAAAGTTTCTTGAGATTACGTAATCGACCTGCCTTGGTCGTAAAATGACCTCTTTTTACCAATTAGTCCGCAACGCCTGCCACATATTTTTTTCTTGTATGAGGGCCTTTGTGTGAAAGCTGTATGATTAACTACAATGTAGACAAGAACATATTTCCACACCGTGTTTACACAACGAACGTAATCATGTAAATCAAAGCTATGCAGGCTAATCTTAGATCCTGAGGTGGATTTACGATCGTGGCAGGTCGCTTACGTAATCACAAAACTTTCCTAGCTATAGCGTATACTATAATTGGAGCCAATACAGCATATCTTTAAGGATCATCCATCAAAAGATAGTATGAATGAAAGTGATAATGAATACTTTCTGAACTGATTTGTATACGGTCCATATCAATAGACCTAGCTAATATGTAAACATTTATTATAATGTTTATATAGTCATCTTTTTAGATTGTCTATATGAAAATCGAAGCAATTACATTTGTGTAAGACGTCACTTTCGTTCATTTTGATTAAAACAATAGCCGACCTCATGTAATGAAATGTAATGAAATGAAGAACTGGCAGTGTTTATATCGCATTTATTATTAATTTTTTGAGGGACCAGAGAACAGGAAAATGGAAGCAGGAGATGTGAAAGCTATGACGCGATCCCTCGTTCTCTCTAACTCACCCCTCCTCCCCTCCCCCGCCCCTTCACCTCACTCTACTTATTAGCCTACAAAACGAATACTACACGTCGAGTGATATGCACAAGTTTTCACCATGTACGAATATTAAATTGTTGAAGATACTGTAAGAAATCACAATCTTATAACGTTGCCAGCGATAACTGACGTTCTCTGTAAGCTTTAATTATTTCCTGGAAACTTCTCAGTGAGTAACACATGTATTAACGTTCAAAGTGACCCACATTTCACCTTCCTTCCTCGAAATCACTCATGTCTATCACTATATACTCTGATAAGTAATGCAGATAATAGCAGCCGCGATTGACCCATACGATACGGTGTTCTGTAAGTAACGTTGATAAAATATTTGTTCAGTGCATTGTGTAAAACGATAACGTATATGTATTGTAAGGCGGGTATATCTTGCGTAGGATTTCACAGGTGGGATATAGGGGGCAAATTTCGAAATTTTAGACAAATGCCGAATGTTTGTTCCGAGTTTAGGATTCACAAAATGATTTCGAGTTGGTTAGTATCATGTTTGATCTCTAGGGTAAGGCAGACGTCACTAAAACATAACTATAGTATTGAAGTTCCATACAGGTGAAAAACGCCTACAGTGGAATTACGACCTTCCTAACCGGATTCGAACCTCTGGGCATGCGGTCGGCGTCCATAGCCTAGTGGTTAGGGTGTCCGCATGGAAAGCGGGAGGCCTGGGTTCGAATCCCTGTGGAGACTGGAAGTTTTCCACTTGAAGTTTTGGATTTTCCAACTCACTACGATTTCATCGATATAAATATATATCGATATAAATATATATATATATCGATATATGTAATTGAAAATCGTAATAAATATATATATATATATATATATATATATATATATATATATATATAGATATATATAAAGATATGTGTGGTATTATAACAATAATGCCTCTTCTAAGCATCTGTAGTTATGTATATATATATATATATATATATATATATATATATCAGGCGCGTATCCAGGATTTTCAAACCCGGGGGGCGCGAATTACTATCTAAGCGGAGCGCCACCATCGGTTGGCGCGCAGCGTACAAGAAAATTTCTTGTTTTGAAACCCCCCCAGATCACCGGAAACGGCACTTCTCGGGCTTGAAATGACCAACCAGATGTACACTTTTTGCCTGAGAACCAGGTATTTCCTAATAGTTTTTTTTTTCCATCCATAACCTTTTTGAAGTTTGTCAACCCGGCACACATCATGTTCGACCTGATGGCATCTCCTGTGGGTCTTTGCTTTTGTAGGTGATTCTACGTCGCGGCCCACAATACCCGTCAGCCCCACTTTTCAAGGTTTTAAGCCCCATATTTGTTCCGAATTTGAAAATTCACATTTCTCGTGAATAAACTCACTTCAAAACATACCCATAATGTTGTACAAAATTTCATCTATGGACAACCAATATAGAAAAACTTCCTTGAACCCCTAACAGACCGGTCAAAATTGCACGAGTAGAGGGAAGTGTGATGCAGAATGTTGGTCATAAATTGTCGAAAATTCAGACACAGTTACTTTATTGGTGTACAAACATTAAAACCTCTTATAACGGCTATTATAAAACTTGGTTGAAGGAAATGAAAAAATAGCAGATATTTCCTTCAACCGAACACTACACACATAGGCGTAGGAGGCGCGGCGGCAGTGGCGGAGCTAGGGGTATTGGTCAGGAGTGGCGAGAATGGTCTGTAGGAGCGCTTTCGACACTATCTAAGCGGAGCGCCACCACTGGTTGGCGCGTAGCGTACAGAAAATTTTTGAATAAAGATACTCCCTAGATCGCCGGAAATGACCCTTTCCGGGCCTGGCTAATTTGCAGATAAACGAAGAATAAGGTGTCATCGCCAAATTACACCAACAAAATGTCAATAAGTAGATGAGAGCGCAATAAAAAAGTCAATAATCACGAATAAGTAAAAAGTGGTAAAGAGCTGAAAAAGGCGCCAGCAGTCCATTTGAGTCCGTCAGGGGGGCACCCACCGCCCCCCCCCCGCGACCGTATGGACGCTCCGCCACTGCGCGGCGGGGTTGCAGCCCCTAATTCGCCATTACTAATGTAAAAGAGAGTTTTGACATAATTGGACCTCCATGCTTTTTATACATCTACATGAGACATGTCGTTGTTTACATTAGCATCCCGCGAAATACTGCGCAATTTGAACGGACCGTACGGTACATGATGGCATGCGATGTAATAACCGATGCTTGCTTATATGATATTGACATGAACATGCTGAACGCGCGCTTTGCGCGCGAAAATTTTTGGTTATTTTTTCAGGCAAGTCGGACAGTTTTGAGGCTTTTCATCCTGGAACGCCATTTTCATGCTCACTGATATGATGTGATATCTGCTGTTTGCGTTACAAATTCGAACAGGCGCGTAGCGAGGAATTTGCCAAGGGAGGGGCGAAGCCTGTAGGCAAATTATCTAAGCGTAGCGCCACCATAGGTTGGCGCGAAGCGTACAAGCAAATTTTGGCCGAAAATGTCTCCCAGATCGCTGAAAATGACACTTCCCAGGCCTTGTAAGTTGCCTCTAAGCACTTTCTATTTTGAAATTACTTAGCGATATCATTTAAAAAATGCTGAATGGGGGGGGGCGGGCGGTCGTCCCCATCCCAAAGTGCGTCATGTTCCCCGACGACACGGTCGAGTTCGAGACCAGCCACAGTTGGTTTCATAGCACAATTCTACACACGCGTTATGATAGACCATATATAGTACATATATAGATCATTAGTGAGAGAGGAAAATGGAAACGTCAAAAAATGGAGTTGTCGGTGTAAGGGGTAGGGTGAGTCACACTTTTACGAAATCATTGATCCGTCACTGGCTACCCTTCAGCGCTGTAATGATGTCACTGTTCCTCTTTCTCTCCCCGGTGTCTTCGCGTTTTTCTTTTACTCCCTCCTTTTCTCCTTTTTCTCTCTTTCTTTTTTTTCTTTTCCCTTCCCTCCTCTTTTTCCCCTCTTTTTCCCTTTTTTCTTCTCTTTTTTTTCTCTCCTCTTTTTCTTACCCGGGGGGCGCGCGCCCCCAACGCCCCCCCCCTGGATACGCACCTGTATATATAATTGAAAATCGTAATATACATATATATATATATATATATACATATATAAAGATATGTGTGTGGTATTATAACAATGATGCCTCTTCTAAGCATCTGTAGTTATGTTTGGTATGTATTACCAGGTTCGTGATTCTGAGAATCAGATTTCAACGTGCAGACCATCATGTTATCAGTATAGGAAACACTTTACGATCCTATTGACATGACACGTGATGTTTTCCAAGCAATTGAGGCAGGGTTTGCGCGTACGAAGCCATGCAGGCCAACAATTCAGTTTTACAAGCTCAACATGAGCATTGAGCCCGAGTCAACGAAAACGTTTGAGATCGTTGGAAGGTGCATTGTTGATTGAATTCCTATTTATGGAACACTTTCTAAACTGACACAGTATATATTTCACTGTGTATAAAAATGAAAGATTGGTAAAGTCTATCGGACAGGACGTTACGGAAACATATTCGTGGAACTGCTACTAACACTTAAAACCGCAAGAAAAAATGTCATTTCTTGACCAATATGACGAAATTACAACATTCTTTATTATATTTGCCATTGTTGTTATTATTTTTGTCGTCATCGGTATAGTGATGTGTTTATCAATTTTGATACGGAGACATTGCAAGGAAAGTGAATTCGAATCTAATATGCGTTACAACTTGTGTTTTGTCGCTCCAGATTGTGCATGTTGTAGAGGCGGCGCAAGGAGCGAGGGAGTCGGAGACGGTCAAACAGGACCTGCCGATGCAGATAATAAATGCTGTGACGTTGATTGCCAGTGTGGTCCGGATGGACAGGGATGCTGTGATTGTGACACCTGTGACATATGCAATGATTGTTCAGACGGCGGTGTCTGTGGAGTCCTCAGCTGTGTAGCATTTGGCGGTAATTGTTGCGATTGTGACTGGAATTGCGGGGATTGTGACATTTGTGGAGATTGTAATTGTAATCTGTGCGATGTTTGTGGCTGCCTCGTTGAGATTTGTGCGGGTGCTTGCGATGGATGTAACATTTAATATTTCATGGCCAGCTACACATTATGCGCATGACTGGATACTTGATTTAGCGTTACATGATTTAACCTCTTCAATAGCCCCCCCCCCCGCCCCAGTTCCAGCCTTGACGTCATGGTTATTTCTATCTTTGAAAATGGTGACATTGCGAATATATCTCATACTTGTTTGTTAACATTAGTGTCAATCTCGTGAGTAGTATCGCCAGATCTGTTTATGACCACCTTAATTTTCTATCTACAAAAATTCATGCCCAAGGCTGATACAGCTGTTTCTTGCAATTCCATCTGTGTAAATGTGATACATCTTTATAATGCATTACCAACCAACAAAGCAACAGGCCTATATAATATACCATCTACACTTCTCAAGTTTTGTGCCCCTGACCAATTGCTGATAGCCTATGAATCTTACAAACTAGGGATGCACCGGATATCCGGTCCGGCCGGACTATCCGGTCGGATAGTGAGCAATTATCCGGTTCCGGCCGGATATTTTTCAAAATTCGGCCGGATCTTTTCAAAATCTGGACTGAATTATTCTTTAAAAAGGTGTTGGTATTAACTTAAATCGATGTAAACTATTTCCAAAAATGAATAAAAACATTCAAACTATAAGGAAAAATTAGGTTTTAACATGTTTAATTTAATTTTCTCAATGGTCTGACCCACTGTTTCTAAAGATCAACCAAAATAATACAACTACTGTAATAATATGAAGCTATATACAACAAATACAGTTGGCAGTGAAATCATTTCTTGCAGCCTTCATCAGTTTAATATTGTGCAGTTAAAATAGACCACTTATATAGTTAGCAGTCAAAATACTGTTCCATTGAATCTTTACTTTCCCATTATTGTTGGCATTCATGTTTTCTCTGAATTTTTATGTGTGAAACAATCTCTTATATGGTTAGATACGTCTGAATTTGTTTTAATTCCACAAAAACTACTTCATCTTAAAGTTCATTCTTAAACCTTAGAACAACTTTAATTCTCATCAAAAATGATAAATTCCAGTGCTGACAAATGAAAACGATTTCAAAAGTAACCTTTCTACAGTTATCACATTCAGAGACAATCATCTTGATAGGTAGTATGCAGTATTTTTCCAGCAAACAAATTTACATACTGTATCAAGCTTGTCAACAATTATATTGTAGTTATTTTATTAAAGAATGTAGATTACACCACCTCAAGTCATATTTAACCTCATAAATGGGGTCTTAATTTCACCTTCTTTTTAATATGCGTATACCTCACCTAAGATTTGCTCCTTGATTCATACTTCTTCTTCTTCTTATTAATGATTTTCTTTTGTGTAATGAAAAAATCCGGTGCCGGCCGGACATGTACTATCCGGCAAAATCCGGTTCTGGCCGGATCCAAAAATTTGGATCCGGTGCATCCCTATTACAAACCATCAGTACTGGTACATTTCCAAGTGAATGGAAAGTTGGTAAAGTGACAGCCATCTGCAAAACATGTACTTGAGCTGACCTTGGAAATTATCGGCCATAATTTCCATTTTGCCAGTTCAGTCAGTTGAATTGCTCATTCCCAGTGGAATTTGAACTCGCTCTTCCACCAAATCAGATGTCTATATCGAAAGGGTCCACAAGGTTTCCTTCTAATACATTGGAGCCAGAGCCTGGAACAGTCTTCCATGCAATATCCAAGACTCCCATTGTCTTAGATGATTCAAAACTAAGTGTGTAATTCTCGTTCTTCAAGATGTTCCTCAGTTGCTGCCTTTGTTTACCGTGCAATCGTCACTTTTACGACGTGTTGCATTTTTTTGTACATTTTTTTCAATTTTTATTGTCTTTCTGCACTTTTTTATACTATTTATATCTTGTGTTTGTACATGTAATGATCGTGTTTAAAAAATGTATAATTCATGTTCTTTGTTGAAAATTTTAGCTCCAATGAAAAACTTTGAGATTGATTTGTATTTTAAATAAATTTGAAACCTCACTCAAAGGGACGTATTTGATATGTTGTTTATCGACATGGAGATTTTGTATAGCGCCCTCGTTGGGTGGTTGACATGAAGCCATGTAAACGAAAGACAGCTAAATACCTACGGACAAGGAAGTACTTTCAATCTAATCCAGCCTGCTGGTGGCTTTCTTGCAAGCAATTCGGGCGCATGTATAGATATTTTGCATCTTATCTTTATATATGGCGAACGTCTAAAAATAGAATTCGAAATGGTAGTGCAGCTGTGTCAGTTAAAGAACCAATCACATGGACTGTTGTTTCCTATCATTTAATACTTGCGTGATGCGCGAGGCACAGCCAATCAAATTCTTTGTCTTACAACAGAACTATTTCCGTTACTTGTTTCACGCATAAAGCGCATGTGTAACGTAAGCGCTAACACGTTTAGACCTAACTGAGGAAGCATAAAGATCGTACGGTAGCCAGAAGGTCTCCGGGCAGTGCCTGGCAGCGAAGTCCACCAGAACGTCAATCATTGATAAACGTCATTAGGCCCTTCTGCGTAAAGCTAACTTGTTGTAACTGGCATATAACTAAACACTTGGTTATCATTGAGACAGCAGTGTGACAGGTCTTGCTTTTCTTAAAATTACTTTATGATATAAGAAAACAATTACAAGATAATTATTAAACAAATAATCTGGCATGAATTTATCACTGTGACGAATATTTGTTATTGTATAACTGATCCTCGAAACAAGTGTGAATACGTCGGGAAGATGCTTTCTCTTTAAAACTTTAGTAGAGGTTAAATTCTTATCAAGTAGCCTAGGAGATTGTATTCCAAGTTAAACTCGTCAGATTGTGTTCTTGACGTAGTGCGTTCGTTTCGCGTTATTGCCGTAGTGCGTTCGTTTCGCGTTATTTACGCGGTGCGTTCGCTTTGCGGTATTGACGCAGTGCGTTCGTTTTGCGGTATTGACGCAGTTCTTTCATAATGCGTCTTTAGTTCAGTGCGTCCAAATTGCGTCAACTATATTGTACAGAACTATAGCTACCTTAGCTTAGACTGAATAAATAAATAATAAATAACAAATCTAAGATTGAGACATATTTAGACTATATCATGGTTTTATAGGTCTATGGAAGTATAGCCATAAATGCAAGGTTTGACTAACAAATACTTTGTGTGAGTTTGAAAAAGAGGGTTGGGGGTACACCCGTAGTAGTGGTCCTATTCTCCCCCCCCCCCTGCAGAATGCAAAGAGGTTGAAAAGGGGAGGGGGATACGACCGTTGTATAGTGGTCAAATGTTCTTCCTCGGCATAATGCAAAAGAGGTCGAAAACAGGGAGGGGATTCACCCGTTGTAGTGGTCTTATTCTTACCCGGCAGAATGCAAAAATTCCCCCGAATGACGGAGGTGGGATGGGGCATGGTCCCGTTCCCTGCCCCTTGCATGGGTGCCCCCCCCCTCCTACCCGCGAGCCGCAGAAAGAGATCACCCATCCTCCCTCACTGAACAAAGCAGCCATAAGAGTTATGAATGTAACTAACAGTATAGTTTGCGACAGCGTTTACAAACTCCATATAGAAAGTGGAAGTAGTTCATAGACGTTAATAGATGCCGATGATCCCGATGACAGAATACTATGTGTTAGATGCATGATAATGAGAGTGAAAGTTATACTTCTATCTCGACGTGGTTACAATCATGCTTAATGGGCAGGATAATAAAACAGCAAAGTCAAGAGAATAAAAGAACCCAATTCACGAGTTAATTAACGAAAGGATCATTAACCGGTTATCAAGTGGAAGCCTTGCTGAGTTCCTCGTCCCATACTTAGTACAACTGTGTAATTATATTACTGCCACGTATCAACAAACTGGCTATTCTGTCTTTCGACATTTCGATGCGTACAACTCTTATACTGAATATATATCGCTATGTAATCGATAGGAGATCACTGTATCAGCTCACATTTCACCGAGAGACGTCCGTTACATCATTGAAGTTTTGTCTACGGCGTCAGCGGAATTTATACTTCGTATACTAATACAGCCTATACCAGTCGATACAACTATTTTTGTGGTCTGTGGTCATTTGTTTGGTAATTAGCTGCTCATTTCAGTCAAATAACATGGATGCATGCAATAGAGTTGTAAACGGAAATTTTTCATGACAGAGATTTGTGGTTTAAACCTTAACACGACCAAAATGGTACTTTGAAGGGGAACTATTTCAGTCTAGCAGGAGTTTCTATACTTAATTACCGAACAACTTATACTATACACCTCAGTTGATGTATACTTGTTCAACAAACTTGAATGAAGTGGATTTGAAATTTGAAACTCGGTATGGTTGAGTATCACAGGACACTCTGTATATGTCTACCTTTAAATGAGTCTTGATTCTACATTTGAAACGCCTTAGTATTATGATATAAAATGACACGAGTATATAACAGAATGAACGAGGTTTTCTGTTCTGGTTTTTTGGCAAGGACATGACTTTGCGGAGACTCTTAATTTATTGCAGTTCATCATTTTATTTCTGACTTTATGTTCCTCTTAATGCTGATATAAAGGTTTGGAGAAATGAATGAGAGATTTTCAGTTGTACATTTGGACTTTGATGTGATATCGCTATAATCATACCGTTGATTACAACGACTCTTTCAACCTGAGACCTAGACGTTTCCAGAGAATCGATGAACAACACAACCGATACTGTGAACGCCGTTGTGGGTGAGACGCAGGCATGTGTTTGGTTTCCTTTGTTTTTAGTTTCCTCTATATTGTTATTGGCTACTATTGGTGGTATTGTCACAGTCCTCGTCAAAAGACGTTGCCCGAACCGGTTGACAAATTCAATACGATATGTGCAAACCACAGTCCGACGACGCGATAAAAAGGGCAAGGTCCCCGCGAGACAAAATTTGGACACTTATATTAGCATCTTCGATCCACCTAAGACAGATCCTGACATAAGACCGCCATTACGGACTCCCGAAGAGGAACGAAATAACTGTAACTCTGAATTATACCAGGTGGTCCAAGACGATATTAACCCGGTTAATTGGATTGATACCGGTACATCGCCGTAAACACAGGAGGAAGGATCTACTTGGGCACAAGCGGATGATTAGGAGTGACACGGTGATGTTACACATACGTATACTAGACTTCACAAACCTATACCTGTGAAGAAAACAGGATAGACCACTTAATTAAAGCATTATTTGCTCCCCTTTCTGCTTATGGTATAGGAAGTTTAACCAGATCTAACGCGAGTATTACTCAAAATATGATTGTAATTGGTTAAACCATAACTCGGTTCAATTCAACCTTATTTCTCATATTTATCGTTCTCAGTATATTGATACATCGTTTATATTGTATGTTATTAATTATTCCTTATTAAGACATTAACTATATTTTCATGTATGTATATATGTATTTTTTTCTTTCTTTCTTGGGAGTCCTTTACCTTGTTAAGCCTGAATTGGCTCTTTAGAGGACTTCCCTCCACATGTATATATTTATTATCTGTGGAAAATCAAATAAATCTAATCAAATCGTTCAGAAAAAAAGCATAGCAGGCTACACAGTAAGTAGAAAAAACAATAGATACTGTTAACAAGGTTATAGTGACCATAGAGGATACCAAAAACAAAAAGGTTCAATTTAAGGAAGGGATTTACAAAACAGGAGATAAGAAAGGGATAGAGAGGAAGAAAACTGAAAAGAGAAGAAACGGAAAGGAGAAATAACAATGGGATAGACAGGGATGAGCAAAGATTACATTAAAGGAGGAGGGGTGGGGGGGGGGGGAGAAAGAAAGAGAGAACCAATTAACATTTGAAACTAAGATTACCACCGGGCCAAGTTTTTTTCACCAATATAGCTAACTCAGAAAATTAAGCTAAAACTACCACATGTTCATATAGCAACTGTACTTATGGCTACCATGCTTACAAGAATCGAGACGGTATTTTTTAATTGAATTTTTTAGGGACTGCTTAGAATAACAATCAGCTATTATAACCATTTAAAGGCAAGAAGAAATACTTTATATTGACAGTTCACGTATATAGATCACTGCACTAGTAGCTTTAAGTGAATGTGGTTGGAAGGACAATATTGTTTTTGAATAGTAATTATCTGTATATATGCTCTAAGCAATGATTGGGATGGGTAGGGGGTAGAGTGGTAGGGGGTGGCCAATGGGGAAAGTGCTTTACCATCTACTATGCAAAGGTGTCATCTTTTAAACCTTGAACGCAGCCCTGCAGAGTGCAAGCAAAGTTAACGTAGCCTATAGGTAAGGGAGAGAGAGAGGTGGATGGGAGGGGGAGGGGAGGGGGGAGGAGGGAGGAGGAGTAAGGGGACCGGAAAAGTTAACTTCATTGACCAAATTGGGTAATTAATACAATAGGTCTACATTAAAGTTTCTCAGAGAGCATGTGCAGTTGGAGGAATTTGGATAGACATTTCGCAGTAGTCAATATCGTTATTTAGTAGTGATGTCACTGGTGCTATGGCCAATGAACGTATTTGATCCAACAATACAGAAACCCCACAATACTATGATTGTATGCGGGAGGGAGGAGGGGATTAATGGGTCCTAATTTCCCCATACATGGGGAGCACATGAAGAACCAGACCCACAAGTTACTCAGTAACTCGGTCTTGTGAGGGTTATGAATCAACATGTATGGGTTTGAGATTTGAATCATATGTGTCTGTATTTCCAAATAGTTTTTTATTTCAAATACAAAGTGTTATGTTAGTTTATCTAGGATTTTATACTCTGTTACTCTTTATTCACTTTAACGACACAGTCATTGTCAAATTTACATTATGAACTGCGTTTGAAATATATAGACATTCCATCAAATAGTTCTTTTTCTGATTTTTTGTTGTTGGGGTGGAAGGGGTTGTTTTTTCGGGGGGGGGGGGGGGGGTTAGCGATGACTCAAAGTTATAAAGGAACTTGCCCTGAGTAGTTTTGTGGGGTTTTCCCACCTTACGTAAAAGTGTAATCCAAGAAATCAGGGCAATATAACCGCACAATCATTGTCAAATTTACATTATGGACTGTTTTTCAAATTTCGGCTAAATTTTACATCAAATAGTTTGTTTTCTGAGGTATTTTGTTTGCGATCACTGACACCGACAAAGGAATTTACGCTGATTAGTTTTGTGGGACCTTTCCTCTTCTATAATTGACAGAAAAACAAAGCAGGAAGATCTTTTGACGTCAACGGGCGGGGGAGGAAGATGGAATGTTTCCAAGAAAGTTCATTGGAAGGGAATATTGGCCCATACAATTACTATGTTATAAACCCCCCTCCAACCTCCCCCCCCCTTCTACTCGTCTTGCACATAGCTGGACATGATTTCAAGTATTAAGGCAAACCCAATTTCCACAGAAATATACTCGTTGAAGTAAATGCACTGTCGAGAAAATATATATAAAGATATATATTTCATCCATGTATTTAAAAAAAAAATTGATTAGAGAACCCAATTTTCACCATAGGCGTACGAGGCGGGGGGCAGACTGCCCCCCCCCCCAATATATATATATATATATATATATATATATTTTCCCTATATATATTTTCCCTTTCAAAGTGATGTAACCATTTTTTCTTCTTCTAATTTACCAAATTTTTGGAAAAGTGTAAATTTCTAAAACGTGAGATTATAAAATAAAGAATGTTTAGATGCAACTTGCAAGGCCTCAGATGTGCCGTTTCCGGCAATCTGAAGGGCATTTCTTGCCAAAAATTTTCTTTTACGCTACGCGCCAACCGATGGTGGCGCTCCGCTTAGATAGTGTCACGGGAACTTTCGGGCACAAAGATTTCTCCCCCCCCCCCCAAACTGAAATGGTCCCGTACGCCTATGATTTTCACCATCATCTACCTAAGACCCTCTAATGACGGTTGCTTTGGCCCGGAGAAGAGGTATACAACATTGCCTACACCATTTTTATTCACAATTTTATGTTTCATTTGTACAGAATATAAGACTAAAATTAACTCATTTTTTATTTTTTATTTTTAAATATCGATATTCTGGTAGGTGAAGGTGATTTCTTAACAGAATTAAATGAATGTTTCTGCCGATCATTAGGTAAAAACCACTTTCTCATAGAGCCTCGTCTGGCAAAGATACTATTTTGTATATTTTGTGATATTTGTTGAAGGCATCTGGCAACAGCAGAACGATTGATGTCATAATGGCAGTTGAGATGTAAATGTTTTTGTATTTCTTTATCAATATTCAAATGATTTAAACATCCGTTAAAGAAAATAATGTGTCTACATAAAAGAAACAAGAATCGAAAAGTAACGTTTTGATGCAAGACAAAAAAAGAAAAGAAAAAAGAGAAAGTATTGACAGGTAGCAAACATTCCAAAACTTAAACACATCCCAAGTATAAATCAATGAGGAGCAAAATGTGATAGAAAAATCACAGCTTTTGAAGAACGCCTGTATACTATGACGTCATCATCATATACCACTTACTAGCGATCTGCTTCCTGGAGAAAAATAGGATTTAGACAATTCAAAGGTTATCATTCAATCAACCATGTCTTGATTTATAGGGATAAGCTAATGCAGGAGGTCTGGTTTTAATTAACGGCGTGGAATAATATTTCTGTTTAAAGGTATGCTGTATTGGCTCCAAATATGCCAGATATTCAGATATGGTCACATTTGGTCAAAAATTCTTAAACTGGTTTTATTACCACTTTGGAAGCAATGTACCTCACTGGGACATTCAGTCATCTTGTGTGTTCATTTAGAATGTCTGGGAACAATTTGGAGAACAAAGACCTCCAGGAAGTACTTTTTGAAAACTTCTAGCAGTTATGGCGTGCTATTATTTGGGACTTATACATGCTACCTTTAAGGTGAGTGGTGCAAAGTCTTCAACTTAGAATATTCCTTTAAAATCAACACACACACGAAAAAAAGAAAAGAAAAGCTGCATCCAAGTTGTTAAGCTGTATTGTAGGTAAATTACACTGCTTGACTTATAAATGAGTCTTCAACATACAGTAAACACACTGCATTCATGAATTACCATAGAATCAATTTACCGGCATAACAATTGGTAAAATAATGAAAGTAATAAATAATAATAGTAAAGTCATAACACGATCATGCAAAACTGACAAGCACTCCAAATAATGTTTTTGTAATGCCAAGCATATATGTTTGTTAAAAGAACATAGAATTTTCAGGGATCATATTCTGTCCCCTTTCACATGAAGGGAAAGCATCAAATAATTAACGAATGCTTTTTTTTCAAGGGTGAGGTGATGGGAGAGTTTGGACGGATTTAGTTGAGGTGACCATCATCCATACATGATAGCAACCAAAGAGAGTAGAGAGTGTTGCAATAGGCCTCTCTCCACCCACCTCTCTCCATCCTCTCTCTCTCTCTCTTCCCTTGAAGGTCACCTTGACCTCAAATACCTTCGTCATTTGCAGCAAGGGCGTAGGAACCGGGGGGCTGGGGGGCGCCAGCCCCCCAGTGAAAAATGTGGAGGGGCGGAAGTATCATTCCGCCCCCCCCCGCTTCGCAAGTCAGAAAACCCCTTTTTCATTTCCAAATGAGAAAAAAAATCTCATTTGGAGCACCAAATTGCATCTAAGGCCAGGTGAAAATACAAAATTAAGTTTACAGAATGGAGTGGGTGTGAAAGTGTGCTATATTGCACCAAATTGCATCTGAGGCCACCTGGAAATGCAAAAGAATCAAAAGGGGAGGGGGCACCCCCTCCCCTTAGACCGCTCCCCCAGGCCGGCCATCAGTTTTCAGCCCCCACTTAAAAGTACCTTTCTACGCCACTGATTTGCAGTATCCTCTTAGAAGATAATCTGGCAGTGAAATATTGAATAAATGTCAATGAAAACATTATACCATCTGACAAGTAACTTTCATTCGAAATACTGTATTTCATTCTTTCTCTCGCATAAAAGGGACACAAAAGTTAAACTGAAAGGCAAATAACATATGTCGTTCGTTTTACATGTATATAGAACTTTAAAACTAAGAAGGACAAAAAAGAAAAAAAAAAGAAACAAGGCAGAGTCATTAGAAAACAAGAATGAAAACCAGCATCCTGTTATTTGAAACAATGTCCTCTAAATATATCTCGACAATTTCCGCTAAATACACCTCGACATTTTTCTCTAAATATATCTCGACAATTTCCTCTAAAATTTATCCCGACACAAACCAACATTAAAAGGGTCAACCCATTAAACTGTTATTCAACTTTATTGCATAGATGGTATTTTCTTAAGGCTAACGTTAACTTTATAAAAATAGCTGAAAAAGAAAAGCATTAGTGACATAATCAAAGAAAATGGTTTTAAAAACAACACAATTCATTTCAAAACAGTCACATTTGGAGTAAAGGAAACTGGAACATACTGAAATATGATTCAGTATGGAAAGAATGACTCCCCATCATCCTTGCAGGAATTACTCACCATCCCCAATCGAATCATTTTCATAAGACGTTGGTCCAGTCTTTGTTGACTGGACTACCATATCCCCCACCCACCCACCCCCTCTTATGACAGTCAGCAAAAAAGCCTATCTTTGGATATATATATATATATATATATATTCTTTTTACTAAAAGTTTACTAGCATTTTCAAACATGTATACTTCTTTTTTTCTAGTGTCATTTCTACTACTTTCTATACAATCATTATATCATTCTTAGTTTTTCTTTATGACTTGCAATGTGAGTAATAAAATCCTGAACTGAATTCAACTCAAGGACAGGTATCTCTATCTATCATATGCAACAACACTGTTTATAAAACAATTGTCTAGATCTAGCCCCAAGAAAAATCATCTATAAGGATTCTTTAGGAGACATATTTTCCACCAAATATGGCTCACAACTTAACTGTTTATAAAGGGTATCACCGCCTGGATGAAGATTCTTCTGTGCAGTTTGTGCGGCTTTCAGTTTATGTAACATTTTGCTTGGGTATGTGCTACAATCTGTTACCAAACTTCACCACGAAAGGGAATGTCGATCCAACACACGATTTGTTACTTAAGTCCACGAAAAACCAAACCAGAAACAATAAAAGAAAAATCTCATAATAAGGCGTAAACTTTATTTCAGGTTTTATACAAATGAATAAATAAAAAACATTACTTTAAAAGCTTTATTGGTTACAATGTTACATACTACTACCACAAAAAGATTCAGGCTGATAAAACCTTGAGGGATTGAATCAAATTCATAGATTAAATATACTTACTCAATTCCATTCATTTGGTGAGAATATATTAGAAGGATGTCTTAGTTTGATTAACCGCAATCTTACTTAAGAAATAACAATTATGCTTGGAAAAACTGCCATTCCATGTACACTAAAGGTATACTATGTCTAAAGCAGGTCGCTGAAATGGCAACAGTGTCTAGCAGCCAGGCTGTTGTACTGAGAAGACAATATTTTATGCTCTGCAGTTTCACGCAGTAAGCAATGCTGGCCTGCCAAGATTACCGCTGTTGTTTCACGTTGATTCAGCCTTGCTGGGTGTGGGGGGGGGGGGTGGGGGTGGCATTTGTAGCTGATGTAGCCCTTCCATCTTCCCATGGTACCTTACTGTTATGAGAACAAAATCATGCCCATTAGGAGGGACCCAGAGCCGTATCTAAGGCTCTGTTAGGCCCGATATGATAGCGCCCTCTTCGAAATCGCTAAAGATCCCAATTGTCTATTTACAGAAAGTAACTGTATGCTAATTGCTCATGTTTATGCATGATGAGAGCACGTCATGGTAGTCGAACGCTACACCAAAAAACAACTGGAAATTCAACAGGCAGAACTTCTTACCTAAACAAAGGTACAAGTTAAATGATATGGATACCGATCTGTAATAGAAACTTCCATTTGAAAAAAAACTTGCTCGGCAGTGATTATCGACAACAAAGAGGTGAAACTGAAGAATCGAAACCTTTCGAGAGATGTCCTTTTAGTGAGATGCATCAAAATTAATATTGTTATAGACCTTAAATCTATGAAAACCGAGAGAGTTTTGTTGTCAAACGAGGCACAAGAAAATGGGGAGCTTCCTGTAACCAATCTGTTCTTTATGAAAACAACAAATATGCAGAAGCAACACATATTGTCATTATGTTTCACATAATACAACATTAGAGACTGAAAGTTTGACAACTTGTTAATTATTTGCTCGATTTGTTTTACCTTGTACATCGGGAAGAAACCGATTCTGTTTATAAGAGCACAACAGCATTAGTTGGCTGACAGAACCAATCAAGTATTAAATATTAACCAAACACTATCCACAGTACTCTTCAAAACTTTTATGACAAAGTGAAATTTAAATACACTGAAATGTAAGTCTGATTCCTTCAAACAACCTTGCTTTTCATTTCATAGATTTCGTAAAATTAAATAATCATCATATACTTCTTCCATAGAGAAATTTTGGTACTGTTGTTACTAGTTACTACAAATCGTCAGTAAAAGAAGCCCGATGATATATATATTTCTTCCAGGCTCAAAAACTGTAAATTAGCTATGGAAACATAAGGTGCGATTGAAATGTTAAATTCAATGTTCACTTAATTACACCAATGATTTTCTGCTGAATGTCAAATTCCTCAGTAATATGATATCTAAAAAAATTGTAGCAAAATTGGTGAATAACTCCCTTTGTAATGCACTTTGAAGTTCAACACACTCCTATAAATGTATATATTTCTTTCTGGTAAATGTAAAATTTTGCAACTTGACATTTCGCAGAAAATTGATCACTTGATTGTTACATTTGAATCTAATATTGCAAAGTGATAAATTACATAGGAGTATCTTAACATTTGTCCCAAATTGTCAAAATAATAAGATTCAATGTCATCTTTTCAGTGTTTGTCAAGTTTGTTTTTAAATTGCTCACTTAAAAAATGTTTTTTTTTTTTTAAATGTTCATTTTTAAATGAACATTCATCAGTTTGCTGAAAAAAGATGAAATTGCTAAAATTTGAAAAATATGATTATTTTAGCAACTAGTAATTTATCCGGTAACAGTAATTTTAACAGTAATTTATCCGGTAACACTTATTTATCCGGTACCAGTAATTTAACAGTAATTTATAGGGTCGCAGTAATTTATCCAGTAACAATAACCTAACAGTAATTTATCCCATAACAGTAATTTATCCCATAACAGTAATTTATCCGCTAACAGTAATTCATCCGGTAACAGTAATTTATCCAGTAACAGTGATTTAACAGTAATTTATCCGGTAACAGTTATTTATCTGGTAACAGCAATTTAACAGTAATTTATCTGGTAACAGCAATTTAACAGTAATTTATCCGGTAACAGTTATTTAACAGTAATTTATGAAGTATCACATCGCAAAATGCTACACAAAAATGGGCAAATTGCTATACAAGTGCAAAGATATATAGCATTTTTTTTGTACACAAGAACGATAGTGTTTTATAAGAGACAGGCTCAAAGGCTTTAGAGTTGCTACACAAAATTTGATTGTAAACTATTCCATGGACTATGTACAGCTGCAATGAAAGTACTGTAGATCAAGGCCTACCATTGTTGATACTGATAAGCAAAAGGCAGTTGCTTTTCTTGTAGGGTTTCTATAAACTGTAATTTTTAAAATTAATACGACAAAACTTAACAGAGAGTTTTTGCTGAAAATTCTTCATTTACCCCTAAAATACCCCTATTAAATGCAGGTAACTGCATGGTTATGCATAATAATGTTTCATAACCTCAACAAATTTCAATCAAGGTTGGGTATATAGGTTAATAACAACTATGATACCAAAACTGAAATGCCTAAACCGAAATTACAAAAAGGACAAAGAAAAAAAATTAACAATCTTGTCAAAGATTAATTATATTCATCGTTAGGTGAAGTGTGCTTTTCAAAAGCCTTTTAGTCACTGGTTTCATTTTATGATCAGCCTCCAAAGATAATCTCACTGAATGAGTTTTCCATGCAGCTTCTTAAGCTGGGTGCAGGAATTCAATATATAGCATTCTCAACTTCCCACTGGCCCATAGCCAGCTTGTCAAATTTGGAGGGGCAGAATTTTTGTTTGGGGGTGAGGGATGGGGCATCTGACATAAATTTGAAAAAATATATTAGTGAGGGGGGGAGGTCATAATTGAAAGTTCATTGCCACATAATGCCCTGTGACTACAGGCCTGATGGTCCAAGACTTTGGCTTTGATAAATACCAGGCACCTTAACGAGGTTGATTTCATCACTTCCTCCTTCAATTCATGAATAGATCGTTCAGCGAATAGGTTGCATTTTTGTCACCTCTGTAATATGAGGGTGAGTAGATTCCATTATTGTTTACCTCTGTAAGAATGACATCCTATTGCTGCTTTGTTCGAGTCTTTTCGGCATTAATTAATTCATCGAGGCGGCTCGTTCATTCGAGTCCTAGTTTCAGCGACATCTGTAAAAGAAGCAAGAAGGGATGCACACTCAATAGTAATTATTAAATTTTTGCTCTCTGTAAATATAACTTCAGTTACCAAAATTTAACAAACAGTTCTATCTTTCATCTGCATGGGAATAATTTATTCTTTCCATCATGGTTCCCCAACTTTTTGAACAAAACAAATTTTACAGAACTTTTATCTAGACCAAAACATGTTTTACAGTTTACTATGAGGCCTACACACTTAAATGAGGATGTAATGTTAAAGCTAGCTATTGAAGGCTTCAAAGGTTTTTTTAAATCTCGCCAAATGTCCTGTATGCAGTAAGACCTATTATTAAATTCCAGATTTAACAGAAAAATAGCAAATCACAGGAGAGTACAAATTCTAAGATGGAAGACTTGGACAAACACATATCTTTTCCACAAACAAGAAAACCGTTTAATAAAGTAGTCAAGTGTTCAAGTAAAAGGATTTTCCTCATGTTTCCAGATGAAGACTCTAAATATTCAAGGACTTTCAAGACCTAGAAACCTCCCCCCCCTTCCTCTTCCCCAACCCATCCTAATCCCTGGCTGTTCTGCAGATGAACTAGGACGCTTGATTGAACAGTCTTGGATTCTATTGTAAATGCTGCATAAAACCTGTGTACGTTAAGGATGTATGAAGGAATTACAAAGGCTGTATAAACTTAAAGATCGTTACGTGAGAACAAAACGAGGAAGCTAACCTGTTCAAAGACTGTCCATGATAAAGCAGACATCAGGGTTCTCCTCAAGCATCGAGGTAGCATGCCAGTATAGAGACTTCTAACGCCTCCATGCTGTCGAGAAATACAGCACAAACAAATATTGATCATGCACATGCAATGACTCTTTCAAAGAATTACTCTTCAAGTCATGGGGGTATAACTGACAGAACTTGTTACGCATGTTCACCTTGTCCCGAAAGAGGTACCTTCCAATCGCTTGCATACAAGCGATTCTGTGAAAGGTGAGCAGCTGCCAATTGGGTGTTATTCACACGGGTAGTTAAACAGGCAGTTTAATAAAAAATCTAAATATATCTATTAGACCAAATGCTTAAAAGTAGTTGTCAGACATCCTCTTACACTTGGTCAGCTCAGTCACCTGGCTATTACCAAGCTGACTTTTCCTCCCCCACCCATCTAACCCCTCTCCCCCTCCCCATTCCTCCTCCCTATAATTGCCTTGTGGAAACCTCTTTTCTACAGTCCAGTTTTTTTTTCCTGGTAGTCTGCAACTGATTTTAGCCAATAATTCAGCTGGTGACACACAGCAAACTGCTAAGTAAATGGACTGATTCACTGCATCAATACCACAATAGTTTGTGAATGAAACAGCATTTGTTTCTCATTATAGACATCTCAAAACTGATATTAAAAAATGAACAAATCGTGAAGTAAAACAAATGTTTTAATTATTCCCTAAATTCTCTTCATACCTGATCAGGAATGCCATGATTAAAAATGTACGAAGCATAGTGCTGCACTTTTCAAATTTGTGACCCTAACCATACCACAAAAACCAGGAGGCCTAATTACATGAGAGTAAAATTGAGTCATTATTTCTCCAAAGCGAATCTTTCAAAAGATCACATGTACAGTCATCTGTTGCCCAGATATTGAAACTGTTTTGTTAGGTGACCCCAATTTTCACTATCATCATCATCATTATCCCCATGGCAACCCTCAAGTGGCTGATGTTGCAGTCTGGGGAAGGGGTCTGCTGAGAGGAGATATCCCCTCCCCTTTAATTTGTTATATTTTGCAACTTTTGAAGTAAATTCTGTGTTCAAGGTTTTTTCAACCTTTTCATACAAATATCAGCAATTTCTTTTTTTCTTTGATATCTTTTTGGCACCCTCTAAAAACATTTTGGCCACCCTAAAATGAATTGCAACCTCCCCCACCCCCCCCTCTTTAATACCAGTGATTTTGGTGGATGGTGTACCAGGAAGCAACAACAGCTTGATAACTCAGTGTTCCCAGAGTATTTCAAAGGAAGGGTTAACAGCATGAGTATCACCTAAGCATCATAAAATTAACAAGATGGCTCCATTCAGGAAGTAACAAAAGCAGTTAAATTATATCTGCCCTGTATAGAGTTTGAAAAGGATCATAGAAAGTCCTCTAATGCAGTTAAGTTACCACCAAAATAGCTACTGTTTTTTACGTTTAACAATTTATTATCCAAAGCCATTGTTTCTTCATAAAAAGTTTCATCCATGAAAGTCATCGATACCGAGCTCTAATCATAGAAACTATGAATCATAACAAAATCCAACAAAAGCATTGAAACTGATCGTTGAAACTGATCTAACAAAACAATGCAATTGACTTCTGGCTTGTACTTTGACAGATAATCTATGTATAAGCTATAAATCCATTCTGCACACAAAAGTAAAATTATGCCAAAAATTCATAGAAAACAGGGATAAAAATAGTTATTTAAAGAGGCGTGAAAATCGACAGAGAATGTAACAATATTTTAATGTTTTCTTGGTTGAGATGTGCCCCCATGACTTGACTGCATTATGAACCTAAAAATCATAACAAAATGTTAAAGTTTGTTAGTTATAAATCAAAGGGGGAGAATATTCGATCAATTCACTTCAAGTTTGGTTTATTGACAGACTCACTTACCGAGACAAGATGTTGCACAGTTGAGGTGAAGGAGTTGTGTTTCTTGGGGTTCAGCTGCATATGTGTTTTAGTCGTGTCAAATGGTTGAGTAATAACAGCTGCTAAAAGTCCTGCCGCGAGGCCTCTGCAAAAGTTGATGGTGGGCATCACAGCAGGTGACATAGTCTCTGGATTCAAAGATATTAAACCAAACACTGATTATAGTCATAAACACACATTTGGTGTTGGCACTTTTTTCTTTCAAAATAAAAAACTGAAAAAAAATCAGTTAACAGTCCAAAATGGTTATCAGATCAAAGATATGAAAGAGTGGGGGTGGGGAGGACGGGGTCAGGGTAAGGTTATCTACAAACAAGACATACAGTAAACCTAGTGTTATCATATTTAATTTAGTAAGAAATTAGTGCTCAAATTACTGTAACTTTTTGGCAGAATAATGGAGAAATTGAGCTTTTCCACTCTATTCACTCACACTTTTGTTAAAACTACATCGACATGCGGACATTTGCTTAAATTTTATGAATCCATCCAGAGACTCATGTACAACAAGCTAAAGAGGACAAGTTTACAAAAGTCTGTAGGTCTCGGAAACCCTAAGCAGACTGTAAGTAAAGTTATGCAGTAACATTAAACATATTACTGCTACAAGGGACAGTAGCCCCCATGAATTCGTTGACAGGGAATTAAGCAGAGGAAACACCAAGCTTGCTGGGTGAATCTTTACAATGATCAATTAGAATTATTTATTATTATTATTATAGTTATTATTATTATTATAATTATTATTATAATTATTATAATCATTATTATTATTATTATAATAATAATTATTATTATTGTTCTTATTATGACTTATAAAATTAGTGATGTATTCACTCACCTTGTGGAATGAACTTCTTACTTTGCGAATAAAACATAAAATAGATGCCAGAGAATGGGGCATCTCTTAATAGTGTCGCAGAGAACCCGCTAAACAAACCTGCGAAAGCAAATAAGAGAACACCTTAAAAAAGGATAAGCACTTTGTATTTAATTGATCTATCCAACAATCAAGACGTAAATCTCTGACCACAGCAGGCGGACCATTTGTTAAGTTTTTTTTATCTTCAGCATCAAATCATCAAAAGAAACAAAATCAGTGCTATCTTTAGAGAAATTACTTCTCTGCAAGAAACAGCATTTCTAACATGTCAGCAGACCTGATGTTTGGGTGGGGGAGGGGGGCAGGGAGGGGACGGAAGTATGGAGAATTTTGTTGTATGTAGTAGGCAAATGTATTACATCTCAAATTTGAGAGGCCACCTTCACACAAGCTGGGGCATGATAATGCTAAAAAAATAACAGTTCTAGGGGGCATAGTATCTTCTGTCTCTCTATCCCCACCCTTCCCCACCCCCTTCCCCACCCCCAGCTCCACTCTCACCTTCTGCTACAACATTAAACTTCCTAAACACACCTCATGGATCTTTAATTACAAACCATCAAGGAATGTTTAATTTTTTTTAACCTCGGCTGTCATGAATGAATGAATTATAGAAGTGAAACAAGTATTTTTCAATAACTTTCATATGTATACAATGACTTCATTTGTTTCTTTAACTGATTCGTGTTCTAAATTGTAGGCAGGGAAGCTCTGACTCTTTGTATCTAATTATTAAAATAGAGATTCAATTACTAAAATATTACAAAAGGATGGCACCCAATGATCGTGTGAACAGGAACGTTAATACTGAAAGTCGTTTCTTTAAATGTTGATGAAAAAAACAAAAATGTGGCTATGCTTTCTTTATACTTAAAATCACACAGCACCATAGGTCACAAGCTTGGCCTATTTATAGTGAATTAAACAGTCACAGATTTTGAAATATTTTAAGCATAAACTTGGGTCAATGGAAAACTGCCGGGAAATCATTAAAAGCAAACTATACTTATGTAGCCTATTTGTTTGCTGGGAATACTGTCATTAATGAACTTCATAGAAAGCCAAAACCTCTCTGGAAAACCCTCCCTTGGTAACTCTCTGACCCTTCCCTGCAACTTTCTGATCTTCCTTTGACCCTTTCCCTGCCATTTTCTGAGCCTTACCCTACCACTTTCTGACCCTTTCTCTGCCACTTTCCGACCCTTCCCCACTTTCTGACCCTTCCCCTGCCTGCCACTTTCTGACCTTCTTCTGACCCTTCCCCTGTCATTTTCTTACCCTTCCCTTGTCACTTTCTCACCCCTCTCCTGCCACTTTCTGACCTTCCCCTGTCACTTTCTGACCCTTCCCCTGCCACTTTCTCACCCTTTCCTTGTAACTTTCTCACCCTTCCCTGCCACTTTCTCAACCTGCCACTTTCTCACCCTGTCACTCTCTCCCCCTTCCCCTGCCACTTTCTGGACTGTATCAATTGATGTTAGATGGTACTCCCTGGATACATGGTATGCAAGGTACTGCAGCTTTGAACTGGCGACCTCCAGGAGAGAAATGTCTATAAACAGAAATCGCTACCAACTCAATTGGGCTGAAGAAAGCTCATTTGTTAGAGAATAGACCTTGTAGTCTTGAGGTCAACTGTTTGAATCGCACTCTAAACAAACAAAATCTTTTCTCTTTTCGAGTACTTTCTAAAATGTGCCTAAAACTGTTTAGTGTAAAATATCCAGTTGACCAAATGATTAAGATTCGAACAGAATTCAATCATTCTCACTTTCTTAATTTTACATCATGAAGAATGTTAGGTGTCTTATGCAATATGTGTGATCAAATTTATCATTTTTCCCCCTGCTTGTTAAGAATTTAAAGAATAGAAAATTATGAATTTAAAAATGAGTCATTGATCGTTTTACCTTTATAGCCCTCTTTTATATAAATTTCCTTGAAAGCACCAGTCACACTTCTGTACTTGTACACTGTACTCTGTCAATTAAAAGAATATGAGTTCATTCATGACATTAATAAACAAAAATATGTTAATCTGCTGGTTTGGTGTTAATTGGAGAACAACGTTTAAACTTAACAACACACACACACGCACACATATATATATATATATATTTATATATTACAGAGCAAAACAGCTTGATAAATTATTCATGCATTAAATTAACAAACTACGAAATGGTTTCCTTTTTTCTTTTTAATTATAATAGTAATATTAATGAGGATTTATAAAGCACAGACATATCTACTGATAACGGTGCTCAAGGCGAAGTATAAATCTGGTCAACGATAACCTGTCAAGCATAGAGACAATTCCTTCACATGGCAGCAGCTAAGCAGAGCCCAGGTGACAGTTTTATTTTGAGTTTTAATATCTCACAGGTCCCAATTTATACACCTGGGTGAAGAGAGGCAATGGAGATAAAGTGCCTTGCCCAAAGACACAATGTAATGATTTGGCCTTAGATTACAACTCCACCGCCTTAACTAACAGAACACAATGCTCTCAAATTTAATTTTACAACAAAGTCTGTATTAAACCTCCAAAACAAAAGTCATAGTTTCAAAAGAAAGATGTTTTTACATCTTTTGTACAACGAGATTCCTTCATAACTTAAACAGCCAAACTGCATATGACCACGGATTGATTTCTCTTTGCCTCAAAAGTCCTGGTCTTCAAAATAAAAGTGCATCCTCTCCTTTTCCTTCGTTTGGAACAGGCTACTACCTCGGTAGTAGTCTACTACCTCAGTAGTAGTCTACTACCTCAGTAGTAGGTACCC
Source organism: Apostichopus japonicus (assembly GCF_037975245.1). Classification (NCBI taxonomy): domain Eukaryota; kingdom Metazoa; phylum Echinodermata; class Holothuroidea; order Aspidochirotida; family Stichopodidae; genus Apostichopus; species Apostichopus japonicus. The sequence goes on from NC_092579.1 coordinate 13,583,445, forward strand.
AAGTATGGAACAACAATATTTATAGCACAAAAATGGTTTTATTAACAACAAGGCCATGCAGTGTCAACTCTGAAATGCTTCAAATGATAACTTCCAGGATGTACCAGAGTGAAAGCTAAAAGAATCACCTCAAATCTTGTTTTGATTACTGTAAGTGGAAGTAAAATCACTCCTACAAAACTTCTGGATGTAATGCCCAATGTGATTGCCTGAAGCGGGGAAGGGTTAGACCATCTGTTATACGAAAGCAAAATCATAAATAATAAAGACATAAATGAAGACATAAATAAACTGAGTTAACAGAATTGGGACAAAGGAACAATGTATTCTCATTTCTAATGGTTTTTATTAATCATTATGAAGGAAAAGCTAACACTCAAATATAGAGGGCCCGGTGACATAATTGTCCATGTGACCTGACCTGGATGTCAACACCACTGCATATTCATTAGTGGTACATCTGCACTATACATGATCAGAACACAAGAAGTGAAAGAAAGTACACTGTTCGGGGAGTAGGCAATAGAATGTGGCCAAACTGGCCAAATTGGTTGTGATCATTCCCAAAAGAACAGACATATTGTAAATTCTATAGTAATTATTTTCAATTAATTGTTGAGTTATGTATTAATCAAGGACACCATTTTGGAGGAACAGAATGACCTTGCAATGGCTTCAACAAGTCATGGCTGTATCCTATCCATAGAGTACTGTATATATACATGAGTGGTCCAGATCAAATTGTCTGTCATGCAACTACTACTACATACAGTCAGGGAATAATTTGTCCAGTATCACATCACAAAATGCTATGCAAACCTGGACAAATTGCTATACAAGTGCAAATATGTACAGCAGTAGTAACAAACTTCTTTCAAAACTGCTACACAAAATTTAAATTATAAATTATTCCCAGACAGTATCTCCGTGACAGAGAGGGTGCAAGCAGCTAGTTATAACACCTAAATCACTTGACTCTTATAAGTTTGTGTGATGATCATAATAATAACAAAATAATTAAATCAAGTATTTGTGTCGTTGAAGATATTACGTTGCAAAGGCAACCAGCTTCAGCTTTTAACATTTATTGAACTTACTTGAGTTGACCTTGCAGGTTATGAAGACAGCAAAAGTAGAGTCCAACTCCAGGAACTGTTCTCGCTAAAGACTAAACCAGAAAAGAAGAAGAAACAAGAAGAGGAAAATTAACTGTAACATTTGGAATCGGAATACATTGTATCATAATTGACACTGGAGATGAGAGTTTTGTACAGTGAAGAAATTAAGCAGAATATTGTTTGAATCAGAGCTTCAAAAGAAGATGAATTAATTTCACAATTTTAATCCTCAGGAATGGAACATGCAATGGAGACAGGAGTTGAACCAAGTTTCTACCTCAGCATTTATTCTCTGCATTAGATACGCTTTTTTTTTGAGAGACAGAGTGAGGTGGATATACTGTAGGTGATTTGATATTTCTTTAAGAAAAGAAAAATTTGTGTTTCATAGCTGGAGAGAGAAAAAATAAGAGCCCATCCAACATTTCATTTCTGACAAATGCGAATGTTTCCATTATGTGTTGATCATTTGTAAACACTCAATCCATATTTTGAGAATACTTCAAGCACATATTTTAATGTCATCAAGAAAGGGCTGGTTTAAGGACATAAATATTCATTATTCAATTTCATGACCAGCCAGTTGGGACAGATTTCTGAAGCTAACACCACTCTATATTCTCACTCATACTTATAATATGGACAGTTGCTTACCTTTAAAGCTGATAGAAAAATGATATTTCATGTCCACTTATACTGACAGTACAAGTGCTGTGAAGCATGACATGAAGGCACAGTTTATACAAAATTGTACCAACTGGGTGTCCATGATAATTTCAGTTTTTTTCTCTCCACAAAACATGTTTTTTTAAAGGGTCAACTGGCCTCATCAGTCTAGAGTTGTATTTTCAGATGTTAACATTGCATTATTTGGTCCCATTTACTCATGTAATATTCATATATTAAAGCTTTGTGAAATTAAAGCTTTGTGAAAGCAATTTCTTGAGAACTCGGACATATTAGTGCAGAGACCTGGTCAAAGACACAGAGCTGATCACTGTGGGATAGATTGTGATGAAAATTTATCAGGGCCTATCATGACTTGTAATGACATATATATTCTTACTTACTTTGCAAGCCAAACTAGAATAGAAATGCTTATAATTTCTCTTTGTACTTTAATAAATGTATCTAAGCAAACATTTGCAGGTATGGTTTTTCTCATATTGGAGGTATAAATATGTTTTCTACAGCTGCAATCTGTAGACAGTTGAAGAGACTAAAATGGACTAAGAACAGTTGGAAGGACCAAACTGTTTTGTTAAGTGTGCAGGTAGTGTATAACATACTATGGCATGGATGAATGGACATTAATCATTCTAAGGACAACTTACGGGTGTTAATCCCTTCCACAATCCAAAGACGCCATGGTTACGGTAAATATCCGCAAAAATCAGAGTTATCCCTCTCTGACTTGGAGAAGATCTCGACGACTGGATTCTGGTTTTCAGAAGATCTAACGGCTGAAGGATCAGAGTTGACAACGTTCCACTCAAAGAACCAGCCAAGAAAGACTTCACTATAGGATTCTGAAAGATGAGAGCATGATGATAAACTGGTAAGATAGGATTTAGTGACTAAAATGCTTTATGACGACAGAATACCTTAAACTTCACAATTTGATCCTTACATCCATCAATGGGTTAGCATTTATATTCAGAACGCACTTCACCCACCGGGCTTGCCAAATTGCCACACCTACATTAGATGACATTTGACAATTACATTTAAAGCAAAGACTATGTATTTATACTTGTGGTTTGCAAAATTCATTCTGAACATTAATATTGTATAAGTATTACACTGTCTAATTTGATGGTCCTCAATGTCTGAGATCAATACATCTAGAACAATACATCTGATCGAGAACTAAATAACTTTGTTTTCATTTAGAGGTAACACCCACGATTTCTAATTCATCATTTTGAATACAATTACATATAGGATATGCAATTCCTTTTGACATTATTTAGATAAGAACTTTGCGACACTGATTCCCAGATTAATGCTATTAAGTACTAAGGAACATTTTTATGGTACTACCTGGATCCTGATTAGAGACTCTGCTTTAATGTCATCTTTCGATACTCTCGAGTCTGACATAGCGTTGCCAGGTAACATCCTAGGTCGCAACTGATGATTTACATAATTTCTGCATTGACTGTGTCAAAGGTTCAACTAAAAACAGAAGGGGAAAAATTTGCATTATTGTGAAATATACAAACATCCACAACACTCTTTATCATTATGACGTAAAAAATATCGAAATGTATGTTATATGGATATGCAATTTACATGTTTGTAACATGATAGGCTTAATGTCATAGGTATTAACCTTTAGATATGCTAGAAAATCAGATAATGGTTACCCATGCTCAAATTTCAACAAGCATTTACTGCCACTTTAAAAGTAATTATCCACACTGAGACATTTAATTTTCTATTCTAACGATCCTCAACATCTTTGAATTCAAAATTTTAATTAAAATGTTGAATTGGAAGCCATCCGATGGGTAAGTTGTAATTCATAAGCCCTTGCGAGCTTCTCCCACATTTGTAGTCGCTTAAGTGTCGTCAAAATAACTGATGATTATTAATTATATAATTGGACCAGAGCCTTTAGGATTGAAATTTTTAAACTACTAGTTATTTTTAATATATTAACATTTGGGGCCAATATCAATGATCTTTCAAGGAGAATAGAAAATGTATAAGAACTCTAATCTGCAGCAGTGCTGAAGAATTACATCATTGACAATTGTCGGTAAACATCATTAACAATTATGATGTGACCAATAGCTGGTTTGCCAAAAGCATTCTTAAATTGTGTTCTGGATACTTGTAGAGTACTAAATTCCTCTCACTAACTTAACAGTTAATTTAGTGTAGGTTGCATTTGTTATGTTTGTTCTTGCCTATTTAGTTTAATAAGGAAATATCAAATAATTCCCTTAACTAGTCACCTAGCTTGCTATTGCTAGTCAAGTAAGTCACCGATTTAGAATTTCATTCACTCAGCAATTGGACATCTAGATGGAATCTCATATTGCGTTATGTAGTCAAAATAACACCAGAAGCAAACGATACACTTTAAAACTATAAAAGGCATTTGTAGGTTCAGGAGGCAGAGGGATGGACAGGGAGGATCAGGAGGGCTTTGATGGGAGTAATAATACATAGTAATTGCTCTTCAAGGAATAAAACTTTCCCTACATCCTATTCCCGCCCACAAAAATCTTCCCTATCCCAAAAGATGTCAAGCTGGGAGAGTTATCACCCATCGCATTGAACATGTGTTTGCACTGTGCAATTAGGTGTATGTGTATCCTGTATTTTAACCGGTTAAGCAACTGCTGACAGTGCTGTGTGAACAGCAATTATTGCTATTCACAAAATGTACAAACAAGGATTGGCATCGGCCTATATCCATTTGTCTGCATTAAACTATTTCATATTACTTTCTTTTTCTCAATACGTGTCGTTGGAGCATAGAATTAGAAATAAGATTAAATGAATAGTGTTGTAAAATAGTTGTTGTGCAGTATTCGCATGTATTATGGTTTCGTGGATATGGTACCTGTAGAGAAACTTTGCTGTCAAACTCACGTATTTAACGGTGATCTGTACGGCTATTCTGGTACCTACTAGTTGACAGTTAGACTGCAAAATGTGACTTACCTTAATACGATTGAATAGTTACTTGGCATTGCTGGCATCTTAAAACTAGTAAAAACTACTTTGTAGCGGCAGCAAATTTACGAGTCCTGATTCCTTCACGCTAGCCTACAGAGCAAGCTCCAGATTGACAGCTACTAGACCGCGCCCATAACTGCTCACTAGCCAATTTAATCATTTAATTTACAGTAAATTTATATAGCCGCGCCTATATTTGTGATGGACCGCCTCCTTAAACCCGAAAAGTGGTAGATCCCATCCTAAGTGTTTCGTGTCTAGGCGTCACTATTAAACGTAGTTCAACATGCCGAATAATCGGCTCTTTACACCCAGGTTAGCACCGTAGCTACGTGGGTCATCCAAATGGCTTACATTTTGAAACACATGCACGCAAAGTCGAATGCCTACATACACTGGCTTCCTGTAGCCTAACAACAGAAATGCATATAACTACTGTTGAAACGATATACACTATTTTGCATCTAAACCCCGGCGCTAATCCAAACGAAAATTTCCCATTGGGTTATCCCTCCTCTTATATACCCCTCCCCCAGGATGGCCATTAGTCAACAAAGAAAGAATAGAACCCTTGGTACGGGCCTGTACACCTAGTACCAAGGATTTTACAAACGATTGTTTCAATGCTTCTGATGAAAAGGGTTGTGACATATGACAGACTCAACGCCAAGCCTGAGTGTTTCATGAACATATCCTTCACTATATACTTGAAGGACAAATATTGTAGAGTATTCCAGCTGCAAGGATTCAACGATCGGATGCTATGTTTATTATTTCATGACCAATCAGGTGATATGTACACACCTTCTCAGCCTTTTGGCTAAGATCATGTGTAATTTCATATTCCCCTTCTACTAGGAGAATCGTCACTGATGACACTTGACGATGATCACATTCACAGTCTCGATGAAGGGGGAGTGGGGAGGGGATTGAGAGCGGATCAGTCGGTTCATTGTTTGGTTTTTCGTGCCCAGATTCTTTCCCGGGTGACTTTTCTTAAAAGTATCTTGCTACACTGAGCATGCAATCGTTTTACTAAAGGCCAAGTAATTTGCCCATGGTGTAAATTATGTCAAATAACTTGATTCAATGAGAAAGGTAACTCAATTCCAGCAACCTGTCTGATTCGTGAACGAACGTTACCTAATATTTTAATTTGGTCACAAAAAACACATGAATACTAGAATTTGTGGTACAGAATGTTCAGAGGATCCAAGTTTAGGCGTTTACACGGGACAAACTAAAACGAATGACAGCGAATGACCGAATGACAATTGACTTTGTACAGTGTTAATTATCATTCGCGAATGACAGCGAATGACAACGAATGACAGCGAATGACAACGAATGACAACAACTTGGACAACGAATGACAGTGTTGAGAAGTGCTGGAATGATTAACGGAGTGGAGTAAATGCGGTTATTGGTTTTCTGCGCAAAAATGATTTGGGGAAAATCGCATCACGTGGTTGCAGGGTGTTGGTGTAATTTACGGATAGAAACCACAGGGAAAGTTTTTGTGTGAGATTGCGCTTGCGTGCTGTGCTTTTTACCTCTGTAGATTTATATAGAAAGATAACTGAAGCCATTTCAAGATTATGGTATTGTTAGTTTCTAACAATTAATATCGAAAAAGTGACGTTAAATTTACTTTTTAAAATCACTTACAATTTCGCTTACTATAAGGTGCGTTTTTATCTTGTCCGTACTTTACTAGATCTAGATACCCACGAAGTATGAACTGTGATATCCGGTTGAAGCAAATGTCTGTGTTGTCATTACTGTCATTCGTTTTAGTCAACGAAATTTTTTAGTGTGTACAACATATTGTCATTCGTTATGTGTAACGCAATTGTCATTCGTTTTAGTAACACCCGTTTACACTTTGTGGTGTACCCCTCTCACTGAAGTCACATTCCCCGTTATCTCTCCACGTTTGTGCAACAATTTGTTCCCCTCTAACCGTCTGATTTTGTTGAACGATGACAGCGATCCACTTTTTATATGAACTGAAAGATCAAAAATAAAATACGGCTATTTCACATTATGTTAGCCAAAGGAGCAGAAGGCCGAGTAGGAAAAAGAATGCAAAGATGTGGAACCAACGGATTCGTTCGATCTGGGATCTTGGCTTACTATAGCAATGGCCTGGGCAAGCTGAAGGACTCAGACTGAAGACGAAGTAAAATGCTGCCACCAATTTGGAAAGGTCGGGCTTGTTTAAAAAAATGGCGGCCTTCAGGTTTTATGGACAATTCTTGTTGAGAGTGGACCGGGGCACTTTGTAACCTGATCAAAGTCTTATTTTTATGGTGAGATTACTCTAAAAATATTTAGTCCCTAAAATGAATGTACACCCTTATGACAAATTTCTGTCAGGTTCTGCTTGGTTTATTCAAGCAAAGGACGGCCTAGGCCTTATTTTAGGACTACTTTAGTGTAAGTTAGGCTAGTCAAGCCTAATACAAGGCAGACCTAACTTGAATTGCAAGTGAATTCGTTACCTGGTTATCATAGATACGTATAAATAACGTTTCGAAAATAGTTTAGTCCGTGGCGCCTATAGCCAAACGTTAGGCATACATTATTGTAAACAAAATTACAAACATGATTTGCTTGGACTTGATGCGGTGGCTATTTGTCACATCAAAATATGCATAGCCAACGCTAGTCCTAGGGTCACAGTAATTAGCGTCAACAGGCCGATTTCACGACAACTCACGACAACTCAAGACAACTCAAGACAACTCAAGACAACAAGTTTAAAATACTATCAAATACAATTGATGTTATCAGAGTATATCTGGAAACACGTTTAAAACTGTCTTGAACCAGCGTGCATACATATTTTTCACGGGGAAAAAAATGTTTTTGTCGTAAAAATCGTCAACTTTTTCCTAACGTTGAATTGGACGACGTGATGCTATTGCGCTTGCGCAATGACATTGGACGAACCGTTACACTACAGGTAAAAGCAATTTTTTGACGGAGAGAATAATAAAACCAGGCAAAATGATAGTAAGCAAGACTCTGTAAAGTTGATAATAACATATGTAAATTACAATGGAAAAACAATAAGAAATATTCATTAAACTAAAAACATTCAATGATTTGACGGAGAGAATAATAAAACCAGGCAAAATGATAGTAAGCAAGACTCTGTTAAATTAATAATAACATATGTAAATTACAATAGAAAAACAAAAAGAAATATTCATTAAACTAAAAACATTCAATGATTTGACGGAGAGAATAATAAAACCAGGCAAAATGATAGTAAGCAAGACTCTGTAAAGTTGATAATAACATTTGTAAATTACAATGGAAAAACAATAAGAAATATTCATTAAACTAAAAACATTCAATGATTTGACGGAGAGAATAATAAAACCAGGAAAAATGATAGTAAGCAAGACTATGTTAAATTAATAATAACATGTAAATTACAATAGAAAAACAAAAAGAAATATTCATTATTTTAAAAACGTTAAATAATTTGATTTGGAGTTCATTCACCATACTTTGGTGCTTTATTACTACGTCAACCCACCTTACCGACACTGTACACAAGGCAGTTCCCAAACCTAGCACAAACCCACCCATATTATAATGGTTCGGTCCGATGGCATTGGGCAAGCGCAATAGCATCAAGTCGACCAATTCAACGTTAGGAAAAAGTTGGCGAATTTTACGACAAAAACATTTTTTCCCGTGAAAAATATGTATGCACGCTGGTTCCAGTCAGTTTTAAACGTGTTTCCAGATATACTCTGATAACATCAATTGTATTTGATGGTATTTTAAACTTGTTGTCTTGAGTTGTCGTGAGTTGTCGTGAAATCGGCCTGTTGACGCTAATTAGTGTGACCGCTAGTCCTAGGCTAAATTGGAAGTCTGACTCCCACAGTAGTATAACGCCGGACCAACCATGGAGGGTCATGTGACGTGACCCAGATATGCCACTTACATGTTACTTAACCCTTTGTCACTTGAAAGCAATAAGAGTTTCATAGACCAAACCTCTTCACAAATTAGTATATACTTAACAGGCAGTTACAGTAATTGTGAGACAAAAATGCTTGGTTTTGCCATTTTTGGATGATTGTGGTCACACCTATCTTGTTACACGCTTGTTACTTGTAGATACAGCTAGGATAGTCGTGTCGCTAAGGGACAGCAAATCCTGTCTTCTGCTAGTTATAGCTATGTTCATTGCGTATAGTCATGATATGCATTCCATCTGCTGTTTGATTGTTTGAAAGAAATAGCAATGTTGTGATTGAAAATCACAGTACACATTGAAAAATGCACTAGTTAGCTAAGTAATGTAGATTCCTTTATTAACTTCAGCTTCAGCAGGAAATGTGCATGGAAACTATGAGCTCATGACATCGGCTGTTTATGGAATAAACATTACCCTCCATGGTTGGTGCGTTAATTTTTCTTTTGTGAGTCTGCTAATTGACGTAGTGGGTCCAGACTTTTTAGATATGCCCAGGGTGAATAATAATGTATATCCCAGGATTTGTTTGGCAGTTAGTCAACAGAGTTTAGAACTTAGAATGTGCAGAGTAAGACAAAATTGATGCAAGTCCAAAGATGTATACAGTATCTGAATTATGTACACAGGAACCATAGGCAGACCTGTCAACCTGTTTGACCCCAAAATAGGGAGAATAACATTTTTCAGGGCCAAAAAATAGGGAGAACAAGGGGAAAATAAGGAGGTTGGTAATTTTCAACTGAAATGATCTAAATACTCCTAAATAAGTAAGTCTACTTATGCAATACAGTGAGAGAATCATCCAATCAGTGTTTCTTGTTGTAGTTTACAGCAGCTTGCTTCGCTTTCTACAGGGTTTCTTTAGTAGGATTCCATTTGAAACAGGGAACAGTGGGCTCTGGGTACTGTGACTACATGGCTTATATGCTAGATAGAGCCCCATCAAGCTTGAGACTTGACCGACTGTCTGTCTTGTTCTTGCGAACTACACTGAATAGCCTTTCCTGTTCAGCGTTACTGTGGGGAATTACTAAGCATAGGACTAATTGTTGGCTATTTTCAGAAATGTCGCAAGTGATGAAACATTAAAAAACCGGGAGAATAGAATATGAAACCGGGAGGCCGGGAGATTCGGGTAAAAACCGGGAGTCTCCCGGTAAAACCGGGAGAGTTGACAGGTCTGCATAGTATATTATTAGAGATGAAATATCAGAGTCTTTTCAACTGCTACACAAAAGGTTGAAAACTAAATTATTCTGTGTATTTAACTTATCTGCATTTACAAATTATTTTTGGGGTGGGGGGGGGGGAATTGATCACCAGTGGTTGAATTTTTATATAGTAATGTGTCGATGCAGTTTTTGTTTTCTTTCAAAATCACATCCTTCTACAGTATCTACTGTAAACTAAATTTGGCTTATTTGATACGATATATGATTATCTGTGAAAACAGTATTTCACTCTGTGCAAAGTCTTTCCCTGAGAAAACTAATTTTGCAACGTGATTGATGATTCCTTAGCTTTGATGTGTAGATTCAACTGACCACTTGTTATATAACTTTCCTACTTCAGAAAGAACAATGTGGCAACATCCTTTTGTGAATGTGTTCAAACACTTCAGAGTTGGAGAATGGAAGAAATGCAGCAAACAAGGGGAGGTTTTGTCTGTTATGGTAAGTTAATAATTCAATGAGTATTTGGTAACAGTCATAAATTGACAGTACTTAGAGTACTGTACGACTCTGATTTCCATGCTGACAATTTTTTTTTTGGTGGGGGGTGAGGGGGGAGGCTTCAACATAGGAACCTGAGAAAGATTAAGTTGGAAAATAGCCATCATAGTTGGAAATTCTCTAGCACGTATGTTATTTATATGTCAAAAGGACCACGGTGTATGAATTGATGATGTTCTAACTTTTGACAGTACTGTTACTAGTACTTTCTTTAGCAGATGATGTACATATTCAATATGCATGATGAACATGTAAATTTGTAACAATTGACAAATATGCTAATTTGCATATTAAATATGAGACCAGCATTTAGCAGTTACTAGTAAAACTTGCTTGATTGTTTGCTCTGTACCACTGTATACCCCCAGGAGAATGTCTCCCCTCCCAATTACTAAAGGATCTGTGACCTTTTCTCCGATGGAGGAGGAGAACAGACCAGACATGAAATGCCATTGTTGGAGAAATACAATTCTTTAATTACTGTTTTCAACAATCTTTGTAGAATATTCTTTTCCATTTATTGAATTGCTTTCTTGAAAAATTCAAACATTGCCAATAGCAGCTTGCTTGGACAAGTTAACCTCACTTTGATTTGTTTTCACAAAAGCCCCAAAAATTTAAGAAATGATTAGCTGTCAGCTGTCAACCTCAATGATAGCAGATTAAGGAGAAATTTAGTTTTTGTCAGACCACCAGAACGCCCATGTAACTCGTCCTTGAGTTTCATTGTATTAACCAGGGATGAAGATGAAAGTACTTTCAATTTCCTCACAGGACAAAAGTTTAAAGTGCACTGTTTATCGAGTGACTGGGTCCATACCATCCAACAATTACGTACAAATTCCTAAGACGAAGACACAATCTTTGGGTTTGACAGGACGCTACCTGTACCTTCTCTTCAAGCCCATTGCTGGCAAGTACTTTGTCGTTCACATGGACCTTGCAACAGATGAAGGCCTCATCATTCGGATCTCATTCTCAAATCTGTTCAAAGAATTTAAATCCACCTCCACTTGGTTGCAGTTTCCATTTGTCTGTCCGGCAGGCAAAGGAACAGTCGAAGATCTCACGTCCAAATCATCGAAGAAAGGTACCGTAAAACTTTTTAATAAAGTTGATTAATCTGCTGTGTATTTGTCATTTTAATAGACTTGAATGGTGTAATACACAGTTTTGGAATAAACATCAGACTGGGGTGCAAATCAGAGTTGCAACAATCCCCAAACCTCCCTGTCCTCTCAATTAAGAACAAATATGAAATGAAATGATTTATTGGAATGAAATGAAAGAAATGCTGTTAAAATTGAGTGTCCTTGTTTACTGCTTCAGGATACTCAGGACTCTTTACGACTTATTCAATGTTGATTGTTTTGCAATGTGACCATCAAAGTTTCTTACACTACTCACCAGACTAACAGTGTGAGAACAGCAGCATGAGTATGAGAACAAGGCTCTAAGCTTGACTATGAGTACATAATTTGGCTTTAACTCCATACTGATATTCAAAATGCCGAGAGTTCACTTCCGAGTACCAGTACCGGTTACTCTGCTAGAATACAAGTTCAAGTACAAACTCCCTACAAATCTGCTAATTACTAAGACCGTTAAAAAGTGAGACAGGAAACCTGAGAAAAGTCATTACAAAATGAGTACAACAGCATCAGTACGAGTACAAGGCTCTTAAGCTATAACGGTCAATTACAAAACCAACGAATGGAAACAGATTCAAATGAATGAAAATTGCCTATTTGCTTTGAAATTTCTTCTCTCTCTAAACAGATCTGCCCGGACCTGCTCCGCCTACCTCTCGATGGACGCTTCTCTTGTTGGATTTTCAGTACATTCTGTCCATGTACCTCAATCGGAAGTTCTCCTATCTGAAATCCATTCAGCTCTGTTCCAGTCTGTTTGTGAAAAATGTCTTCACCAGTGATATACAGTATGAACCAGGCATTACAGTGCAAGAAGCTAGAGACCTTGGGCTCCTCACCTCTGGTATCCAACCACTCCCCAGGGAGATGTCATTCCCAAAGCCAAAAGGACAGGAATGGGAAGTACTCTATAATTTATTAAGGTCAGTAGGTCAGAAACGTTGTTAACAAGAGGCAACGTAGCAGTTTGATATAATTGAAGTGAATGTGATTTTTGCTGAATACTGAATCTAAGTGAAATAAAAGTTAAATGACTTGTGGACTGTTTGACAGAGCACATTTAATCCTTGAAACAAGGTCTGCAAGTCCTGTCCATGTTGATAGAAAGACATGCTATAGATGAAATACATTCACAGAACATGTGTGTGATTTTTAGTTAGAGTGCCTTCAAGACTCTGAAGAAGGTTCTCTGTGATCAGGCTGTCAAACGTATTTATATAACAGAGAGAGGCCCTGATGTTTGGATCCCACCAGGGTCTTCTGTATGATTGAAACATCAGGCAGTCAAACTTATTATATAAGAGAGAGAGGCCCTGATGTTTGGATCCCACCAGGATCTTCGGTATGATTGAAACATCAGGCAGTCAAACTTATGATATTATAGAGAGGCCCTGATGTTTGGATCCCATCAGGATCTTCTGTATGGTTGAAACATCAGGCAGTCAAACTTATTATATTAGAGAGAGGCCCTTAGGTTTGGATCCCACCAGGGTCTTATGTATAATTGAGACATCAGGCAGTCAAACTTATTATATAAGAGAGAGAGGCCCTGATGTTTGGATCCTACCAGGATCTTCTTCAAATTTCTTTCTTTGTTTTGTCAGGTTTCCCAACTCTGCTAGTAGAGTTCCATTCGATTCAATCCAAAGAAGTTCACCTCATGCAAAGAAGACGAGGGAGACGAGTAGAAAGCAGGCCCCCGGCGAAATTAGCCCTCAAAGAACTTCAATCAGAGAGGTTAATGTGAGTATTGAAATGTACCAAAAAAAAGGTGTAATTCCAAGAAGGTCCCTATCACTAGAATGCAAGATGTGAATGTGGAACAGAATGGTATGATTCAATGATGAAATTTAATAAATTTAATAAATAAATTCTTTTAGTTCAACCACTTTACTGTAGAATGTCAGTCATTTAGGACAGTGGTCCACAAACGTTAATACCCCTGACGCAGGATTTAAAATGAACAAAGAGCGGCCACCACCCACCAAAACGGCGACCCCCACCCCCTCAGAATCTCTGCTCGTAATGCACGAAAGCGAGGTTGGACTGTGGACGTGATGGTTTACTTATCCCTTTCCTTGTCTACATTTGCTAAGAGAACTTTGAGCAGGCTGTTATCTGTGGTTTGTATTTCCAGTCCAAGATATAGCCTTAAGCAGTCCCAATCTGATGGACCAAAGTGTCCCCCAGTATCTGCCTTCTGTAATCAAATACTATAAATCAAGATGGTGAAGGCCATCCCACTTAACATCACTGCCATGCAGCTGCATCAATCTTAGTTTGTTTTTGAACGGTCAAAAGAAACAGATTCAGAAATCAGAGATATTCCATGTCCACCAAAAGAGTCCACTCATTAATGATGCCTACAAGCAAGGTTGTTAAAAGAATCTGGACTCCTGCCGGAACAAAATACACTTGGAGGTAGACTCTTTGACAACTCCACTACAGAGTTGCTTCAAATGCTCTTCAGTAACTTCCGTAAGGCAGATGTGGGTCGGCATTGATATGCAGTAAGCAAGTGAGACCAAAAAAAAAAAATGAACAAGATTAGTAAGATGACTGTAACTGTAATTGTTTCCCAGAGAGATGCTCGATTAAAATGATAATCTGAATATTCTATTTATGTGGCAGGTAAACAAATCTGGCGGGTCCAATTCAACATCAATGGATGCTCTGACAAGATCAAGAAAGGTGAGATTGTTCATTAGACTTTTAAGAGATTTTGAGAGGAAACAAGCAGATCTCCACTTTGTTCATAACAGCTAGCCCAGGGTTGTCCAACCTACGGCCCGCGGGCCACAGTCCGGCCCGCCGCAGGGTTGCGTCCGGCCCACCAGAGATGCTCTACGGTGCGAAATTTTAGTGAGCAGATTTATTGATAACAATTTGAAGCTATATAATCAATCATTCGAACCTTCTGGGTCCCAAAAACTGCATACAGGTCAGTTTGTGTGACACTCTCTCAGCGGAGGAGGGGGCGGCTGAACTTTATTCATCTGTTTTATCAGGAAGGAAAATAAATCAGTGCGCTCCGCGCGCAGTGCTCACATTTTGTTGCCTTGGGCATCGGGCAAAAAATCGAAAAATCGAGCGTAGGGTTCATGCGGCCCCCTCCTTCATCATAATCATTCCATGTGGCCCTCCTCTGCAAAAGGTTGGACAACCCTGAGCTAGCCTTTCTAGTCCAAATGTGCATATAAAGCTATAGCATCTGAGTTTTCAGTTCTGGTTTGTTCGTATTTTGGCCATCCAGTGATTTATAACACTTCAAATTGTTTTCAAGGATCCGAGCACTAGCTTATACCAAAAACACAAGTTGATCTATTGAACCATGCTCATATAAACAGAAAAAGTTAGTAATAAAACACATTCTCATTTTTATCTTAGTGTCATTCACCTTGCTGAAAGCACAGCCAATCCTCATGTGACAGTACAGTATTTCTCAAGTGAACCGTTTTGTACACAGTTTAATATGTTGAGCAATGCCATCATGCATGATACAGCCCAATGAATGATGTATCTTGTGGACCGGGGAAACCCTATGGTTAGGGTTAACCCCTAGGATGTACCCTAACCCTAGCCCGAGAAATACTGCATCACATGTAGTATCATACAATACCGTACTTCTTGAGGCAATGCAACTTGCCACATTATAACTTGTCTTGAGAGATGGTGAGGAAGCATAACATTGTGATGAATATTCATAAGTTTTGTCCACCTCCAACTCAATTATTCAATTTATGAGGCACTCTATTATTGACCATTGATTAACCGTTTTTAACAGTCCATGAGAGAATAAAGATCTTTCACATCCATGAACTTGTTTTAAAAGTGCCAACATTTTTTAAAATGTTTTTCAGTGAAATGTTCTCAAATGTTTTCCATAGTGCAATACTATATATTTTTCAATCCACAGCCGAAGAAATCCAAACCTAAAGTGGTTAAAGAGCTGCCAGAGGTTGGGTTAGATTCAGTTGGTGATATTTCCATCCTCCAAGGTTCACAGGGTGAAGTCCATGTCTTTGCCGATCCAGACGACAATGTAACGATTCATCGACGCGATAAGAAAAGTGGAGTGGTGAGCGGAAAAAACAGGGCGGGGCAAAGCAAAATTCAGGTTTTCAAAAACCTGATGACAGTCCAAAGAAATGACCAATTAAAACAGTTTAAAATAAAACAAAGAATTAATCTGTAGACTGGATTACAGGCAAAATTGAGCTGTTGAACACCAATTTGTTTCTTTTAACTAGTTTGATTTTCAAGAGGGATAGGAAGCAAGTGCCTCACCTTGCCTCCCCCCTCCCCCCCCCGACCATCTGTAGATGCCCATGAATGGTGGTGATGATTGCAAAATTGAGTACACAAATATTGACACAAAGAAGAAGAGTAGCTAAAGATGTTATTAACATCATTTTTGTGTGAGAAGAACTCGACGGTCTTTCTACATGGTAAACTTGTTTCATGAGTTAATTTGTGAAAGGCAAATTTAATTTGGTGAGAAATACTGAAGGAGTTATGCAATAATTTAAGTAATGAAACCTGCAGCAGCCAACCGACCAGCTAGTTGAAGGTGTTCTGATGTTACTTCATGTTTGTTGTGTCTATCTGTAAGATGCCCTCATGAGCAGTCCTCCTAACCACTGGGATTTATGCTGTGATTTGTGAACGAAAAATGAAAATATTTTAAAGGTTCACTTTTTATGTTTCTTTTACTTTTCAGACAAAGTCGTCAAAAGTGGTCCCCTCCTCTTCGTCAAAGAAACATGGCACATACACGGTAAAGTGGTCTTAACCTTTGACCCACCCGTAAAGAGACATGCTTGGTCTGCAGTTTTTGTTTATGATTCTCAGAGATTGAATTACCTTTCTGTTATTGAAAGAGAATAGAAGGGATAGGCTAGAAGGATATTTGAGTCAGTGGACCACAAATATAATAATTCTTGTTCTTAAACTACCGAGCTAGATCCAATTTGTTGCCAGTTGTCAGGAATTCCTATTGTCTTCTTGGGTACCTTTGCATGTAAAATAAAGAAGAAGTAGATACACATAAACTCAGAAAGTCGTTAGGGAAGGGATTTTGGGAAATTAAAGCTTTTAATGTTCAAATGTAAGCAAAACAAGAGGGGGGAAAATTGACATAACAATTTTAAAAAACGAAACTTTTTTGAAGTTATCTAAATATCTTGTCTTGTATGTGCAGAGTCTGTTACCTGATCCCATACTCTCCCTGCGGAAGATTGTCGGTTTCGGTGGATGCACTACTAAGGAAGCCCTTTGGGATCATACAGGTTCACATCTCGTGTATCCTTGCCATGCGGTGATCGTCACAATGAACATATCTAACGGTCACCAGAGGTTTTTCATTGGACACACTGACAAGGTAGGATGGGAATTGATAACTTTGTGATGCAAAGGGCACTAGATGTTCCATTTGAAAACAACAGTAATGATGGTTTGTCTGTTGTCCCTTTTTGGTTTAGTTTTGTCCTTCAAACGATGTGATTTCATCGATGGTTTGATCAGATTTCACCAGAATGATTTTGTATAAATCCATTAAATGGGTGAAATAATTTATGACAGTGGCTCAAAATACAAAATCAATGTTTCTTCCTTTCACTGCATCAATAATAGCCATCTTGTTGAAGGTGTATGAATAAAAATTTGCATTTGAAAAAAAAAAGTTTTGACAATTTGACTTTCAAACATGGCATTTTCTTAGTGTCTATCTGCAGCTATATAAGTATAACATAGTGTGTGATGTTACAGAACTTGTGAAATTGCTGTATTCAATTTATAGTTTTCAGTCTGTAGAGAACCTTTACATCAAATGTAATTCGTTATTGTACAATCAAAACTACACAATATCATCATGTCCTATTCTATAACGGATCATGTGGGTACAAATCTAGGTAATTTTACCCCCAAAATTTTCAAAGTGTTCACTCATAATTTTCCATAATCTACCTTATTCCAAAAATATCTCCTTTTTGTTTCATTGCTGTTTTTAATTCAGTAATCATACCTCTAGGGGGGCAATATTCTAGCTTTGTCATCCAAACTCAATATTTAAAACAGGAACAAAACAGTTGCCTGCATCAGTAGTCACATTTCACAAGAATACACCTTTAGTTAATATGTAAATGAGAACCATGATGGTTTTCTTTCAAGGCTAAGGATATGTTTCTCTTACCATGGTTTTCCTTTCCTGACATTTATAGAGACACTTTGCCAAATATAATGTTGGCATTTGAGTGTGTAATGACAGTTGGAGCTTCACCCAGAGCTAGCAGCTTGGAAGTCTTTATAATTCACACTGTTTCTCAATATTTTGTATTCCCTTCAATGCCAGGTTTGGGTCAAGCATCTGCTCCCCTCCTCAGCCCTCCACATGTGGCTAAACACTTATCCAATCAGATGCATAGCCTGCTTGTTAACAACCTTTCTTCAATTGAAAAAATTTATTTGAATGCATGTTTCGTTCACGGCATAGCAGAATCAACAAAGGATATAAAAAATAAAAAATTCAATCTCTCGTAGGTTTCAGCATTGAGCTTTAACAGTTCCTGTACACTGTTAGCGTCAGCACAGACTGGAGCCCAGAGTGTGGTTCGTGTCTGGAGTTACCAGTCTGGGGAATGCCTGGCTATGTTCAGAGCTGAGGCTCATTCACTTCATTGTTTAAGGTAAGACCAACTCTTCATCCAATTGAGTGGTGTGGTGGACTTAAAATCCTTCTCTAAAGGATTGTAATAATCAAGGAGCAAGATTAGATTCAAATTACCATAATTCCAATCATTCAATTTTGCCCTCTTCCCCGCCCTACCCTGCTTCTTCCCCCCTCCACTCCTTCCCTTTCTCCTTCCCCTCCTTTCCCCTCCCTTTCCCCCTCCTGCCTGTACTTCTTCCCCTGCTTCTCGCCTATCTTCTCCCCTCTTACCCCTCCTTTCCCTGTTTCTCCCCCTCCTTTTCCCCCACCTTTTCTCCATCAGCAACATTGGTCACCTGCAGAGAAATGTTTGATTTACTGATATTGTTAGCCATGCTTTTACTTCGAACCTTGATATTGTGCTTCACAATAGTGTGTTTAAAATATGCCATTCTCAAACCAAGGAAAGAGACAATTGCAGCAGTTTTCTCTTTCTTCATAATCAGACATAAATTATACAATTTTATGCATCTTTTCTTGTACCATTGCTCAAAGGATGAATCATTCTCAAGGGAAACTTGGGGGGGGGGGGAGGGAGAGAGAGAAACTTTAATCTTTGTCTTCACTATTTGTTCCTCTCAGATATTGTTTTTGTGATTAAATACTAATTAATTTTTTTCTGTCAATTTTTGTAGTTTTTCCCGGTCTGGTGCTGTCTTGTGTGGAGTCGGTAAAGACAATCATGGTAAAAATGTGAGTATTTTAACCGCTGGATTACTTGTGCAGTGGAGCTCTGTCTTTTCTTTCATCAATTTAATTTCTCTTTGGTTTTTGGGATGCCGATCTGCTGGATTCAAACAGTGCACTTTAGGTTTTACTTACAAGAGATAACTTTTAAATAAGATAATGTGGTTACACTTTACAGTGAAAGGATCATGTGGTATCATAGTGAAATGTTCTATGGGTAAATAATCTATTTCAAAAGAACAAAAAGGGAACAAATAGCATTTACTTATTTTGTGTTGAATTCTATTGTTGTTGCACATGTGGAGTTTCTACAAAGATAGGCTACATTAACTTACCCACACCTAACCATGTTTCAATTACATGTTATTATAAAAAATAAGAATAAATTTAAGTTTGTAAACGTTCAGCTTTTGTCAGACAATCCTTGTTTTTTTTTTTAATTGAATGTGATTAATAATGTTGACAATTGTCTGAGTTTAGCAAAGTTGCTTATGTGGGATGTACAATCACTCATCATGTTTTTAGTTAATGTTTGTGGAATGTAACCGCATAAATAAACAGGTAAAGATCCATGAAGGACCACAACATGTCTGTCTTCACTATGAAATAATAGGTTCCCCAAAAACAAATGGTACCAATTAATTGTATGTGTTTGGTCTTAAGGTGATAATAGTTTTAAGAATACTGAAAAGAAGTACGTTTTTGATGCAGTCGGAATTAACAATTTTTTGTTGGTCCATGTTGTTCTTGAAGGCGCCATCTTGGTCCTTTTCTTCAACTCAGATAAAACAAACTGAGCTTAATATACATTTGTGAAGTACTTTATTATATGGTGTGTGTCAGAAGAAATAAACTCTGTTAATGGTATATCTTCCACAGCTGAAATCAAGATTAAATATTTTAAATGGTTCCTCTTGTCTCCTGTTGACAAATTAGGCAGAACATTTTCATTCATAAGACAATGCAGGTACTTTGAATTTTGCAGCTCGTAATCGCCTGGCGTACGGCAAGAGTTCACAAAGGAGGGGAAGTGTCCGTCGTCGCTAAGGCCCATACAGATGTCGAAATCATCAGAATGAAAGTGACCCCTTTTGATGAATCCAGGTAATACTAATTTTGAATAGACGTTTAATAATTAATGTTGCCATGGCTTTATGGCTTTATTTTAATTAACCTTTTTTTTTGTTGTATTAATATTGGTGATGTGATTAAGAAATGTTATTTTAAAAATTTTGTGGAATTTGTTTGGTGCTAATATTCTATACTTTTGCTGGACATTCCAATGTCTAATTCCAATTTGTCTAACTTAAAATATGGTTGTCTAAGGCATATGTAATAAATTATAAGTAATTTAGTTTTGCCAGACAAAAAACATCACTCATCTGCACCAAGTGGTGGTTTAAACATGTAATCTGGGCAAATGTCCCACAAAGCTGTTGTTAGGATTTATTATTTTGTTTAGGATAAACCATGTTCATATTTCATGTAAGATATGCTAGATTTTAACTGAGAAAAAGGCTTTAACCTAAGTTTTGCAAAATGAGAACAGAAATTGCTTTGAAGCATGTTACCACTACTAAATGTAAAGTAAAACCCCTTGAAATATTTCATTTAGAGCTATTACTGAGTCCCTGGAGTATAGATGGAAGTTAATGAATTACCAGACTATCGTCAAATATCTCATTTGTGACACTGATTTTCTTCAGAATGGTTTCCTGTGGCCGAGATAATATTAGAATCTGGCGTTTGAGGAATGGTTCGTTACGATCAGCTCCTGTCAATGTTGGAGAATTCAATAGCACTGAATTTACAGATATATGCTTTGAAGCCGTTCCCCTCCATGGACTTCAACCAGCTGATAAAATGTTGTAAGTACAACCTACTATGAGAAAGCATGTGATGTTCATGTGTTGTCCATGTGATGAACTTGTGATGTTCAATAAAAAGCAATAGAATTCATTACAGTTTTACTCGCCTCACTTGACAAGTATTAACCAGACTAGCAAAAGTGTCTTTGTTCAACCGTATGTAATGGTGAGAGAAAGTAATATTCCAGTGCCACCTATTTCCCGGATTAGCTGTTAATCTTGAAAGCTGTTTAATAGCCTTGAAAAAGAGAAAACTAAAGCAGTTATGCCAAAACATAAGCTCAGTATCTTGAAATATTATAATTTAATATAATACACACACATTTGGTTGAGTACATGTTTTCTGGCATATCCATTTTTTTTTCTTCAGTTATGCCTGCTCCAAGTCTGGTCACATATTTCAGATTGATTTTGCTAGAGTATCTGTGGTTCACATCAGGAGACTACTGCCATCTGGGAAACATGTTCAAGAAAAAAGCACATTTGGATCGGGTAAGAAATTCATCCAGTGGAAAATCATCTCACGTCAACAATGTTTATTTGTATATTTTCTAACAATCAAGAGGGATTGAAGATATTCTTGTTTATCCTCACCAAAACAGCCTATTCTTTGGAATTGGTTGAAATATTAGGTCATCATAGGGAGAAATAAAGTTGTAAATTTTACCTTTTTGCTGAAGTTAAGACAGGATATATGCATACATATTTATGTAGAGTTGGCATGATTATGACTATACAAACTGCCTATCTACATGAAGAAAAAAAAAACTGTGTAAAGATATGTATACCACTGAGTACTGATCATTTATTATATGGCTTTTTGTTTAGCAGATAGGCTGACTTTTTGAAGCCAAGGGGAAAGTTGTAGAATTACTTTATAAGGATAATAGATATATTAGATATGATATGAAGAGAAAAAGTTCTAGCAAATGAATTACAGACTCTTGTTTTAATTTTGACAGGTCCTGGTATTGCTATTAACTCTATGGCAATGAGCGAGGCTTTCTGCGTCACAGGATCAGATGATGGATTCCTTCGTCTTTGGCCTCTAGACTTTTCAAGCATTTTCTTGGAAGCAGGTGAATGATATTTATTTCTGGGATTGTAACAACAAAATTGCTTAAAAGCAATGCATTATTGGACAGGTATATGAAAAAATGTAAATTTGACTGTACATTATTAGACAATTACCTCCATATCCAATTAAGAAGCTTCAGCTTGAGTGAAATCAATGATTTGTTTAATCACCTAAAGTCAGTCAATTGACTTTCAAAATGAAGGATAGCTGTGTAAAACACTTTAATGACATTAATGATTTTAATTATTGAAAAATCTTAGAATACTTATGAATTGTTCGTAACTGGATGTCATCGACAACTTGTATCAAGGATTTCACTGAAACCATATTTCAATTTTAGTTTACATATTTAAGTTTATTTAAGCACAAAATTAATTTTTTTCACTGAGAAACCTTTAGTCTTAGAAGAGCATTTCAATTGTTGAGCATATTTTAAAGGCTATTGTCTTGTAAATTGGCAAAGGTGTGGAAAATTCACTCTGTTATTTCATTTTTGTTGGCTTATGGCATCCATTCATTGGGATTTGGTTTCATATATGACTGATATCGTCAAGAGTGTGGTGGCCAATTGGCTAAGGCGTCGGACACGTGATCCAAGGATTGCTGGTTCGATTCCTGCCTAGTTCATTAGGTTGTGTCCTTGGGCAAGATGCTTTATCTCAATTGCCTCTCTCCACCCAGGGGTTAAATGGGTACCTGTGAGGTAACTTGTCATTGGGCGCATTTATAACTGTAGCCGATTGGAGGGATTGTCTCTGGGACAGGTAATCATCGACCAGGGGTAATATAACGTCTGTAAAGTGCTTTGAGACCTATCGCTGGTATAAAGCACTATATAAAAATCAAATATCATTATCTGTTACTGTACTAACTATAGAATACTGTTGTGACATCATAGCAGCATCCCCAGATGTAAATCATACGTTGAATATTCATAAGGGTTCTTACCATATCCTTACAGAACACGAAGGCCCAGTTACGGTGGTCGGTATCACAGTGGATGGCCTGAACATGCTGGCCGGTACCAGCACCGGTAATCTGGGCTACCTAGATGTCTCCACGAGGAACTACACAACTGTTATGAGATCTCATACAGGAAGAGTGCTCTGCATGTCGTTGGACCCGGTCAGACGACAGATGGCCACGGTGTCCGAGGACCACACCATCAGATTGTGGGATCTGGATTCATTACAGCAGGTGAGGGAGAGATGACAATGTTAATTAGGAAATCTAACTTGCTTTCTCTGTTGTATTCACCCTATCTGTGGCAATTAGCATCACATACAGTGGAGGAGCTTGGTGGTTTTCATGTTTCTGTTTCCAAACCCCTCAGGTAGTTAGATCATTATATCATGAAAAGAATATCTTTTGTACGAGAAAAGTTGGTGGCCTGATGTATGAATCCTTTCAGAGCCTTGAAGGTACTCTCTAACTTTTTTATATCTTCCTACATAGACCTTTTGTAGTAGATAAAGAGGAGGATTTCTAACAGTTCATTCAATCATTCTGCTTTACAACAAGTGTTCCTTTACCTTAACATAAACAAGATGGCATCAATATTGTTCGTCAAAAACTGATAATTCATTGATCACATGTTTTGAGAAATTTTTCCTACTCTCCTATATATTTTTGTTGACTTACCTCTCAGATATAGTGTTATTAGAATGTAGCCTGCACTGCATTATCATTCATAACATCATAGAAGTGGATTGTTTGCAAGTGGGTTTATCTTGAAACTGCTTTATATGGAGCTTAGGAGGTTACCTGGGGACTTGATTCAGGTTTTCAAGATTGTGTATGGTTTTGACAATTTATCCTTTACCGACTTTTTCATGTTTGCTAATAGTAGTTGTACTAGAGGTCATTGTCTTAAACTCCAAAAGTCACAAAGTCTCACAGGTCTGAGTGTTTGTGTCTTCAGTTTTTTTTCTCTCTCCTATAGGGTCCTTGATGGGGACTTGAGTGTCCCTCCTGATCCTTTTTTGCTACTAAACTAAACTATATATTTACAGTCTTTTAAAATGTCTCCATGTTTATTTTTTTACTCTGTTCAGCTGTTTGATTTCCATTCACCTGTGGAGTGTCCAGTCTCGGTCTGCTACCATCCTACCATACAATCCTTCGCCTGTGGATTCGATAACGGTGTTGTCAGAATCTTCAGTGTCCAATCAACCAGTCTTATAGCAGAACTTAAGTGAGTGTTTGCTGTTGTTTTCATTGAAAGTTTACTTTGAATTTAGATATATAATGAAAATGTAGTTTATAGCTATTTTTGTAACTTAACTAGCAAGTAAAATGCCATTTTGTGTCAACACTCATTTCATTTTGTTTATTTTATTTGTTCCATAACGATAGTACATAAATATATACTTGAATCAGTGAAAGTAGTACAACATTTGTGTAAGGCAGTCTTTGAGGAAGCTTTCTGGCTTTAATAATGTAGAAAACTGCCATACAGGAAAGGAATTCGATATGAAAACAAACAAAAGACAAATTGTGTGTACTTCATAACACACAATAACATTTCAAAAAGTAATAACAAGATAAGATAAGATAAACTAAGAAGGATAAGTAGACGTTAATATAACATAGTAACGTTATTACACACTCAATTCATTGCATGATTCATGCTGTCTTTACTCACCTGCTGCACCTTTCATTAAGATGCTAGCATAATGCACAATTAACATCCTTTGTTTCAGAAAGTTGATATGTTTTCAACTTATTTTTATTCTCTTAATTTATCTTCCCCTAAATTCCCCTGAATTCATATAAAATTGTAATCATTGTTGTATTTTTTTCCCTTTCTTTTTAAAATCTTGATCAGCTATTGCTGCCGGTTAGACTAGTTTTCTTTATAATTGATTGGCCTTTTGTATTCTCTAATCTCACAGACAACACAAGGGATCGATTACCGGTCTCTTGTTCTCTCCCAACGGTGCCCGTCTCTGCTCCAGCTCATCCTCGGGTACGCTCGCTCTCTACGACGCCTCCGACGATAGATACCCAGTGATGCGTCTCCTTGGTAACATGGTCGCTCGAGGGGAGGACAAGTTTGGACCCGATGCCCTGTCCGGGAGTGAAGATGGACGCCATGTAGCGTTTGTCGGTCCATCTGAATTTGCAGTTACTGTGGTTGATGGCAAGAACCTGAATGAAGTAAGTTATATATTTCAATATTTTTTCATTTGTTTAATTTTTGCTGTGAAGTACTGTGGATGTTATGAAACCTTGAAGGAATGATTCTCTGGGAAAGAAGAAAAGTTATATAATTTTTTTTTTTTTTATTGGAAGCTGGTGGATTGGTTTTGATGTGAAACTAACAGAGTTGCTTGCTGTGGTCATTTTAAGGGATGACTCATGTGTAACACTCAGATTTACGAAGATGGCATCTCGCTAAGGTAGTTTTTGCCTTTGAGATTTTTGAGGCTTACTAAGCCGTTGCTTGAAATGCTTATAAGTGTATCTGTTGATGCCATACGTAAGCTCTTTTATCTCTCTCTGTTAGTTTAATACTGGGGTGGGCAACCTACGTCCCGCGGGCCACATGCAGCCCGCCAGTGATTTTTTTGCGGCTAGTGAGATGTCTCAAGAAAAAGAAAAAAATTAATCTATTTTACATAATCACAAAAAACGAGCTAGCTACTTAAATTTATCGGCACTATAATGCTATCAGGTAGGCCAATTATCCCCATTAATTATCAACTGTACTGGATTGACATTATGTTTTTGTGAATACAGATTAAGTACACACACCTATTGCTTGAAAGTCCTCGGAATGAAAGGTTTGAAATCAACAGCAGGTCGTTGGTTAGGTGCGGCCCAGTCAATTTTTTCACTCCTTATATCTGGCCCATTCATTCAAAAAGGTTGACCACCCCTGGTTTAATAGGATAAGTTACAGTCATTAAGGTTGTGTGAATAACAGGTCACTTTCTTCTGACCAAAATGAACTCTCTGACCACTTTACGTTACTGACTAGCACCATCCCGTCTTTCATCAGCCATTCTATTGACTCCTGTTTTACTCTTGCCATTATTTATCCAAGAATTACACTACTGGCAGTGTCTCCATTCAGATTAATCCTTTAGTTATTAACTTTATCATCCTGGCTCTAAATTGTTTTGTTTGCTAATCTGTTAAGTTTGTAGTTGTAAGATTCTGGAAAGTTCCAGGAGCAGCTGTGAAAATGTTCTCTTATGAATTTAATTCAAAAACTTTTCTCAGTACAGGCTTAATGATGGACATTTTCAATAATGTTCCTTTGTTGTTTTTTTTGGTTTGAAAAATTTCTTAGTGCAATTATTTTGTGATAGACATAAACACCCAATTTGAATATCTATTTAATATTTACATTTTCCTGTTTGAAATTACAGATATTAAGAATAGACATTTCTTCGATGGCTCCCGACTCAGATTCGCATGTTGTAGATTCTGCCATCAAGGTTCACTTCGCACCTGAAAAGACAAAGCAGTTATTAGTAGCCACTGCTAACTGTAATCTGCTGAGGTTTGACGCTAAATCAGGAAGATTGTTAAATAAGGTAAGAAAAATGTATCACAGATGGAAATAATTTATAAAATCATTTGGTTACAAAGGGAAGAAAATAATAGATTGCAAGGAAAAACTTTATTCAACAAAGGGTCTTGGAAGGG
Organism: Apostichopus japonicus; assembly: GCF_037975245.1. Classification (NCBI taxonomy): domain Eukaryota; kingdom Metazoa; phylum Echinodermata; class Holothuroidea; order Aspidochirotida; family Stichopodidae; genus Apostichopus; species Apostichopus japonicus. Next base: position 13,610,138 of record NC_092579.1, read on the forward strand.
GAGGAGGAGGGGGATTTGGGACTATATTACCCTTTCCAGGATTGTAGCATTCTTGGTGGTCTTGTTACAAATTGAAGTGTTTAGCTTTAATGACTGGAACAGCTCTCACATAAAGGGGCAACAAATATGAATGTTGTTGCTCAGAAAGTGTTAATATCATACTTTAAAATATGAACATCTTGTTACCTAAAGCACTGTTGACAGAAATGAAATGTAATGATGTAATTTTGTTTCTCCATATCTATGCATCACTGTATAGAAAGAGAATGCTGAGCTGCTTAAACCTGTCATTTTTGCTGAAGAAAAAGAGTCTTCTGCTTTGACTTATGTTATGCCAGCTTGTAGAATGAATGCCTGTTTTGCTGTACACGAAATAAAGTGATTTAAGAACCTGTTGAATTCATCTCCACCAGATATCTGGAGTTCATCGTTCAGGAATCACAGGAGTTGATGTTTGTCACGACTGCAGACATCTCGCAACTGCTGGGGACAGGGTCGTCAAAATATGGGATTATCACATGAGATTGGATCTCAACTTTCAGGTGAGACTGAGTTTTTGTTTTTTTTCCCTTCATTCTGTGTGTGGAATTTTAGATCTCTACAGAAGAATGTAGTTGCTAGTTATTGCTTGAGCAGGTAAAAAATATATGTATATATAGATATTTATTCTTGAAAGGCTTCCAATATGTTATAAACGAACATGATGAGTTGAAATTTTGATTTATTTTAGAATATCTTGTAAACAGAATTGGATAAGTTTTTGTATTTTAAAAAAAGAAATAGAAGGGAGGAAAAATCTTAAAATAATGAACTGTGATTCAGCAGTGATCTGGTGGTGATCTTTCAGATGAGAAAGAAAAAAAGTTGTAGAGTTTTGTCAGGAATAACAATCATCAAGATTTTTGTTTTGCTCCTTTTATGGATTTACTGTTAAAAATGTGTTCACATTTTGCAGTAGGGCTCATGGTTACCACATTGTAATAACCAATCAGAAGAAAGCATTGATGGTTGCTTCACTTATGCATTTTGTTTCAGTAAAATTACAAAGTTATTATTTTTGAATTTCATACTTCAGGTGTCAATTGGTCACTCAGAGGTCATCCAGCAGGTCAAATTCACTCCTGATTCCTTAGGTCTGATAAGCATCGGAGAAGGGATCTTTCTCTGGGACTTTTACGGAGTAAACAAAGATAAGGAAACCATAAGGTAGGTGGAATAAAAACAGACGTCACAGCCAACCCAAGCATTACCTTATAAGGAAGTATTACTAACCATGGACGATACCCAACCCCTCCCCTTCCCCCACCCCTACGCAGCTGAGCAAGTTCTCTACCTTCTTGGAGTAACAATTTAAAGGATTCAAATCAGCTGGTCATATTTTGTTTATACCATATTACATTTAGCACCAGCTTCATTGAAGTTACTAGTTTCATCATTCAATAGGGACCCCTTGAAATCAATCTTAATCTTTTGATAATTAGTCTTAAGTAATTAATATCAATATAGACTTCAGCTCCGATTCTTAAATGCAAAACAGGTTAGGCTAGGTAAAATTTAGCTGTATAAGTGATGGCTCAGGCATCTGTGATTTGTTTTGGAAGATAAAAGACTTTTTTTCAAGATTTGATATATGTGTTGTGACATTAATTGTGCATTAGGATAAATAGATATCTTTATGAAGTTCATTTGAAGCTGAGAAAAAGTTTGATAAAAGCTCAGTTGTTTGTTTTAAACAAGTCTAAAAGTTACATCTCAAAGTTGCTAGGGTTTGGATTTTTCATGTTTACCCTTTACTGTGTTTACTTTCCTCAATGGAAGTGTTTGTTTTAAACAAAAATTAAAATTTCATTGATTTCAATAGCAACCATCTTATTAATATGAAATTGTGAAAAGAAAGCCTATGGGAATCTTATGGTGGCTGAAATGAACTTTAAACTTCCAATTCTTTGCAACATAATTAGTTTTCTCTCATCTGTACTGGTAGGATGTCAATCTTAATGCTTTGATGCAGAATTCCACAAAATGTTTTCAACAAAAACTTCATGATTTTGGTTTGAATTAATTTCTTTTCAATACTTTAGCATAGCCTTTTCATGTTTTTCAGTTATTTTAAACTTAGTTTGAATCATTCTTATTTCATTATAACTGATAAAACATATAAAATCAGAAGTTTATGAGGAGTACTTGATTGATTTTCTGTAAGATTCCTTGATTGTGGTTATGTGATCGCCTTATCAAGAATGTTTACCCTGGAAGTTTCATGGAATAAACATATTGCTTGCTGAAGCTCACTGGTCTAGATCGGTCATATTGTCAAACAGCCATAATATGAAGAATTTATTACGAGGTATAACAGTGCTTTAACATACAACCAAATTTAATTTCCATTTCAGGTCTGGTTACAAACCTCTCTCAAAGTCAGGTATGTAACTACAAAATCAAACCATTTTGATAATTACAACAGCTCAAGGCTCTTGTTCTTACAACATTTGCCGATGACAAGTATCGTTAGGTGTCATGAAGCAGTCCAAGTTATAATCTAAACTTATTTGGAATTGTTGTAATTTGTAGACCATTCCATGTATGTAGATTACTCGTGGAGGAAATTGTCCATTTGATTTTTGCTTGGCCATGGCCTGATTCCATGATTCTGTAGACATTGAGCAGCATCAATTAGAATGGTGTCTCTTTAAGAATCCAATCAACTGTAATGCAAACAAAATTTATGGTGATATCTTTATTATTCTTTTTCCCTTATAATAAAAAGATCTGTGTGACATGTATACACTCTCTAGGCTAAACTTGCTGACTATTTAGATTAAGTTATATTAATAAGTTTTCCCAAATGTTGGTGATACCTTATGCTTATGTATGTTTGGGTTTGTTACTATTTTAGTGCCTCTAGATTCACCAATGTTGGTGATACCTGATGCCTATTTATGTAAGGTTTAACAACTTTCATAGAACATCTATCTTATTTCTTCTAGATCACTCCTTTCAAAGTCCAGTTCGACGTAGTCTGGAATTCAGTCAGAGCCTTCAGCCTAGGACCAATGTCCCTAAACCGACCACACCAACTGATATGAGTGATGTTAGCAGAGTACAACCACTAGGTTAGTAGCTATAACCTGGCATGTAACCTAGCTACTCTTCTTAAGCAAACAATTATGAGATCAGTAAATATGTGATCAGCATCTAAACTTTGCTGGTAGAACTCTAAACCTCAGCCCGTCTATTTCAAAATCAAGTTAAGGTTGATATGGATGAAGTAAGTAAAGTACAACCAATAGGTTAGTACTAATCACTTAAATTTATATACCTTGGTTACTTTTTCCTGGCCAGTTGAATTGCTGCACCTATGCATAATATGTGCTGTAAATGAGTTCAGCAAAGTACAGCAGTCGGTTTAATATTTATACCATCGCCACAGCACCGTTCTTCTACCTTCCTTCTTCACCACTTCATTAACATGTTTCAACTGAACCAGCAGGTGTCATGGTGCTAGTAGAACACTAGCACCATGACACCGTTTCGTGCCATCTCCAAGGATGCCAACACCAAGGATGCATTAAGAGTACATATTCACATCGCAATCCTAGATGAACCATCTTGGATGATTTCTCTCTCTTCCAGATGAGATGGAAGATACTCCCGACAGAGATGAGGAAGTCCTGGTCGGCCCAGAGTTGGAGAGCAGGAGTGAAATATCTTCAATTGCTGAAGAGGTAAAAACTTATTCAGTGATGTACAGATTTGAACAATTGTTCCTTCTCTCATGCTTGTTTTCAGTATTTCTGCATGGAAAAGCATGACAGCATTGAGATTAAAATATAGTTTTCCATATTTTTGATCAAATTGATGTAAACAAAGTCTTGGATTCAGTAACATCTTCATTTTCCGCATATTCAATGGATTTCAAAAATAAATAAATGTGGAGTACCATTAAATATTCATGTGGGTCATCAATTTGACATTTTTTGCTTTAAAAAGTGAAATTATGATTTTTAATTTACTGTTCTTAATATTTTTCCTTGTATATATATTTTATTTAAGGTTTTTTACTGGATGTTTTTTTTTGAGTTAATGATGATATAAAATGTTACAAAATCCTAGCATACCAAATGTGCAAAGAAAATGTGTCTGAAAAGTTGGCTGATGTTATTAACACCCCCATACCTGTTAAGTACCTCACCCCGCCCCCGAAGGTCATTAAAAGGACAAGTTAACGCCTGTTGAACATGAATGAAAATGTGTTGGAAGTGACTTTCAGTTGTTTGACATTTCATTAAGACTGCCTCTCTTTCCTACGCATCAGCTTTGGTGAGAATATTTTATCAAAATGACAAAGTAATTCACAAAGCTGCATTGTAAAGAAACAGCTAAAGTATAAATATTTGAGATTTTCCCCTGCCTTTGCACCTTTATTAAGCACTTCCTTTAAATATCGGACTCATTATTATTTTAGGACACCGCAGGAACAATGGAAACCCTCGGTAGAAGTCGTCAGACTAGATCTCATCAGAGACCTCCATCAGGACTGGAAGACAGACATCCATCTCCTCCTGAGAAGCTGGATGAGGCGGGTGGTGATGACGAAGATGAAAGTGAAAACAGGAAGCAGAAGAAACCTTCGTGTTTAAAACACTTCATACCAAAACAGAACAATTCTCAAATGGCACAGGTGAAAACTAAATCAGGCTTAACTTGTTTTGTAATATTTTCCTTTCTGTTTAATTTTATACTTTCGATGAATAGTCAGAGTAAACAGATATAAAAGGTATTGTCTTTGGTTTGCATTTATTAAAAGTACAAATCATTTTTCCAAACTACCCAACAGATTCTCTCAAGTAGGTAGCTATTGCCATGGTCTGTGTAATTTCTCGGTAGTGTTAGTTCTTGCCATTGAAGACCTTAACATGACCTTAACATGACCTTAACATGACCTTAACATGACTAAATTAGATGATATTCACTGTAATCGATTGCAATATTTAGCCAGTACTTTTACATTCAAATTAAGCAAGGCCTACATTCATATACTTATACTGCTAGGAAAGGCTGTATTTATGATCTTCAGCCATATGACAACAACTCCGCCCAGATTCTCATATGCAAATTAGGTAAGGCCCTACGGCACATCCGACTGTTCTTACTTACATCTAAAAATTTGCTGCATAGTCAATATCACTACAAGCTTCATATGTTTTCATCTTGCTCTGCCCTTGTCAACTGGTGTTAACAGGAACCACAGAAAATGATTCTTTTTTGCTAACTTACTGCTTTCATATTCATAATCATCTCCAGAGAAGGTACACCGCTCCTCCCAACCAAGCTGGTCTCAGGCTGAAGTCGGTCTTAGGGTTCAACGGGAATGGAAGAGGTAACGTCATCTGGCACCCGGAGACCGGACTGTTTGTTTACACCAGCGGATGCATCGTGGTCATCGAAGATCTTAACGATAACTCCCAGAGACATCTACTGGGTAAGAGATACCCCACCTATCCATGCCCTGGGTGATTTGATATTCAAAACATAGAATGATTACATATATATTCAAAGACCTTAACGATAACTCCCAGAGACATCTACTGGGTAAGAGATACCCCACCTATCCATGCCCTGGGTGATTTGATATTCAAAACATAGAATGATTACATATATATTCAAAGACCTTAACGATAACTCCCAGAGACATCTACTGGGTAAGAGATACCCCACCTATCCATGCCCTGGGTGATTTGATGTTCAAAACATAGAATGATTACATATATATTCAAAGACCTTAACGATAACTCCCAGAGACATCTACTGGGTAAGAGATAACCCACACATCCATGCCCTGGGTGATTTGATATTCAAAACATAGAATGATTACATATATATTCAAAGACCTTAACGATAACTCCCAGAGACATCTACTGGGTAAGAGATACCCCACACATCCATGCCCTGGGTGATTTGATGTCCAAAACATAGAATGATTACATATATATTCAAAGACCTTAACGATAACTCCCAGAGACATCTACTGGGTAAGAGATACCCCACCCATCCATACCCTGGGTGATTTGATGTTCAAAACATAGAATGATTACATATATATTCAAAGACCTTAACGATAACTCCCAGAGACATCTACTGGGTAAGAGATACCCCACCCATCCATGCCCTGGGTGATTTGATGTTCAAAACATAGAATGATTACATATATATTCCAAGACCTTAACGATAACTCCCAGAGACATCTGCAGGGTAAGAGATACCCCACCCATCCATGCCCTGGGTGATTTGATGTTCAAAACATAGAATGTTGTATTATTTATATCACCTACCTGTCTCCACACAACCCCTGCACTCTGGTTTGTATCATGTCAAGACTGTTCTTGTAAACATTTAGCGATAGCCTTCCACCATGGATGGATGTTTGTACTTCATATTGTATTAGATGAATATGTAAATAGCACTTTTGTCCTTTGTTCTTCTGATACTTTGGCCTTAGATTCTCTAGAAGTTGTCAATGTTAAATCTCAAAGTCCTTTCTGGTATCTATTACACAAGTACTCTGTCCTTCTATTCCCTGGTAACCATGGAGATCACATGTAAATACCCGTTCCAATTTCTGATTCCCCAAGTACTTTTGTCAATTGGTTTGAAAAACTGTGGTGGTAGAGAATTCATTAGTTGGCCAATTGATGAAGAACGATTAACTCTCATACTAGCAAAATTAATAGCAAAGACACTTTGTGAGTTTACTTAAAGATCTTGCAATGCTCATGCATCTATCATTGTAAGGATCTGTCTTATATTAAAGGTCAGTATGAATCTATTGACAGTTCCAGTCACTCCAAGATTAATGTATGTCGTCCAGTTACAGAGTTGTTGACAATTCATAATCATGGACATTAAATATGAATCTAAGAGACTGACTTTGGTCAGCTTGCGGCTTTGATAAGCCAATGATGGCTTCTTCGCGAGTTCCTGCTTGCAGGAGGATCTAAAATACATACATTCATAAGTGTCTGATGTATTATTTTTTCAGGACATGTGGAGGAGATTTCATTCCTGACCCTGCAGCATGACGGTCAGCTGTTGGCTTCAGCGTCTGGATCCAGAGGTCTTACCGGCAGTCAGATCTGTCTCTGGGATGTTTCCAGTGGTATTTCCACCAAGGTTCTGTCCTACCACGAGCACCAGATTGTCTGTCTAGCTTATTCCAGAGATGACAGGTTTCTGATATCAGTAGGTGTGTAACCAGTCGGATCAGGCCACAGTACATCACTGCTGTCTATTGTTCTATTGTTTCTATTGTTCTTTTGTTCTATTGTTTCTTGTGTGTGAGTGTGTAACCTTTGAAGAGGCAAGAGCTCACTGAAACTGAGCAGTATTGACTGTTTAAAGGGCTCTTCCTAATACACTAAAACTGGTATTGGATTGTAGTCTGCACTGATAGTAGTTGTATTTAATTGTTTGCACATGTCAAAGTAGGTTTTGCCTAAACCATTCTCAAACCAAAACGAAAATGATCATGACCTTATGTGAGAGAGAGTGTCTGAAGGGGATAGCTGATAAAAGATCTTGTTCCATTGTTAGGTTTAGAAATTTAAAAATTGTGTCACAGGTCGCCTTGTATGTGACCAGTATTTCCTATCATGGTCCTGATATGAGTATAATCTCATAGGTTCCCTTTGTTTGTTGTGCTGGAAGTATATTAAATGCTTGATTGACACTGAAAGCTGGAAGTAATATACATTCTAGTTAATGATGTCTTACATATTTCATATCTGGTATTTAAGAAACACAAGAAAAGAAAATCACCACTGACTCTGTGATGTCATGTTTGAACTTACTCAAGTCCTTCCTGTAGCACATGAAGGAAGAAAAGAAGGAAACAGATTAAAATTTATCTTACCAATTCATTCTGTTCCTTTTTTGGTGGGGAGAAGGGTTAAATGTCTTCTCGAAATTCATAACAAGACTGGTTCATCTGTGTGAGTGGACTTTAACGATGTCTTCTTCCTCCTTCTAGAAATAAGAGACCTAGAAATGAGAGACCTTAACCTCTTGTTCTCTTCTCCATTTGGACCACTTTTGTTGGATATGTTCAGTTTCAAACTGTTTCATATCATATAAAGTCAATAAGTCAGATAGCTACATTATTTATCCAGTGAATTCTCAGTAAATCTTAAAATGTATAGAAACACATTGAAATCTCCAGAAAATGATCATTATCAGAGACTTAATTGTTTTTGGGTGAATTAATGATTCCTATTTCTCTCCCCTTCCAGGAGATTATCGGGACTGTTCTCTGGTCGTCTGGGATACCCACGACTATACCATCCTAACAGTATCTAGAGCAGCCCTACCCATCCATGAACTGGCCTGGGACCCTCACTCACCGAATGAATTTGCAACCGTCGGTGAAGGGGGAACCGTCTTGTTTTGGCTGCTGGATGAGACGCATGAGAAATTTTCTCTGAATATCCACGAAGCCGATGTTCCGCAGGACCTTATGGATACAAAAAATATGGTGTGTTAACATTTTGCTGGTTAATGAAGATATGTATGCTTAATAGTTGAAAGACATATACACTGAGGGTTGTATATCTTACCTGATGCACCTTCATATAGTTAAAATCATACACCTACATACAACTTGATAAAGTTAGGATCACACACTTCATGAAGTTAAGATCATACACTGTCATAAAGTTAAGACCATACACCTTCATACACCTCCATATAGTTAAAATCATACACCTTCATATAGTTAAAATCATACACCTTCACAAAGTTAGGATCATGCACCTCCATACAACTTGATAAAGTTAGGATCACACACTTCATAAAGTGAAAATCATACACCTTGATAAAGTTAAGATCATATACCTTCATAAAGTTAAGATCACACACCTTCATAAAGTTAAGATCATACACCTCCATAAACCTTCATAAAGTTAAGATTATCAGACTGGATTGATAAATATTTCCAACGTGTGAGTTCAATGTTTGAAAACTAATGGACCTTTGGTATGGGCTCAAGAATATGTTCAAAGAGACAGAAAAATGTTAGCAGACTTCTGCAAAGTGTCTGTATAGGTAAGTGGATAGGTTAGAGGGGGTGAGGTTTAAATCCTAGCAGGATCTTCTTCAAAGACAAACTGAAACAAAAACAGAGAGGACACATTAAAAACTAGATCTTTTTTGTTCAGTCTATTTTTACTCTATTCAGTGTTCATCGGTTCAATTTAGTCCGTCTGTCCATCTGTCTAGTTTGAATGTGTCTCTTCTGCTTTCGTTTCAGTTTGCCTTTGAAGAAGATCCTGCTAAGATCAATAAGTCAGACCCTAAAACTTATGCATTAACATACATGTTGAGATGTTAAATGCAACATGCTAAGAATATGTTGTTTTGCTCAAGTGTATTTCTTTATGAACTATGTTGAAAGTTCATTTTACAATGCCAAGAAAATGTTGAATGATGGGGATCAAGATGTTCCCCATTTTCCCCCACATTGTTCAAACTTGAATTTGAGCTGGAAAGAATTGTTCTCAGTAGGTTTCTCATTTCTGTCCTGAGTTAAAATGTGAGGATCGTTCTTTTGACCAACTCCAGATTTTGGGAGACGTAGCATTCACTTGTGTACAGTACGGTGGAGACAGTGTCCTGTATGTGGGAACCAATACTGGAGTACTTTCAGCTTGGGATACCAGACAGAACTCTTGCTTCATGCACTGGGATGCAGACTCAGCAGAGATAGGTATGAAGGGAGAAAGGGGACACGATGTCCACATAAGGACTGGTGTCCACATAGGAATGGTGTCTACTTATGAGGTTACACACCAGACACATCTATTATCTCATGCACTGGGAGGCAGCCTCAGCAGAGATAGGGTGAAAGGGGACATGATGTCCACATAAGGACTGGTATCCACATAGGAATGGTGTCTACTTATAAGGTTACACACCAGACACATCTATTATCATGCACAGGGAGGCAGCTTCAGGTGCTGTTTTAGTCGTGATCCAACACACACTGATGACTGCAAGTCAGGAATACGCTACATGTACAGTTTTCCCGACTGAAGCCGATACGACTTAAAACTGGCAAAACCTTGATCAGTCCTAGTCTTAGCACACACACACTGCCCGATTATCCACAGTGTTCCTCGTAATGACTGTCGAGTAATAGGGTTGTGACCAGCCGGGTACAGTACAACAGGCTTATAGCGATCGATAGAGTAGTATTGCTTGTTGTAGGCAAATGTTATAGAATCTCTCTTGAGAAGAGGTAGTCTGATGTTTTCAATGTGACTGATCTTAGTGATAACACATCCTGATAAAATATAACATACTAAAGCAATAATAAGAGAGGAATGACTTCAAGTACTATCTGGATGTGGAATCTCACTTTGTCATGTGAATTCTTAACCGTGTTATTTGTATTGTGGTCTTGTAGATGTTATCGTCTGTAGGTTTGGAAGCAGTCGTCTGATAACAGGAGGTGCTTCCAGGCTCCTGAGACTTTGGTCTGTCTATGGTGTCGGAGAGATGCGTCTTCTTCCGGGGACACATCAAAGGTAGGACTCACTATGTATACTGTACCTACTTACTTCCTTGAGGAAAAAGGGTATTGATATGTCTGTGATATAAGAGTGAACGCGGTTCTTTTAATCAGGCGAAAAAAATAAAAGAGGGCGATAATGTTAATACTGACATATGAGTAGCTTGTGTTTTCATGGGTTTTAAGGTATGTGGCAAATTTTAATTGTGCTGAGGTTGACTACAGAATCTAGTGTTTCAAACCATCTAGATTTGTGTGTGAAAAGAGCTATGATATCCTAAATACCACTAAAAGAAAATATCTAAGGACTTTACCGACAAACATAATATATAGGATGATTTGATCACTTATGACAGAGGTTGTCATCCCTAGGCAATATCCTGTCTGCAAAAATTTTAAAATGAGGCTTGTAAAATAAAATCATGTCAATATCTTGCACTTATCAGGAATGGGGACCTTGAATGCCCTAGGTTGAGAACCCTACTGCCCAGAGGACCCCCTTTAATACCTTATCACAAGCACCCTACTGCCAAGATGACCCTTAATGCCCTAGCACAAGCACCCTACTGCCCAGGAGACCTTTCATGCCTTAGCACGAGCTTCCTACTGCCAAGGAGACCCTTAATGCCTTAGCTACTGCCAAGGAGACCTTTAATTCCTTAGCACAAGCACCTTACTGCCCAGGGGACCTTTAATGCCTTAGCACGAGCACCCTACTGCCAACCTGGTATCTTGCTCCATCTACTTATTGTTTTTGGCTCTTCCGGCCCTTTGCTTCAACAAATGTTTCTCTCTGACCCTTTGCAATAAGTTAAGTTAGACAACAACCTTTAAACTCAATGATGAATTTTCTTTCAAAGTCTGAATTTAATTGATCTTATTATAGAGTCGATGGTCAAGGTTTGGTCATGGAGGATGAGATGACCCTAGATGGCGCTATTACAGCTGCAGAGTTTGACGATATCTTAGACGTGGGTGTGGTAGCCACTTCAGAGGGGACGCTGTGGTACATCGATTGGGTCAATAGGACCAGCGTACGACTGGTTGGATCTCATTCAAATAAGGTGAGTCGTCATGTCAAACATGACCATAGCTTTGGACATATTAGGATTACCATAATTATTCAGATGATATTAATGACATATGTTATAACCCACAAGTGAGCAATATGTGAGGACCTATAAGCTGCATGCACCCAGCGTGCAAGTTTTGTTTTGCATCACAACAAGATTTTCAAACCCTTTAAATGTGGGTTATGGAAACCTATAATATTAGTATACTATTTTATCCAACAATGAATCAACTGGCACAATGAGATCCCTAAATGACTGAATGAAGAACAACATTAGTCTTGCGTGATTTCCTATAGATTGCTAAATTTGAACACGTTTCTACATCACAGAAGGGAAGTGCATATGTTGATCATTCTGATCGTATAATATTGATTGTTTTGGGAGTTGGTACATACTTAGTTTTTGGCTGCCTGTGGACAGTTTTGTTTTTAATGGAAGCTCAGAGGGTCAACTTGTGTCCACCATGTATTATAACCATTTGAAATCACCATTGCTTTCCCCATTTGATGAGTATTTGAGTAAAAAAACATGGGCCAGTGTTTGAAACAACCCTTGCATGACTGTCCAATCACTTTATTATTGATAGGAAATATTAAAGGGACATAGATTGGTGGGACATATTGTTTTGCAGTATCGCTGAAAAACATATTTTTGTTCGAAGGAAAACAGGAAGTTCAACTTTAGATTGATACTTCTCATTATAAACCTTTTTTTTTTTAACTATCAAGGTTCATTTGACTCTCAAGTATTGTTATAATTTCAGATCAATGACTTGGCATTCAGTCAAAACGACTTTTTTGCCACGTCCTGCGACGACGGAAGTCTCAGGATTTTTTCACTCGAGGAAATGGAACCTACAGTTCAGTTTCAAGTCTTGGATCAGGTAGATTTAACAAACTAGAGTCATATATTGTAAGATATCTATAGTTATGGACCCTGGGGAGTCTGGAGTGGTGGGAGGACAGTGGTAATCACAGTATTTGTCATTTCAGAAAAGCACACTTCCATTCAGTTTCAAGTTTTAGATCAGTTATCAAATTTTGGATCTGAAACTATCTGTAATGATGGGAAGAAAGTTGGGGAGAGCGTAGGAAGGGTAACAATGCAAAGAAGTGTGTGTAATCATGGCAGTGGGGAGGGGGAGGGGGTGATCTGAGGGTCAATTATTCGATTAAGATGAAGTGCCTGCAGTCTTGGATTAGGTCAGGTAACTTTGGTAATGTAATACAAGTCTCTATTAACAAAGATGATCTCAAGACTGATTTGTTTGACTGTGAAAAGAACGTTTTTTTCCTTAAATATTCAAAGGTTTATATTTCAGTCTTGTGTATAAGAGCTGTCATAAAAAACTTTGCTTGGCAATGCTAGATAGAGCATTAGCTTCACCGATGCCATAGGGCTCAGAGTTTGAAGACTGCTTGAACTGTAATTTTGTTAGCATTTTTGGTAGTTTTGAATAAAAGAATGCATACCCAATCCAAAGAAAGTTAATATCACCTAAAGCTTGTAGTACTACCTCTGTAACAAGACATCAGAAATGGAGCTATAAATTCTGGCAAGTGGCTGACACTTGCCTCACATCTTACACAGTAGTAGTATGACAATGGATTCACTTACATTATCTCTCACTGTTCTCTTCACACACAGGCTAACCTGTATCCTAGGTAACCTTTGAAGGAAAAACGATTTACATGTGTTTAGGTTTTCAGGAAATTTGTAAATGGGGTTAATTTGGTTTTAATGAATGTGTGAGTATCGGATTCAATGTGTGCTTAAAAGTTGAATGCCCATTTTTTTTTGAATGGATTTCAAAACTGTGTTAAATGGTCAGTTGTTTGACCAGCCCAGCACTATATTATTGTTAAGCAGATGTTGCCCTGACTCACATGATAGTATTGAAGTTGTCTGGTTTTAATCCAATCTAAAGCAGGCTAATTAAAGAAAATGGTTGTCTTTGCAGGGCAAAGTTTTCCTCCAATTAACGACTTTATCGCAAGAATCATTTGTTTGGATAAGCTTCAGTGCAATTTTTTCTCTCTCAAGAATGTCAGTCTAGCTTTGTGAGAAATTCCTGTTTCAACACGGATATCAATAGTTTGTACGCTCTCTCAGTAGAAGATGTGTTATCTTTTGTATGATACTCTGAATGAACTTTACTACTACCAGCTAGCTAATAATTAGGTTGTTTCATCAATACAACTATTAACTCAACTGTTTATACAAAATGAACTCAAAAGTTGGACTAATGTGCTTTTCTTTCCTTGCCTGTAGTCCACATCAGATTCATCAGATGAGCATCAGATTTTTTTGTATTTTTTTTACACTTAATGAAATTCCTAAAGTTTCACTTTGTTGACATAAATTTATAATTTGTTTCCTTTGATAGAGTTGTACCTGTTTAGCCTTCAGTCCACCAGCCTCCAAGGGTAGTCTGAGTCCTTTCACCATCAACGGTGTGGTAGCAGGGTACAGTGACGGCACAGTCCGACTCTTTGACTTATCCAAAGTCGAAATGGTACTCAAGATGCAACCACAGGCAGTAGCCATCACAAAAATAACGTTTTCTGCTGATGGTGAGTCCTTCACTTTGTATGTAGGTAATGCACTTTACTTGAAGAAACCACGCACAGTGTAGGTAGATTTGATATTTTGGCACTGAAATCCAAGCCTCGTTCTCCCTCTAGTGGGACTAACTTTCTTTCTATCTGTTCGTCTTGTTACCGGTAGATTATGAAAATATTGAATTAAACGACGGGGGTTGATAATATATCTATTAGGATCATATCATGAATAAATAGAAAAAAATCAGACACGAATATATCTTTGTCATTCCGTTTTCTGGTCGAGTTCTCAGAGAGTTTTCACTGTGCCTCAAGAAAAACTAATAATCGATGGTTTTGAAATTTTTGCCAAAATGATAAATATACAGATCATGGTTTGTACAGGCCAGTTTGGTTTGTACTGCAGACAATGAATATTCATTCTACCAGCGAATCATTTACATATTCAGGCCATGTCATAATATCCGGGAGTGCGGACGGGATCATCGCCATCAGCAGCCCGACCACCGGCATCACGATGAGGGTGATCGGCGAACATAAAGGAGCGCCCATCACAGATCTCCACGTCTCCCAGGATGCTGAGCATGTGCCGGGGTTACACTCCCCCCACCTTTGGCTTGCAGCTAGCGCCGACAGGAGAGTCAGCGTGTGGTCGTCGGATTGGCCGAAAGATTTCTGTGAAATGGTCGACTGGTTGACATTCCCGGCCCCGGCATTTGCCCCCGATGGAACCGCTTTGAAGAAAAAGGACTTGGTGAGTGATGCAGCTTTAAGGGTTGTAGAATATTATCCAATATGTGAATATATTTACACCTGAAAACTGTTGTGTTCGATGCCCTTGATCTGATAACATTTTGACAGGTCAGTCACGAATAGTAGAGGTGATGCTAGAAGGTATATTCTGTCAGGTTTCAAGTGATTTGGTGCTCTCTTGTGTGGAAATTGGTGACATTTTCATGAAAGTCTACCAATGACCTTGGAATGTTGATACGTATTCCTGCAGCCGCCCCAAAATAATTTGTTCCAATTTTACATCCTTTTTTCTTTTTTCTTGAAAGCATATTTACGAGTCCTAATGATTAAATGATGAAATAGAATTCAGGTTTTTGGAAAAATTAAATGTTGATTTTGAAGAAAAATTTTTTTATTGGATGGGAATATAATGAAACCATCATCATTAATATATTTGCTGGGCTATGGATTTATCGGGGCCTCATGCAAGTCCGTTATCATTCTGTGATCAACTTTCTGTAGATAAAAGACAAAGTTTGATGGTTTTCAAAATAGACTCATACCCACTTTAAGTAAGTATGTTCAAAATAACAATGCAAATATCAACTAATTTCAGTTGTTCAGGTTGACATGGTAACTAATAATTTTGATCAAGTGTCAAGATGCCTTCATGAACTTAATATAAAACCTTAAATACAATCTGTTGTGTTGGCAGTATATATCTGCACTGATCAACTATTTCATCATTCCATCCATCTCTGCTCATTCTCCACAGGCTCACTTTCAACTGTTACCGAGCAGTTTGGCTAGATTCTCTCCATCGGACTCTGACATCATAATTTATGCGGGCTACGGCATGCAGAAAGCGGTTAATTTCTACAGTATATCACAGAAGAAGGTTAGATCACGTAAACTATCATATATATTAAGCCCAGGGTTTTGCCTTTCAGACGCGGAAAGTAGTTTCTTCCGACTTATTCGCTTAGTCCGACTTATTCGCTGGTGTGTTCAGTGGAGTTAATTTAACAGTAATTGCTCAAAAAAAATACATAGGAAAGTAAGAAAATAGGTACATCAGATGATCATCAAAGGATTATACAGTAGTTTTAATACGTTATTCCACAAAATTGTGTTTTTTTTTGTCTGGAAAGAGCAAGGTATCTTACTTTTTATGCTTGGTTGTATTTTTGTGGCCTAAGAAGTAATTGTCTCTCTCTTTAGATTTATTTACACTTGCATGTTTCCCTGATAAACGCTACTTTACCTCATTATTTGCATACGACAAACATTAAGTCATGTAGGACGTAATTAAAAAGAACCTAATTACTTTTGTTTTCTAATCTCATCTAACAGGTAGTCAGAAGAGGTGCCCTCACACACTGGGCTACAGCTTTGGATGTTAATTCTCTTGGTCATCTCTATGCAATTGGAACCAAAGGTATTATACACTATGAACAATTAAATAGCCAACTGTACAGTTATTCATGTTGATGGTGATGGAAGCACCCTAGTAAAATACAGCCCATTAATGCTCAAGTTATAAGGCTGGAAGGCTGTTTACTTTACGACACTAAGAGGCAAAAGGGCAGGTCAAACAGCTGGTTAATCACACCACAGACCCCGCAAACTATGGGGTGTGACCCAAAGACAGTAGGTCATTAAGTTATGTTTTTAACATCCAATTTAATTATCCTAGCAAATCTCATATCCGTTCCGACCTTCGATTCCGAGGGGGTTGGGGGTCTGGTGGGTCCTTCTGAGGGGGTTGGGGGTCTGGTGGGTCCTGGCTCAGTCCTCAATAGAAGATCCTGGGCCGTGGGCCGAAATGTTTTTTATGGACCCCCAGCTGACAGTCGATATCAGATGGCAATCAAACGAATGGTTTCAATCCGTTGATTCTATTTTTGTACACTTGTAAAGATTTTCTTCTGTTTTATGAGGAAACCATGAAGTGGTCTTGGATAAATTATCCCACTTTACCATGGCTGGCTAGATGTCAGAACCACTGCCCTCACACATGCTTGACACACCATCACCGTGACCCCACTAAGCTATAACATTGGTTGAGTTTACATATAACAACGAGCAATGTTTATCACCGTTGGGCATGTACGATTGATTCTTGTTGCCCATAATCATCATCCTCAATAAACAGCAATAAATTAATCATTCCTTTTGACAGTTTTTTGTTACTGGGTCTCTATTTTACCTTTTTCTCTCCCTCTTCTCACTTTCAGAACGCCTTGTTAAGTTGATGGACTATTCTGAGGGGAGCTTTCAGGATTTTGTGGGTCATTATAGCGGTATACAGTTGGTAAAATTCACTCCAACAGGGAAACACCTCTTGACAGTATCTCAGAATGAGATCTTAGTTTGGGAAGTGACAATCTGAAACAAGTATTATTTTTATGTGGCTCTGTCGTAGCTGAAATAAACTTTTATAAAATTTTACCTTCTGCACAAGAGAAGATAAGGAAGGGTGTAGTGTCACAGGGGCCTATAGTGTCACAGGGGATAATAGTGACCTGCGATACAGTGTCTCCAGTCAGGCTTAGGGTTCATGCATAGAATAATATCTTCTTGTTTCATTGCATGTAATGTTATTTATTATTGCCTGATATTTATTGCATATCATGAAGGAGATTTGCTAAGTAAAACAGGAGTGTACAAAGAAGTGTAAAAGTTGTTTGTAAAAGGATTGTAAATAGTATTGGCAGATTGCACCAGTTTGTAGAGAAGGATTTGTACCTCAATGTGTGTAGGAAAGAATACACATACAATACACTGCTATTATCAGCATGGATTGTATCGGCAGGGAGGACGTTTAGTAATGTTAGTAATGCAATCGAACCAGTGGCCTTAAAATAAGTAAAAAATACTACTCCAAGAGCTTTATCAGCTCATAATGATGACTGTTATTTATAACATCAGCAGCATTTCTACTTTGCTTTGGCCAACATTTGTCCAGGACACACTTGTTTGTACTGAACTTAGTCGTAAGAATAAACTGGGCCTTACAACCTGGTACACTATAGCATCCTTTTCATCGTACTGTGAGACATATGAGCTTTCTAAGATAAATAAACGAACATGCAGGAGCAGCATTCATATAAGTCAATGTAACTTCAATTATCCCTAGTTCTCATTTTATTATATTGATCCACAGTTGTTGAATATAGGATGGACGGAAATCGCATTTGCGGCAGTCTATAATTGTTTTCTGGGAGAGGGACCCCAGACCAATCGTATACAAAAGTCTACTTGGATTATTTGTCCCCTGATTTTTTTTTCTGCAGTCGCCCATGTATTTCCCCAAACTAAATTTCTAAGCCATGAGATCTAAAACTTATACAACAACCAGTTAAAACAACAGTATCGGGCAGTATGTTATCACCCTCTGTTCTATTTTTGAAGAAAAAATTACGATTAAAACATTGAACGCTTCTATCACTTACGAGGAACAACACAAAACCGGAAAACATTTATGAATAACAAAGGTTTGATTTGACTGCTTTGAAATCATGTATCACTGGCAAGATGTGTCGAGCGCCCTCTTTTATCGCTTCTATTTCTTAGCATACAACTTCTGAGGAACAATAGAAAACCGAAATACTTTTGGGCAGAACAAAGCATTCTCAAACCTTTGTTCTGCCTAAAAGTTTTTCGGTTTTCTATTGTTCCTCGGAGGTTGTATGCCTAAGCAATAAAAGCGATAAAAGAGGGCGCTCAACCATTTCAACATGATAGCGTATCTCATGGTAGAAATCAGGATATTTATATTATAATAGCTGTTTCTGGTGAATAAGCAGAAGTCTATTGCAATGAAGTAATTGAAACTTCAATGCATTTTTGCATTCTGGTTATGTTTTAGCCTGTTGCTGATACTATTTGTCTCTTAATAAGACTCCCTCAAGTCCTCCATTCTACGTTTAGTGGTTTATTACGATCGACTCAATATAGGCGAAGATAGACAGACCAGACACGAAATAATAATAACAATGAATAAGGCTTGGTCTACTTTCTCCATATATATTTCATCTCTCTCATGATGCTGTCTTTTAAGGCATCTTCATTCTCATCATATTTACATCACCACTGTCTGGCTATGCATTCAGTCTTAAAGAAGCTAACTTCCTTTTCAAATTTTTTCTTTTTTTGAAATTATTTTTTCCTGAAACAAAAATTACAGCTAGACTGTCAAGTATGTACAGAAATAACTTATGCAAAAAAAGCATGCCTGTATGGCAGGGGAAAACAACAAACAGAAAACAAAGAAAAATAAAACAACATCAAACAGAAAAGGGGTAAAAGGTTTAAACAAAAAAAAGGGCATGAATACATAGTTCATGATTTGAATATGGTATATATTACCGTAGAAACTTCCTTTGTTTTCCTCGTAACATATTATCCTTTTTTTTTCCCTTGTAAAATATTATTCGCAGTTGTAATATATTATTATCTTCTAAACTTGATTAAATCATTTCTAAAGAAATAGCCTGAAATGTGGCTTAACGTAATTTACGAAAGCAAAGCAAGGCCATGCTTGTCATTATCAATGCGTAATTGATAACATAATGGAGGCAGGAAACTTCATGTTTATTCATGTAGATAGACTTTCTTGTACAGCAGTTCACCAGTTTTGTACCATTTTGTAAAGTTGTAATTTATACCAATTGTTAGATTTTTTGTGTGTGCATATGTATATGTGTGAAAATATTTCTGAATATCACCTTCAGTAAAAATGGCCCAGTCCACAAAACGTTGACGGATAATTTTCATGAATGGCATTACTTTTCTTTGCCGTTTTTGTTTTTTTGTGTTTCGATGAGTTTAGGAATCATCGTACGTATCGTTTTAATGTTTGTATTTGTAATCACAGGTCGATCTAATACAAACTGGTCTTACCTCTCTTAATGAATACAAAGTTATATTGCATTAAAAATTAAATTTGCATTGTTTCTGGGCTTTAAACTGTTACTGTATGTTACGTCATATTATGTCAAAGAATTCTCTCTCTCTCCTCAAGAGTTCAACTAGTGCTATTCCAAATTACTGACACACGTTTATTCGATTTCTTAATTCAGATCCTGTACTTTACCACAAACTAAGTTGTGCCAATATGTGGCCCATGTTGCCCCCCCCCTCACCCAGGCATCAGAGAGTCTGACAGCTTAAAATTTAATTCTGACTCCTTGCATACCTTGATACCCACCTCTATGCAAAACATGCCATGAGAGATTGCTGAGAATAAAACCCATTTTGCGAGCAGTTGGGACAATTATTAAGTATACTTATACATTCATATCACATCTCACTTGAACTGAGATATCACTTGAACTGATAGAATGAATGTCATACTAGATGAATGTTCCCATTAAATTATATGAATGTTCCTATAAGAATGAATGTTCCTATTAGAAAGAACATTCCTATAAGATGATAGATGTGTGGATCTGTTCATACTGTTACTATCAGTGCTTTGATGCACGAGATGAGATAGAGTGGTACTAACATTAGGAAATAGGCCCAATTGGTTGATTCAAACCATATCAGTCATGAATATGCATTAGATTCAGGCACAGTGATTGGTTGCTAACATCAGGGCAACGGTGTCTCTGCTCCCTGTACACACGTTCATTAGTAATCGTTGAATATTCAAACAATTTCGCCAAGACGTCTTTGATGTACTTGGCTTAACCAAGTCATGGTGATTGGATCAAAATCTTAATTAAGCACAATCTTATTTAAAGTTACTATGATCAACCAATCAAAGGCTTGCATTTCCATCTAGACCTCTAAGCATAACCTTCCCAGATGAGTGGCTCTACTCAAAGAAATCTTGTCTAGTACTTTACAGATATATAGCGCCTACAGTATTAACCTTCTGCTACACATTACAGTAGTAGTAATTCATTTTTCTATGAAAAAAACCCCCCTACAATACGTTTCCGAAATTGAAACAATCTCATTTTTCGGTTTTTGAAAACTCTTTTGAGCAAATCTAAAGGTTGAACAGTGAAACATATATTGGATTGAAATACTTTTAACCAAACAAATCGAAAACATCAAATGAAAAAAAAGGACGATGTATACTTATATTGTGCTTTGTCTGGAATTGGACTTCTCCATATCAACATGTTAAATAAAGAATAGATAAGCCCTCTTAATTAAGTACTGTCACGAAATGCTTACATACACTTCATCACCTTCTACGGTACGGTAACTGTTCTGCTAAAAAAAAAAAAAATTGAATTTAAAAGCAGCTGCGATTTTTCTCATTAAACTTGTTTTTGTTTTTACAGATCTTTAAACATATATTTACATGATCTTGACAGGAAGCATCCCTTCTAGAATTTCATTTTTTACAATCCTTTCCCAATGCTTTCGTTTTCCTATGCTCTTCCTTCGTTCCGGAGGATAAAATATATATCGACCAAAAACTAATTGCATGTAACTTTTACCATAAAACTTTGTCTTTCAATAGATAATGTTTCTGAATAATTTGCAAATGATCTTTCAAAACCTTTTTCTTCTTCACATAAAACATCTCTGAAAAATATCTTTCCCAAAATTAATCATTTTACTATTCATGGTCTTTAAATCGTTTCGTTTACTTCTGTTTCAAATATTTACAAGAAAATAAAGACGACTGCACACATTTTGTGAACTATAGCATACTTATTCAGTTCCATCGGATAACATAAGCATCAACACCTAGTTATTTCATTTTCACTTAATCTATATCTACAGATAGTTATTTATAAACTAGTACATAAATTTTTGACCACTGTCTTTTCAAGTTAAAAATAGCTGAAATATATACATTTAACACTTACTACCAACACAAAAAAACACTCACATCGAGAGAAAAAGGAATTTAAAAACAAAGATTGCCGATTGGAGATAAAGAATTAAAGAAAGAGGGTATAAAGACCTCTATCTGCTCCTAGATTGGTACTATATACTACAGTAGGTTTTCTTACACAATTAAACATTATAAAAGAAAAAGGGGTAGAAAATAGAGAGAAAAGAAAAAAAGACATTTGAAAATGAATACACTTAAGTTCAGAATTTGATGTCCTCACTGGAATGTTGACATACGCCCCGTTGTTGGGTCGTACGTCCCGGCAAGATAGTAGATGTCCTCGTTGTCGATGACGCTATTTTTGGGTATTTTTCCCATCGCACTCAGCTTGTACTCCTCCCGAGAGAGCACCTCACATTTGTGAGAGATCGTCTGGATGTCATTTTCATCCACGTGCGAAGACTGGTATAAGGCCATCTGAAGATCGAGGAGAAGAAACGAGATTGGTTATGGTTCGGACGAGGTTTATAGCTATGTGCATGGCAGAACAGCTCTACAATCATCATCAGTGGCATTGAGATCCAGCGAGGCCTCTGGACAATTATGTCAACTTCCCCCCACCCTATATACAATCCCCCACCCCCCCAATTGACCCTGGGCTACAGTCTCCTAACCTTCTACCCATCCCAATCCCCAACACTATCATCAGGTCTGATTATCTCATTAATGTTAGTTTTGCTGTCAAGTATTAAACAACTTCAGCTAACCAAAACTAACAGCAGATTAATAATCCCTCCAGAAATATTTACCTTTCAAAGAAATGTCAACTTAATAGTATATGTACATAGACTAAGCCTAATTTGCATATATAATTCTGGGCTGAAGTTTGACATTGTCGTCGTCATGGTATTTGGTTACATATAATAAGCTTTCAGGGATCATCATATCTGATTGTTAAAACGGACAGTCCAATGGTAGCAACTTGGCAAGTGCCCCCCACCCCCCCCCCCCCATTTAGCCTTGTATATTGCTGCACTTGCTGCACTACTGACTACCACTGTCAGTCCAACCTATATACCTGATCAATTGGCCTCTCAGTGAAACTATACATAGTGAGGGCAGTGACATCTAGGGCTATTATATGTACATTGTCCATTCCCAGACGAATTGACAAGGAGGTCTATTAGGAGAAAATGATCTGACCCATACAAGTACAAAAGAAATAACAGAGGACATTGTACCAACAACTAATTTCTGGGTCGGATGAGAATGTTTTAAGATGATTACTAACTTTTCCTTCGATGTTGGCAGCACATCCTTTGGTTTCTTCTGGGTGATAGAACCACTTGACCCGCACAACCATTATACTTCCCCATGACTCCCACATGCTCTCGATACGACCGATGTAGGGTAAGTGAGGGCGCCCCGTCGACAGGAATACTGCACATTCATTGACCTGCATATGAACAATGAGTTAAACATAGAATGAAAACTGCTTAGAGAATTGTTTCTGTCTCCAAAAAAAAGTACTAGTCTGTTACAAGCAGTGCTCAAATTTTGATCAATGCTCCTATCGTTTGCATTAAATCACTAAAAGATCATCTGTTACCCTCGGCAACAACTGCAGTATCATTTTAATCAAGTTGCTGTTGGTGCCTTGATAACCTTAATTATTGTTAACCGAATCAGAACTATCCCAAAACTCCAGCGATAACTGCAAACATGTAACATCCTCTTTCCTTCTCTCTCTCTCTCTCTCTCTGTGCTTGGTTATTTCAATATAGCAGATATAACATAATAATGATACAATTCGATGATCTGTAAAGCATTACTTACAAATCTAGCTACATAAATTATATCTTAAATATTCATGAACTCCAAGGTATACCCATGACCTATAAAGTCAAGTTAGTTCAATTGTTCCCTACCTAAACACACAATTTCAATGATCAGCAAGCAACACAAGAGATCAAATTGATATAATTCACAGTAACCATGGAAATGGTAACCAAGTGAAGATCTTAAGTGGAAGAATTATAACAGTGATTTATGGTCACAAAGAAATACAAACTATATACTCGATTGATGACAGTATCCATGAAAGAAATGGGCCTTTTTCCCGCCTAAATGACCAACCGTGAACCATCCGATCAAACAGACGCTAGTTTTTAAACATCACTAGCACATCTTTTAAATGACAAAGACAAAATGAGTGGTCTCACCCTAATCACTTCCTTGCCTCTCACTATAGCTTTGTAAAACACTTTCTTGGCTTTGCCTTTGCTCCCCTTCCTCTGGGTTGCATTTCCGAGCCATCTCCACAGCTGCCGCTCTGGAATGAATGCTGTGTTTGAAAATAAAATAAAGTTGATGCTTCTTTAAAGGTATTGAACACTCGTCCCAAACCGCGTGCGGCCATCTGAAAAAGTTAACTTTCTGTTGCTTGCAAGTGACATTTTGTTCGTGTCGCTACAAAATGCAGACAGTAATGAAACGTGATACCTTGTTATCTTTAGCTGGACCTGAGATGTCCATCGCTGCTATGTACACTGTGATGTGGGTATTGACCGCAGCTGTATGTACTGACTGTGTGTGTATTTTCTGGGATCGATGGTGGTGTCTAACACTTCTGTTACACCTCATTCGAACCTAGGTTAGATTACCGGCATTAGACATTCTTTTTGCGCGAGTCTTCACTCAGTAATTGATTCTCTATGAATGCTGGGTGTTAAAACATGACAGACAGTAGTTTCTGGTGGATTATTAAAACCTTTTCTTTTAAAAACTAACCTGGTATTTTACTGCTCTTTGACCCTTTGCTTTTCTTACTCGGAACCTGTAAGACAACAAAAAACAGATTTGTTAATTGAATTACTTTTGCCAAACCAGAAAAATAAGGAGTAGTTTGCAACAGAGATCAAATGTGATGATTCTATTTCATTAATTTCACTTGGAAGTCTAGCTCATATTTAGGCAGGGCAATAAATGACTGTCTTTATTTTTCATAAAACAATAAACTAATAAGTGTATTTGATATTTGTTTTCACCTCCTCTTCATCCTGACTCCAGACATCGCCCTCTACGATGGTTCCTGCATCTTCACTGTCGTCCGGACCGTTGTACCGGAGCATAGCAGCCTGGGCCGGGTCCAATATGTCAGCAGGGTACACAGACTTTCTTTTACCGGTTGCAATCTTTGATTTTTTCTTGCCTTTTTTGCTACCTGGAGGTCTCCCTCTCGGCCGAGTGCCTTTCACTGGCTTAGTAAGCTTCGCCTGAATGACTTTCTTTCTACCGGCATAGAATTTGTTGATCTTCTTCGCCATGGTAACGCTGCCGCTCAGCTGTTTCTTAGGAGGCCTGCCTTTCTTGGGTGGTTCACCTATTGTCTCTTCTGGTCTTATTTTCCGAGGTCGCCCTCTACCCTTCTTAACAGGTCCACCCTGGCCTGCCACGATCGCTGGCTTAGTGTTCTTAGCCTCCGGTTTAACCTTTGGCTTCCGTCCCCGTGGTGACTTGACCACGGGAGTACTGTTAGGTAAAAATACCTCATCATCACCCATTTCAGGTAGCTCTTTTTCTGTAGAAAAAGAGGAAAGAAAGAAAGTATGTAATATTCCTTCTGCAGGTACAGTGTAGAGAGCTGGAACAGACTCCATTGCCTAATTTGTTCTTTCTATTGCATTCTCTTTCTTTTTCTTAAATTTAATCTAGTTGTCCAAGCTTAGAGCAACTTCTTCAAATTGAAAAATGAAAAACTGGCTATGCCTGGAAAGAATTCAGTATTTGTTCACTTAAACCTCTCACAATGATCTGTCCTTTCCCCTACCCCCCATTCTCACCACTATAAATCACAGATAAAATATTTCACAGATGTTCAACCTCTGATGATCAATGTTAATCCTTCTTTCTCTCACTACAACATTCCCATTGACAACAATCCATGACAACATATTTGATCTCAGCTAGGCAATTAGTCTATAATATCTCCTTCTTTAAACCAATCAAAACTCACTCTTTCTTATTTTGCTACCGCCGCTCTTGGTCTTCGGTCCTCTCCTCCGTCTGTTCCTGGTGTCATCTTCCTCTTTCATATCATCCTGGGCAGAGCCCGTCTCTGTATTACGTTGTCGTAATCTTCGCTCCAGTGGAATGGAGGATGAACCGAGGTCACTGATGATGGGATAATCTTGAGGTAGCATCCTCACGTGACTCAGAGGGATGCGGCCCGAATCTCCGTCGTCGAACTCGACGCTTACCATCTTCTTTTCGCCGGACGGGTTCGGACTGCCCTTCACCACGGTCCCCGGGTACAAGCAGTTGAACTGCTGGCTCCAGTAGGCGCATATTCTCGTGCCCTCTGGTAAATATTTCACCGAATGCGGTTTCACGTCGGCGATGACCTCCTGAAGTATCTGTTCCTGTGAAAACACGTGTGGTCTGTTGCCGCGGCGACTCTCAAAGACAACACCATAAACGTCGGGAGGTCGGATGGGATGAGTTTTACCCTCGTAGAACAGGTTGTCAAACGGCACCAAGACTCTCTGACCCTCTGCGAGGTCCTCTTTGCGTAAATTGCAGATCCTATGCCCTGGCCCACTGTTGTCGGGAACCAACGAGCTAAGGGGCATGTCTTCTGCCTCACTGTTACTGCTATCTGAAGTAGCAGACACGTCATTCATTAGTAGAGTATTTAGTTTGTCCTTTCCAGATCTACCTCTTACTTTCACCTGAATTTTAGAGTTCTGGCTTTCACTGTCACTGATATCATCGTCGTCGTCGTCATCGTCGTCTTCCGATTCAGACATCTGTGAAAACTTTTGCCTCATTTGGAAAGGATCTGTTTTCAGAGCGTCTAACACCGTTCCTATGTTCGATAGGCCAGGACTGAGGGCGGGAGGTTCCACCTTAGACTTGCTTCCCATATCTAGCCTCATCTTGGCCTTTCCACCCTCACTTGGCTTTGATAAAGGACTAACGTCCCGTGACTGTTGTGGGCTGGTATCGCTCAGAAAGATTCTCTCGCTTCGCCTCCTCGACCAACTCTCTGCATCGAATTTAGGCGGGGTGATGTTTCCGGGCGACAATTCGTTTATCGCTGCGGCTTTCTGCGCAGATTTCTTGATCAGTTTTCTTTCTCTCTTCAAGGTTTTCTGAATCTTTCCTCTCTCTTTCTTTTTGCTTAGTTTCAACTTCTTACTGACTGAAGTGGCTGTAAAACAAATCAAAAAAAGACATGAGTTATTTAAATAAAAAAATTATAATAAGGCTATATTTTCTTTTTCTTTTTGATGCAAGATTTTTAATTCATAAAGAAATTACGACCAGGCAAACTATAAATTGCAAATTCACTGGGAATATCTTTGACACTTAAATGCATGTACTCTTTGCATAAAACACTGCCATTTTTGTCTTATAAGAATATGCAATATTGATGTACTATAATAGTAGTATTATAAACTATTATTCTTCCTGTACACGATCATCAATATCATCACAGCAGATTGTCCATCTTGTGGAGTTGTATGAAATCTACTTTAATTGCCATCATGGCTCAATAGAATATAACAGAGCTCTCCCACTTACAATCTTCGGACAAAGATCTCTTTTTCGTTCCCGTTTCCTCAGATTTTGCTTTATTCTGCCTCTTTGTGATAGTTTTGTCCTTCTTTGATGGTTTCTTGACTGGTGTGGAGTGTCCCGATGAGAGCTCGGCGGTGGATGCTAACAGCGCCAGTCCTTTCGGTGCTACATCAAAACTACAATGACTACTCTCATCATCGTCCGAATCACTGGAATAGCCTGCATAAAGATGAAACAGATATACGGTAAGTGATAACCAGAAAGCCATTTGTGATTCGTTGCCATGTAAGTTGCTCAAAATTCCACATATCGGACTTATGAAGAGCAAGTGAGTTTGATTTGTTCAAGAATTATGTGAGAACCAGGATAGATCAGAGATGTCTAGCTCTTATTTGTAACACTCACTTGTGGGCATCAACCAATTCATTCAGTGGTAACCAATTTACAGTAGAGCATTTTTATTCTAAATTGTTTCAATGTTGAGAAAGAACAGTCTTCCTAGGTGAAATATAGACACATAGATGAAGGAGCAAATGGACATTGTCTTTTACCAATTTTGATCTAGCAAATCAGCTCTGCAACCAACCATCCATTTAATATAATTGTTATTAATGAATGAGAGTTACATGACATTGTTTATACACTGTGAAACATTTTCACAATCTACTGCCAAAGCCAACTCATTTAGTATAAATCACAGAGAATAAGGCCAATTTTGAGACCATTTGAGATAACCTGTTGATCCCTTGAGCCAATTTCAGGCCATTTCAGATAACCTGTTGACCCCTAGAAGTTCAGAGTGTGTAAACTAGCAAGGACCACTTCACCATCGACAATTTTCACCAGTAGCAATAGACACTTTGAACCCATCACCCTTAGACACCTTTCATTCCCCATAATAGCCATATTCCACCCTAGGTATAGAAAAACTTGAGCCACTCACCCTTAGAAACTCTTCATTCCCCATAACATACATGTTTTATCCTCAAAACCATAGACACCTTGCACCCAGATCCAAAGACACCTTGAATCCCTTCCCTTTAGACACCTTTCATTCCCCGTGACATATATATTTCACTCCTAAAACCATCCACACCTTAATCTTCTAGACATAGACACATTAACCCACCTAACCCGTTAGACACCTTTCATTCCTCATGATATACAGGTTTCACCTTTGACCCCTTACCATATACTCCGCTGAGTTTGTACTTCTGTTCTCCATACATGGGCAGGCTGGCTCCAACAGGTGCTGGCAAGTCTACGCCTTCCGGTAGACTTTGTAACAAACTTGATTTCACTTTTGAATGTTTCTTCTTCTTCTCACCATTCTTGGTAGTGAGTTTCTTCTTGCCTAGAGCAGATAAACCGCTAAGAGACGAATTCGACCAGGGCATTTCAGAAGATGACAGAGAATCTGTAAATGTGAGAAAGAATAAATTAAAACTGGTTTTGTCAGGCTTGAATATATTTCACAGTTTTTGTTGTTGTTGTAAGATTCAAATTTTTAGTGGTGACTTGCAATATTTTCTGAACATAATTTTGCAAGAGCAAAGAAAAACAACAGCAAAGTTCTTAAATATGTACTGTAATGATCCCTTTCCTAATAGTGATGGATTTTCTAAAAATCTGACAAAGAAATATTCTGAATTCATTTCAGTTGATGACTCTCAGTATTAACAGTAGTGTAGAAAGAGGGAGCAACACCCATGGCAGTGACTATGGACACCCCACTTCCACCTGGCAGGGGTGGTCCTCAACCCCCTTGCTACAGCTACTGATTGAGCGAGGTGAGGATGGACCAGATTATTTGTAGTGAGGTTTGACTCCCATTTTTAGTGCTTGTATAAAATGGTGGTGTAACATAAAACAAGTAATGTCTGTATATAATTACTTTCTTTTTGTAAGATGCTAGTATAAAATTAGCGTGTCGGAGGTCCGTGAGGCTGAACATGTCTCCACAAGAATATGGATTCGTCTTTTAATGATAAAAAAAATATTAAAGAAAAGTAGCTAGGAACATTCTCAGAACTGCTGGCAGAAGCACTTGCAAATGAAACAATATCCGCTGGACAAAGTGGTTGGCAACACATCACAAATAACTTACGTTTAGTCTTTTTCTTGGATTTGTTTTCAGAGACGGAAACTTCTCCCTCCTTCCTTTTGGAAAGCTTCTTTTTCTTCTTCTTAGAATCCTGAAATTAGGAAACGAGGGTCAAGTTTACTTCAAGATTTTATCATTTAATGAATATATCCTCTTCTCTCTGCCAGGATCTAGAGATTTCCTAAATGCCACATCAGGGGAAGCTAAAATTCCGATGCCTGCATTGTTAGCTTGTTGGCAACCAGTGCCTTTTGCCAAGGTTCCATTCAAGCTATGGCAAGCGACACTGTTTTTTGTATTTAAGGAGGGTTACCATATTATTTATGTAGAAAGGGAAGGCACAATTGTTGCTGCCTGGGAGAGGGGCTCTAAACTTGTAGAGCTTTCCATTCCCTTTGTGGGTGGGAGGGGGGCCTTCTTTGAAATGATGTCAATGTAAGTGGGTATCTCGATGACATTGCAATCTGTCTTGTAAGATCAGAACCACTGATGGTCTGTTACTGCTGACAAGTAGTCTTCCTGTGTTCAAATTGATGAACTCTTAGATGGTACAAATCACCATCCAGAAAGCTTTTCCACTGTATATATAACAACTTTGACAGGCATTCCTTTAAGATTATGTAAATCCAGCCATCTAGGGAACTCCTTGTGATATAACGTAGAGGATATGTCCAGGGATATCCGGGCATATGTTAACACTACATTTAGCGGCCATCTACGTATGCAACTCCTTGTGAGATGAACAGAATTAAATGACAAATACTCACTTTAACATCTTTCAAGGTTGTCTCTCCCAAGGAATCTCGTTTCAGTTTGGTCTTCTTATCTTTCTTTTCCTTCTTTTTCTTCTTACTTGAGATGAGGGGTTGCTCCAGAGAAGCAGCCGCCTCAAGAAGAACGTCTGCCGAAGACTGGATTGAGCTTGCAGACATCTCCCTACCATAAAAAAAAAATCCCAATCAAGGATACTACTCATAAAAGAGGTTCCTACTCCAAATATTACAGCGAATAATTTAGTGTGGAATGAAACAATTAACTATTTCATTTTATTGAACTATTTCAGAGTTACTCTAGATTGATTCTGATCACCAAGTAAAGGTTTTACCACCGCCAGTCAGGCAATAGCATCTTTCAACTAGTGATTGACATTCCCTTATAATTCGACATCATTTTAAGGATTCTAAACCAAATCATATCATATAAACATCCAGATATTACTCACCCTCTGCTGATATCTTCTGTCTCCTTCTTTAGTCTTGATTTCTTCTCCTTCTTATCCTTCTTCCTCTTCTTAGTTGGGATGGTTGGTTCCTCCAAAGATGCTGCTGCCTCTAACAATACATCAGCTGATGACTGAAGGATGTTTGGTTGAGTTTCTCTGGAGGAAGCATGATATATCAGTAGTTATTGCCATTTGAAATAAAATGTACCAAGTCGCTGCGAGGTCATAACTAGATTTACTTTTCCCATGACAATTTTCTTGACTCAGAGGTGATGAATCTAGAAGCTTTCATATCACGTGGAGATGCCAAAGTAGAAAGATATCAGACATAAATAAAGTTAATTACATTGATCCAACACAAATATAGCATCATTTATGTTTGTAGAGGTTTATTTTGGAATTAGTTCCCATATGAATGTTTCTATCCTCATCAAGAGGTAATAGGTTCAAACCCTTACTCTCAAACATCCCCAGGCCAAAGTCAGGCTCTCCCTCTTTCTTGTACAACTGCACCTTAGGTTTACCCATAGAAGTGATTTTTAACACAGTTATTTCACCATTTTACAACCAAAGTCTCCTGAATATAGGGAAACAATTCCAACATTAAAGGGAAGTGACTGATATAATATAATAAAATAAAAATATCCCTTCTACCTCTTTTCAGATGATTCACTGGATTTCTTTCCTCTTTGGCTATTCTTTCTTTTTCTGGGTCGACCTGGTCCTCGCTTCTTCGTTTGTTCTCCTGACTTGTCACTCTTCTCTCTAAATATCGAACAAAACAAGGAATTATCATCCAGAATATCAGAATCAGAGATCAAAACTAACCTGGCAAGAATTCATGTGTTACTGCTTAACATTGGTTTACATTACAATGCCTAACCCACCATCAATATATTGGTTCATCATAGTGGTAAGTCAGTCAAATGGATGCTATGGGATGTGTGGTGCAGATGCACAAACCCTACCCTACCCCCACCCCTCTTCCTCCATCACCCTATTAAGTACCCCAATACACAAAGTGATGCAGGCAGATGCAAAGAGAAGGGCAGGAAACTGACTTCTGACATCCACTCCAAATTGGAATTACCAAATTAAAAATGTTATTATTAGATTGGTGAACTTTGTATTCCCAACTTACTTTTTGTCTTTCTTTCGTTGCAGTTTATCATATTCCTTTTTCTTCTCCTTGTATTTCCGCTGTAGCTCCACCAACTGGTTAATCTTCATCTCCTCTGTGTTTATTGAGACGGGTAAGTCCTTCGGAGGTTGCAAACACGACACATCCTTGTCATCATCTACAAACGACAAATGAAGTCCTTGAAAAGTGAAATGGCCGCTTTTTGGCTAGAATGCAGTACTCAACCCAGAATTACAATATTTACTATATGAAGTATAAGTTCATGATGAGTATCAACAAAGAAAGAACACTGATACCTTCCTTTTTGATACAGAGTGTCATTCATCGATCTTGTTTGCAGATGGCTAGCAATTTCCTCTTAAATCTCTCCCGATAATCTATATCTTTCTAAACCTTCTCTTTTGTTCTTATTTTGTCAGTATCAATATATATATGTAACAACTTTAATAAAACACTGACCCTCTTTAGTACTGGTTGGCTCTTGCAACTTGGTTGCACCATCATCAAAAGCAACCTCTGGTGGTTCATCTAGCAAAAGAAATTAATAAATAGTGTAATTCATTAGCAAATAACAATTTTCTGCGACAGAGGCATACTGGAAACAAAAGGATCTACCATTCAGTAAAACAAGGATATGCTACCTCCTGGGTAAAATGGAATACTAACCATTGAAAAACCAAAGTGGTACCACCAACTCGAAATGAAGGCACACCGATAACGGAATCAAAGGCAATACCACCAACTAGATGCATACATACTGGCCAATAAACTGTATTTGCCAATCCATACTTGGCCAGTCAATCCTGTAACTGACTGTCTCTGTATCATTAATGTAAAAAGTATATCAAACACAAGGTTTTTATTTCCTTCAAGCAATCCCTTTCTTACCTTTCCTGTGACATATGGCCTCAAATGTTTTCTGCTCGGCCACTTCACTGAGCAATGCGATTCCTTCGATGGCAGCGAGCTGTTCCTGGTCAACTGCATCTATCCTGGATGCAACGCTTTGGGTTGTTGTCATGATGCTGGAAATGAGGGACTCCCGCCTCTGTCCATCCAAGCACGATGAGTAAGAGGAGAGCCATGACTCAGAATCGCTGGACTGGACTGTATCTACCGTCCCTTCTGCCTGATTACCTTTATCCACAGTCGTCTTAGAATCTTGACCATCATTTGTCTCTTCTACTTTTTTGTTTTCCTTTTCACAAATAATCTCCACAACTTTCTCCTCCTTCTCTGTCACTTCCAAGATGGCGTTCTCTGTCTGTTCTGCTGCAGACTCTCCTACACTTGGTAATTTTTCAACGTCGATGAGTTCTTCTTCTTTTGGCTTCGACACCTCATCTCTCACAATCTCTTTATCGCATCCCTCCACTTTATCTGTTATCACTGTCTCAGAGTCTTTCTGTTTCACTGTCTTAATGTCCAATTCTTCTTGACATTTAGCGTTGATATCCTCTTTGGAATTGGTGACATTGTCAGTGGTAATAGTTTGAACACATGCAGTCTGAAGACTACTGTCAGGAGGCTTTGCATCTGAGTCTTGCACTTTGGACCGATCCCGACTGGATGGCCGACCAGCTGGTGAATGACTGCTGGTACCAGCATCCTTCTTCTCCACGTTTGTGGTAGGACTCTGGGAATGTGATGGAACTAAAGGCCTCTTGGTAGGGTCCAGGAGGTATGGGATAGGATGGGATGGATAGAAGAGGGGCATGGCAGGACCAGGTGGAACTGGAAGGAATTGCGGGATAATTGGAGGAGCTGTGTGGGTAACCTTTTCCTCAACCACTTCTCTGGAGGTCCTTCCACAAACCTCTTGTGGTGGACCCTCTGTTTTAAGCTGCTTTTTCTCAGGCTCAGTTTTGCTCTCTGCACTTTTTCTCCCTCCACTCTGTTTTCTGCTGCGGTCCATACCATGATGGGCAGGGGGTTGAGTTGCATCCCCATGAGACATTGGTGAGAATGTTCCATGTCTAGAGTGAATTTCTGCTGCTCTATACCAGTGGTAGAGTGCTTCCTGCTGCTGCAACAGTGTGTGAAGTTCGCTGCCGACTGCTGGATGAGACTCGGACTGCCCGGACAAGAGATGGAGCGGCTGTGGTATAGATGATCCGCCCTGAGGTACGTGAGCAAATTGTGCGTATAGTGAAGGATTAAGGCTGCCCAGCTGAGGATGGAGCGGTGCTGGCAGTAAGTACGGAGAGGGCCAAGCACCTGTCAAAATATAAAAAAATATAAAATGAAGGTAATAGATCACCTTCTTTTAGAAAGTTACAATATCATCAATTGGTTCCTCGACAACTTCTTCGTATTCAGTTACAAAATAAGAGTCAAATATAAAGTCAGTCATAAACTGCAGCAGATGCAGCCAAGATTTGATAATCAAGATGGCCCAAAGCAAGGCAAGATATTGGAATATGTACGTGTTTGAAAAGGTATAAGGGAGACGCCAACTGTTTGCAGCCAAATAGATCTTTTAATAAGGCGGAGGGGTATCCAATTATGTTAAAGTATGACGTGGCTAATTGGTCAGAGGGATGTAAGGCTACAACTCAACAAAAAATACAGCTATAGCCTTGTTCCTGAGTACTCATACGTCGGCACTACGATCGTAATAGACCATGCAAGGTCAGCTCCTCCTTGGGTTCTCAACTGTGAACATGGCTTGTGAGAACCAATAATCGTCATTTAGTCACGTTGTTCATAACAACGGTTTCTGAACTGATGGAGATAATTATGACGGGCTTACTTAGTCCATGAAGTGCACCTTCAGATGCTGATAGATGAGGTGGGAACATCATGACTTGACGAGAGGGCACACTGTCCCTCCCCTGTAGACCAACATTCCCTGGTAGTGGTACATCCTGGTATGAACTCGAGGTAGGTCCATGGGCAGTCGGCACCGCAAAGGGCTGGTGTAACCACAGGGGTTGCGAAGGGCTATGATGGCCTGCAGGAAAGCGTGGAAAACATGATGGAAACGAAGGGAATGGTCCATGGTGGGGAAGATAATCTTGTGCATGGGTACCAATGGAAGAACCACCTGTGTAACAAAATGAAAATGCACAATTAGATAGAAAAAAAATCCCTCTGGATGAGAGCATTGATGGTGCCAGGAAGAAACAGACAGGGTGTATGTGTGAAATTTGAGCAAGACGAATGGTTGTATAATCACTGGTTGTGCATCAAGTAAAATCCCCGGTTGTGATGATGTACCATCGCCTTTTCAAATAAAGTCACTATGCTTACTTGTAGGAGTCTGAGGCAAGTGGTGTGTATTTTTAGTTGCAAAGGTTTACTAAAATACACTTTAATAAAGTGTTTTAAACGTATTATGTTAAACTTATGATTGGAATTTAAAGAAGGTACATTCCTCTGTTGATACACTGAACTGCTTCAGATATTAAACTTGTTCTTACCTGTAACGGCTAGGTTCGGATTATGCGGAGACACGTGACTTGGATTACTACTGGATCGATGTTCTCTGTTGGACAAAAAAGTAAGAAAATTTAACGGTAACATTCCTTCCCTTTGGTACTTCTATATATTAGTCATGATTTTTAATGTTTTAATTGTCTTGCAATTAACTCTGCAACCTCAAGTGCGATTTGTCTCTGACACCGTTGAATCCTCAAGACACAATGCTTAATGAAGAAGTTTACAATATTTAATACTAAGGTATTTACTATCACGATCAATATGGGGTGGGGAGGGGATGGGGGAGGGGGTATGTTGTTTTTGGCAGGGATTGCCGAGGGTCGACAAAGAGGGATTGCCTCGGTGAGAGTCCAGTAACCAAAACCGTGGAAACACATGCAGAATTTTCAATTTTTGTTCTAATTGTTCTAGTACACGTGTAGCCATGTTTGGGACATAAAAAAAAGAACTGCTGTGGAATTTCTCTTTATAGCAAATTACTGCAGGGCGGGGGAGGCTAAAATTGTTAGCCCCGTCTCATCCCTCCCCTCCCTCGAAGGCTCCTACGCCTCTACCTTCCAGTGAAGTGTCTTGGATTTTCTTTATTCCGTGGTATGATTGTTATACTTTTTTTTTAGGTGTCTCTGTTATGCTTGCAAACAATGAGACACTTTCCGCGAATTTTGGTTCATAGCCTTTGTGTTTGGAATAACAAAAATAATAACTTAACGCCTGAAAGTACCCAACCCTGTAGGAAATTGATGTTTGTGAACTTCAATGTATAAAACGATTGGACCCAAGTTGGTAGTAAATTCTAACGGAGAAGCCTTTAGGTGAACCTCTGGTAACGGGAATATGATGATATGGGAAGTTAAATGCCATCAACGCTTGCAGTATTAATATTAACCACAGCCTTCCGATCAATAAACACTCATTTCCACATACCATAAATAAACGTCACAAATGACAAGTGTCAAGAGAGCATTATCATCAAACCATATAATTGGCTGTTTCAAATTATTTCCCTCCATATCATTTCATCATTTTCACATCTATACGTTTTTAACTCTGCGCAAGCGCACCTTACTTCATGATTGATCAGCACATGAGAAACGATACACGCACAACATGAGGTTTACAATTAAGTCACGCACACCACAATGTTGTCAAGTCAGATAATCTTTCAAAGAATAATCCGTGAGTATTTTTGTTTGTTTGACTGAAGAACAGAGCAACATATGTAAAGCTGCCTCGTGAAATTTGCATTCAATGCCAATATCTATCAACTTTTCGAAATGTTGATTGCTCGAGATTGACATATTTCTGTATCTAAGTGAAGTTGAAGCAAATAGAGGTGTGATGTGATAGTTGCACATCGACAACGAAATGTTTTTTCCACTCTTTTGTTTTGACCTTGATAATATATGGTTTCGACCTTATTGGGAAGTGAGTTAAAGAATAAACCAGCGACTGTTTCAAAAGTCGAATGATTGTACACAATTGGCGATAAAACAAATAAATGAATTAAAACATTAAATAAATGATGGTTAAAATTAGGTGATACCAACCGGTGTGAATCGGTGGCCCTTGCATCTCGATGTGGACTAAACGTCGTTCGCGATGAATCCCGATGTCGTCTATCGTCGGTGCGATCTGAAAACACAAAATGAAATAAAACGTCATTCCCTGGTTTATTCAGGGAGTTTCAAGTCATGAATGCCAACAATGATGATTACTGTGCAGGAACAGAAGTCACTTACATTATAGGATCACGTTGACACAAGGCTAAAGTTAAAACACCCTCTTGAAATGAAAACGAAATCTTTCTGAAAAACCACATAGAGAGCAGGGTGCATACTGGCACTGCCTATGGAGGGGTGGGGAGGGTGCGGGGTATGATTTAATCTTGTCGATCGAACACCAACACACGGGCAGTCTCTCCTACAATCAGAGCAAGAATGGGAACAACGCTCCATTGAGTCTGTCTCAGCACGAAACGAAGGAAATGGAAAAGCAAGTACTTTGATCACAATTATTTGTTTTAAACAAGGCATTTCGCCGGTTACACAGAACTTCCTTACAAGCCTTTGTCCAAAAAGGAATTCAAAAAGTTTGTAGTTGAGTTGTATAGGCTATCCCACCCAAAAGCCCATACACAAAACACATACACATACTGCGGCGTTAGCGTATATTGAAACAGCCCGAGTAATAAAGCTAACATTAGATCCAGAAAATAATTACTGAGTTACGACTGTTTAAACTGTTTAAAACTTACCTCTCTGATTACTACCTGTTGAACCTCTTGAATCCGTTTTCCGCTCCGTGTCCTGTCGCTGCTGAACCAAAGCGATACCCACGGGAGGGTTTCTGGTGGGTGTGCCGTCCCCGGAACGGCTGCTTGGGGTTCCCCTGCCAGACGATAGGTCATTAAAGTTCAGTTTACCTATCTGCGGTTTTTTCAGTTCTTCCCGTTTCAGTTTGGTAACGTCGACCGGCTCCACCTTATGGTGGGGTGCCTCGGAAACGGTCATTTTCGGTGACGTCATGGCAGCAGTGGTATGACTACCGCTGTCGTGGTGCTGTTTGTGACCACCACCGTGCAGTAAGGCAGATCTAAGGACACTTTCCTGTGTGGAGACCGAACTAGAATGGGGAGTTATCATGCTAGTTCGGGCTGTACCAAAGCCCGGCGAACTCCACATCGGAGCTGCTTCATAAAATATACCATGCTGACTGGCTGCTGCCATGTGCCAATCCAACATTTGGCGTTGTTTACTTGTCAGCTCAGACCCACCCCGAAGTTCAGTGTTCTTTCTATCCCGTGGAGACACTGAGGAACTTTTTTGTCCAGGGGGTGACCCACCAACCGACAGGAGGGGCTGGTACCCATAAGGGTGCGTAACAATAGATAAGTCACCAGCCTTCACTCCTGGGTTTGGATTCGTTGTTACTCCATGACCTAAATCTCTCATTTTCTTCGACGTGTCAACCCCAACAAAACCGTCTGTTCGCCTATCAGGCTTGGTGTCTGCCATTTTAACACCACCACTGGGCGACACCATTTTTGAACTGGTCCTATCGCCACCATTCGATGGTGACTTTTTACCTTCTCTCTTCATCGCTTTTGCAGGTATATGTTCCACATGGCCAGCATGCCTACCTCCCTTCTTATTGTCCTTTGTAGCCCCATTCTTTATAAGAACATTTCCTTTCACAGCAGGGCTCTCCAAGACCTTCATTCCCATCACTTGACCGTCACTCCCGAGGGGGCCGCTTCGAGTGATCCTTGAAGGTGGTTCACGGGTACTCGAGGCGGGACCCGGTATGAATTCACCTAAGTCAGGTACAAAGGTCGTAGCATGAACCTTAGAACCATCTTTGGGTACTCTGTTCGACTCGCGTCCAAGGGTAACCTGACAGGAGCTCGGCAGGTAAAGAGGAGGGTAACCGGATTGTGACGCAGGGGCTGGACCATAAAGTAATCGACCAGTGGGAGATTTCGACGAAGATTCTGTAACAAAGAAATCAAACCAATCTTGTGCTCAATCAATACGATAAAGAGTGCATTACTCTGCCTCGTGCTTAGCCGACCCCCCCTCCATCCCCCCTCTCCTCTCCCCCTTCAACATTTACCTGTAAGGATGTAATATACATTTGTTAAAAATTACTTATCACAACATCAATGAAGCGGGTTTTGTTTCTATTTACGTAGAGAAATGGCTACGTAAAAGTCTTTTATGTAGCCCCTCACCTGTAGCATTACCACCTGTCTGGTTAGTCTTCCCGCCAGTCGTTTCTACTGCCTTCAAGGTGCCATGTTGATTAGCATCATTGGAAGTCTGCACGGGGGAGGTGCTTTCTGCTTTGGTACCGACTGGAGTGGAAACATTGTGAGAACTTCCTGTGAATGGAGGACTCTCCTCTTTTTTGGTTGTGTTGCTCGATGGCGACGTTTGCGTCATTACTCGCTCACATGTATTACCGGTGACGTCACGTTTTTCCGTAGCTACCGCGTCATGTACTAACTGACTAGTTGTCTCTTGAGCTTGTCGGACAGTAATAGGAGGAGATCGATTTTCCTGGAGCAGTTTGGCGCGCTTTATCGGTGGTAAACTTGTCTGATCCATTTGGAGTATACAAGAGTTTTTTGTAGAGGTACTTCCGGAATCGTGAGGGTCCTTCTTACTCACACTTTTCGGGGATATTTCACTTTCGTTTCTTTGCTTTAAACTATGTGATTGATCAAAATTCGATAAAGAAGATTCACTTTGCAACAATTTGTTTGCGTTTTCTGTCCTCTGCAAATCATTGACTTGCTGAATACACCGATTATACGCACTGTCCGTTTCGGTTCGAAAGGCACTTCTCTTTTTGACGGGCACCGAATTGGGTGACACGACTCTCAACGTAGGTGAAACACGTTTGACGGTCGGCTCCTCCGAACCAAGTTTGAGAGACCCCACTTCCGGTGAGAGGGGACCACATTTTACCGAAGGCGTTGAAGCACTGACGACACCGGAGAGCAAAGCTGGCTGTCCTACGGTTGACACTTTTGGAGCAAACGTAGTGCAAAAGGTGTTCGATGTGACTGCATACGGCTTGAAACCTGTGTACACAACGGAAGTTATACATGTTATCTATATAAAAACCAGCTCATGTAAAGGGGGAAAATCCAACACTTTTCGTAAAAAAAAAGAGAAAAGCAGAAAGTAGCGGATTTAAAGAAAAACATATTGGATTGTTCTGCCTTTTGTTTCCTTTACCGGGTTTCTTTAACAAAATTACCTATTAGGAATATATGCAAAACATGCATAAATAATGCGTAATGTGAAATTGAAGAAATGAATATGCAAGACATGATTATTATTTTTATAAATATCATTATTATTACATATATATATATATATATATATATATATATACAGATATATATATATATATACAGATATAGACAACAACTTGAAATTCATTAAATTCGAATGTGAACATAAAACCAAACAAGTCAATGACTGAAAACGAAACTTAACAAAAAATCCCCTCCGATCAATTCCGTTGGCCGGGTTACACACAGCGCAAGGTAGATAATGTACGCGTGATAGGCTATTACTTGTTGCTGTTTGTTTGTTTTTTTAGTCATTTGAGCAATATCTGGATTCGACAACCGCCATGGTCTACCCATGCGTAAATCACTAGGACGGTTTCATTTAAGATAAAGTCTAGTTCAGTTCTCTCTAAACAGCTCTTCTAACAAAGCATGTACTTTCCCTTCTATACCCAACCTGCCAACAGTGCTACCGTTTTAAGCCCCCCCCCCCCAGCCGCTCAATGACCCACTTTAGGGTCATCAAACCTGGGCAAGTATTTTACGGTAATGAATATGTTCGATTAACAATATTTGACGTCATTCGTCACGTGTCAGTAATCGAATCATATGATTGGTGTGAAAACTAAAATGTGACCGGACAGCTTTATACTCCTCTTCGTTACATCCTTCTCCCTCTTCCTCCCGCGTACTCGAGAAGTATTCCAGATAAAGGAGAGTACAACACAAAAAAACACACAGCCATGCCAAGGATGGAATGAGATTATATCTTCAATTTGTGACAAGATGGGGGGACCTTGATGTCATATTGCCATAACTTTCACGTCAAACTTTACGATGACGTCGTAAATTTGACTTCGCTTGCACTTTATATTAAACAATGTGGTTAAACATAGCGCCAAAAGGCTTCCATTTTGTTTGGCTATAAATCCACACGACGTGGCTGAACTGGTTATCGTAAAACACGAGTTAGCTGCAGCCGGTCGCAATCTTTCCCTCTTCTCTGACCGACTAGATAAATCACTGAATCATCATCTCAAATATATTTCAATGGCGATTGATGGGAGAAGCAATTGTGTTATTATACCAGGCACAACACAAACCCACTCACACACACACTACAATCCCTGTGCTTACACATGTCTTCCTGATCTTATCAGGGACAATTATTCCAAGCACAGAAACGGACAAAACAAGGTTTTTGTTAACGGGTTTGATGAGGTGGGTTTTCTGTACATAAACTATAAGTAGAATCTAAAGTAGGAAAACGAGAATATCGCTCTTTATTATTGTCCAGTGTTTCCCCCAAAATTTACTGGTTTGAGGATTTACGAGTGACGATACTTTGCCCTGTGTCTCCCAATCCACATCTGCACTATTCCATCTACCTAACTACACACTGGAATGTTTTTGCACTGCGCCCTCGCTCCATGGGCACCGCCTACTTACTCCTCCTTCCTTATCCTACCATTCAGGAAAAACGCCACGCATTTTCGTGTTCAAAATTTGCTTTAACGTGTTTTTTTTTCTTTTTAAATATTTCTTACGATTTTGGTGATTGGACTGTCATCTCCGTTTATACTGGATGTTAGACAACGAAAATATCGCTCTTTATTAATGTCCAGTGTTTAATAAATGCTCACAAGGTCTACATATTATATTCTAAATCACTTGTATGGAGAAAACTCATATGAGAATCATTCATCGTAACAGGTTTTAGATATCCGTACCGTGGGACGTTATTGTTGTCTCACTCAGGCCTATACGTACTCGCTGTTACTCGCGAGTTTAGGCTCTTGAGTTATCACGTTAACTTGTATATCGTCTTTCTTTTTTTCTTCTTTTGAGAGAGGTGGGAGGGAGGGGTCAAACTGCAATTGGCGGTATTTAAGTCTAACGTATATTCACTACATGAAAAGAAGTCTTTACCTTTTCAGACCAAAATTTTACAAAGTATTTTCTTTTGGGAAAGAGCAAAGAAATGTATGGCTATAACGGGATTCGAACCAGCGACCTCTATAGATTACAAACCGAATTTCTCATGAAATCCCTTCCCTGCCGCTTCCTGGGTTGTATCGAATGAATTTGGGGC
Organism: Apostichopus japonicus; assembly: GCF_037975245.1. Lineage (NCBI taxonomy): Eukaryota > Metazoa > Echinodermata > Holothuroidea > Aspidochirotida > Stichopodidae > Apostichopus > Apostichopus japonicus. The sequence continues at coordinate 13,652,254 of NC_092579.1, forward strand.
TTGATCCCTGGTTACACTGTTTGCAAGGTACTATGGTTTCTGACTGGCGTCCCCAAGCAAAGAATTGGCGATACAGGGATGGCCACCAACTCAGGGCCGGATGGCTCAGTTGGTAAAACACTGGGCTCGTAATCCAGAGGTCTCTGGTTCGAATTCCGTTCCCAACCATCAATTTTTTGCTCTTTTCCGTTGTACCAAATAATTTCCCAATCAGCTTTCCATTATTCATTTAGTTATTTAGCTATTACTTTTGATAAAGAAAAACACAATTATAGCTACAGTTTGAGCTTATCTTTGCCAGATTGGTAATACTATACATTCCTTGTTTCACGATATCGTAAATTGTGCTAAGCGTACCTATTGTTCCATGTCCACCTCGTACTTTTCTACGCGTAAATCGTGCTATGCGTACCTATTGTTCCTTGTCCACCTCTTACATTGTTCTATGCGTAAACTGTGCTTTCTGTACCGCCATTGATCATCACGAAGTTCTGTAACCATCCCATGATATTTCTTAATTTTGGCCTCATTCTCTAATCCATTCTCTATCATTCCATATATACTCCTGGAGTCTTTTACCAATAACATTGCACCTATTTCACACATCTCAGCGAACCACGCTATTGCACCACACGCCCCTATATATGTACACACCCTATACTGAACATCATAAACCCACACACGTATAGTACACAATGCATTTAACATATTTAACATAAATGCCATTATGAGTATATATAGGTTTTAGGGCGTAACCTTCATTTCTGCATTACAAAACGTGCGTAATCACCCTAATTCTTACCATGAAAATCATTGTGTAAAGCCGATTAACGCAAGGTGAATATATAACTGAGTTATATGACAATGAGTAACAACTAACAGATACGCTTGCATACACAATCATTAGGGTACTGGCTGCTAGATCAAAATTTGCAGACAAAATTGACAAACTTGACAAATGCCGAGAGGCAGGATCTCCAACCAGACTAGAACGTATAGGACAGAATACGACAAATTTAACACAAAATCTCCCATGAGATGTTGTTTGAAAATTACTCCTTGTTTATCCTTCGTTATTGTTGTTGTTGTTTTTGTTTGCTTTTGTTTTTGCTTATGCTTTGGTCTAAAGTTAATGTCGGCTGAAGTCAGTAGTGATTGTACTCGGTACATATTACAATAATTAGAACAACGATGTGCTGTGCGGTTGCACTGAAGTAACACACGGTAATATTCACTGAGTCGATCTAACAATAATAATTACCCCTCCAATGAAACACGTCCTCCACCCCCCATACAAACCCGGGGAATTATTTTCCTACGATGCATCCCGAAGTCATCTTAAAAATGTACCCGACCATCAAATGTTAAGCTACAATTGATATTTGGTATGTATACAAGTCGGTCCCCGTTACAAAGATGCACTTTGTGAGTTATCGTGTTTACAAAGTTTTCAGACTCTGACCTCTGTTGACCCCAAAATGACCATTGAACTTCACAGAAAAAGAACAGGGTTCTTGTACTTAATAAGACGGATCCACATACCAAGTATGAAGTTAATCCACCATGAACTTTTTTTAAATTACGGTGTTTACGAGCAAGTGTCACATACACACATATACGCACCCACACACGCCATCACCATCGCATAGATTTCTTCTTCTGCCTCCGGCAACGAATCAAAAGCAAGAAAATATTTTCAGCTGAATTGCCGCGTGATGGCATCATTCACTCATCTGTTGCCAGCTGTATTCGCAAAATACCAGCTAATATATTCATCATACATAATGCTATACGAGGATGTGGATTTGACCTTCAGATGCAGAAAATTACCAGCATTTTCATTTATAGCAATCAACTTCAGCCACCGGAATGTCTCTTTTAAGAGTTCCAGACGGTACAGAACGCTTTAACATACATGCATACGTCTGTACGTGATATCCTTATAGTCTTCAATGATAATTAATGTATAAGACAATGAACTGATTTACATTTATAAAGAGATAAATATACAAGCTAGATGTATGTAAAAATAGTCAGATGTGTTCACCTAAAATGGTGAACCAATCTATTACTTTGTTCCTAGGTCAGCCAACTGCCGCACTTCAGGGCAGCTTAAGCAGACCTTAATTTGCACTTTATTATTTTCCATTAAGTTTCCTTTCATCAACAAAAAAGTGAAAAGGGGGGGGGGCAATAGTTTTGTTGAATAAGACCGGTATGTACGAAAATAATTTGACACGGTCCTTTTCAAGTTATTACTCAATAGCGCTTTGCTTACTAAGAACAATATTTATATATATATATATATATATATATATATATATATATATATATATATATATATATATATATAAATAAGGGTACCACCGATATATATCGGTACTTCACCATTTACATAAAGACTTTACAGAATTACTTTGTCGCGTTTGCACACCGATCGATCATATGTACTATAGTTGCTTTCAAGAAGGCCTACAGATGTGTTCCAAGGGGCCATCCACAAATTGTATAGTACGGCGCTTGATCTGCTGCACACGTGAAAGACGGTGTTCCGGTAATTAATGACGCGTAAAATTTTAAATTTAATACAGTTTAGTATACGGTTGTTTATAGATGATATACCGAGATAACAAACATCGAAGGCAGGTGACATTGATCGCGATATCTCAAGAACATCCCACGGCCGTATATTTAGCAATTAATAATTCTTGGATTCCATTTTAAAGTAAACCCTTTTAGCTGCAGTGTCGTGTTTCTACTTCATGCAAGTAAGACGATATTATTAACACGGGGTAGTTTTCCGCACCTCTGCTATACAAAGCACACCGAGTGCGAGGGTTGGTGGCAAGTGGGGATGGGTGTAGGGGGGGGGGGGACTCACTCACAAGAGAGGTAATTTATAAACAGCATTATGCACCTTTGCACTATTTTCGCGGAGAGGTAGGGTGAAGAAGGACATTTGGGTTCCAGACAGTAAAGTTTGCAGGCTTGGCCCTTTCGTAAATAACTGAATATCTCGAGTTTAACCAAAGTTTCAGAGTGAGCTTTTCAGTTTAGGCCTGTATGTGGTCTCTTTCATACACTTTTATTTCACTTCTAGGGTTGGTAAATACCGAAAATTATACATTGGAAAATGTAAACAGCTACTACATCTTTTGATTGCTTGTGGCCGATATATCTGTCTTACTTGTAAGATAGTCAACATTATTATTACCTGGTCTTATGGCAGCCATTTTATCGTCGAGCCTTGTCACGTGCCCCTGCTGTGCGGTGTCCTCACTTGCGACTGTGTCGCGCCTTTTCTCTTTTCCAACATTGACGGCAGTTTCGGGAGGCGACGAGGCGGTGGTACTCTCCGCCGTCGGCTGTGCCTTGCTCACAGGTAGATCAGCTGAAATGGGGCTGAGCACTGCGTCAGAGTGGGTGCACAGAACCGCTCCAGTGGATGTTGGCGTCGTCCCGTACGCCGGGGGGACTGGTGTGGGGGAAGGGTGAGGTAAGGGTACTTTCGTGTTCCGCGGCTCCTGCAGGGCTGAATCATTCGGTGTTGGTTGATCAAGCTGTGTTTCCATAACAACTTAGTCGTCTGCTTTCATTTTGGCGCTGAAGTTAATTGTAGGGTCATCTTGATGACTATGGAACTACTCTCCGTGCCATGTATGCACAAGGCATCTGACTGAAGTCTTGTTAGTTTCCCTAGAAATAGAAGAAACAAAAAATATTGTATATATGTATATTTCATGTACTCTGTATAAAAAAAAAACATGGTGACCCATTCTTATTGGAGTGAAAGGGTAGTGTATGATCTGGTTGCGTTTTACCTGTATTAGAGATTCATTGGAATTATCTGAGATAAACAGTAGAGTATCCATACACTTTCAGGCCCCTGTTTTGGATTCATACCTGCCTTACAGCGATCGCGATTAGTTAAGATGTTACTGAAACTGATATACAAACAGGGGTATGAGCCGGGGGAAGCACTGGGGGCACGTGCCCCCACTTTTTTTCCAAAATAGTAAATGTGCCCTTCTGGCAAATAAAATTTTCCCCTTTGATGAAGAACTGTCTTTTGGATATCTTAAGCCTTTGTTAATTTCAGTATTTTATTTTAATTATTCACTTGCACCATAAAAGTATTGATAGCATACTAACACATAATATATATTTGAGTGATATGGCTGGTGTGTATTGGATTATAGCATAACGTGTGGTGGTTATGGAATGGGAAAGTGCCCTCTGGTGTTGTGCCCCCCCCCCCACGCTTTGGAAGCTTCCTACCCCTCTGCATGCAAACATTCCACCAAACGTAGGAATGAGTACAATGGCGTCCAATTGCTCCCTTATAAATGATTCTAGCGTTCACACGTATAACTCATCAACTATGTTGCTGAGTCACAAAAAAATAATATAAGCATAAATGGTAACGTTCTGGTAGAACGCCCTCTCTCTATACTCGTTGTCGTTGTTTCCTTCTGCTGTATCCCAGCAAAAGAAATCTTGACTGCAAAAAAGCTATATGAATAAATTCCAAACAGCAAAGGAATTATAGGCTAAAGTGGGATTTACCGGCCAATCAGTCGAATCCCGTTCCCGTCAACTAACTTCTTTGTTCTTTCAGATTTGATATATCTAGAAAGGGAGAAAGATTTCACTGGAAACACTCCCATGATTTAATTCAACCGGAGGATGGTTTGCATCAATGCAACAATATTTATACAAACATGAAGAGCCGTTGTACTTTCAAAATTTGACTCAAAGCGCAGGCGTAGATAAGATAATTTTCATAAGGAAGTTAGCAGATCCTTGTTTTGATCAGCCATCATTATTTCCCGTAGGAAAGGAGGAAATATACAAAATAATAAAAATATAATATTATACATGTATTAGTTCGTTTTTCCATTCCACTTTACCGTACGTTACGACAACGATAGCAAATCACGCGTTCGTACACAATGAGACTCTCAAGTTGCTCTGCCATATACGATCATTGTTCCTTACGAACCAAGTGAAGTTAAACCTCATTGGTATTGAACCAATAATCATTGTGATCAATATATATAACAAAATTTGTCCTCAATCTTGTATGCAAATTAGATGCATCTGACAGTGAAAGCTTCGTAAGTGTTGAAATTTGTCTCATTGAGAAGTTGAAGCCCTGAGACACCCACATTCGACAAATTCTTGCCTGCCTACGAGTTATTTCACGTATAGTCGGCTTTTATACAACGACCTATTACGGTACCCCGTGCAGTTTCTGATAAATGTTGCGTGATGGAAATCTAACGCTTGAAATATTACTGACGAGTGACAAGTACAAGTCATTCCAGGAAAAGACATAAAAACATAATCATATTTGTGACCCAGATTTCACTCATTTTAAATATGTCACACGACAACCGTGAACTAAAGCTGCCTTAATAATTCCTTCAACTTGAGCTTCTCAGATGATAGTTCAGCTGTAAGAGGTCTACATCTTTACGACGTTGTGAATATAGGCCGATCTTTGAATATTCATATATATACATATATATTCATATATATATATATATATTCACATATATATATTCATATACATATTCATATATATATTCATGTATACTCATATACAAACATCTTCATATATATTCATATATATATATATGTATATACAAACATCTTCGTGTGTACATGTATACAATATATATTCATGTACGAACGACGATATTTCTTGTATGCGACAGGAGAATGTCAAACGTGTATAAATGTCGGGGTTTCTCGTAATACTCACTGATGAATATTCATGAGGTCGTGACTACCAATTCATTACTACTAACAGCCTGGAGTTATTAGGAATATATACCTTGAGTCCCATGAGAGAACATCTTCTGAATATCTGCTTCTTTATATAAAGACCGTTGCATGCGTATCTCATATATAAGCACTCAAGGAGTATATTACCTAGCCGCATACTGCTTCCTGTCTTGAATTACCATCAACCCAGGGCCTCGTCGGGCCCTTGACATCCACCTGTCGGCAGGAGGAAAGCCTTAATTTCTTACGAATGTTTACGCTGGGACTCCTTTGCTGTATATACCAAAAGGCATGCTTTAGAGATGCTGACAGCGAAGTTAAATTGGCTTAAGGCCGGCGGGGTCGCGAAAGCCAAACAGCGTTTTCAAGTCACTATTTTTTTGTTTAGTATTATCACGAATGAACAGATCAAACACTGTGTGACATATGCAACCGTTGTTTTATTGACCGTGTACACACTGACACTAGAGGTATACATGCTATACACGGTACAACGTGTACATGGCATACATAGTTCACGTATAGGAGAACTATATGTACGGAATTCACACAATCAATTTCAACAGATTAAACAAGCTGTCCGCTCAAAAGCAAAAAGAAAGAAAGAAAAGTGGGGAAGGGACCTAACGAACAGGAAACTTAACAGAGCATGCATGCGAGAGTCCTGGTATTAAGCTTTTTGATGTGTGTTGGCTGAAAATTACAATTCTCGAATCGCCTGAAAATAATTTATTATCGTTAAATTCAAGTTACTAAAACAACCTTGCAAGCGCTTACATATCTAACTATAAATATGCCTAAGAATGCTTTTTTTCTGAGGAAAATACCCCCAGGGCCCATACATCTGGGCATCGGAGTCGGTTTTAAAAACCCAGGTACAATACTCTCCCGCTCCCCGCCCCTTTCTTCCGATAAATTCCTGGACAGGCCCCTGCAAGCCCCAGATATATTTTGAAACTAACCTTATCAGCCCTGACTAATTATTCTGAAAATCCTTCTGAGGTTTCCATTTTGGAATGAACTTGGAAATAATTATCTTAGGTCATCATCGACATCCACAATCTAACCTCTTTCCAGTGAAACAGGAACACATGCACACACCCGGCATTCTCTATATTGAAACCCATATAACCTTCGCAATCACTGAAAGTATTCTTGGTATACACGAAGACTATACGAAAGTGTTTTGGACTACTCGAAAAATGACGACAACCTCGAAATTACAAAGTTGTTGACGTGACCACGACGAAAACTGTCACCTCAGTTTTGTACTTAATCTGACGCGTTCACACTGCCGAAACGAATCTTTTTTTCCCCTTCAATGCATCTGAATTTTGCGAAAATTATCGAAATATCGTTAGAAAACCTGAGAGGTTCGCAAGAAAAGAAATACTCGAGCGACCAAGAAGGATTTTATCCGCAGGCTTTCAATTCAAATAGCAGGCAGTGTAACAGAAAGGGCTAATGTTTTCATGAAAAACAGGCTGCGGGCGATATTAGCCGCTGTCTGCAGCCGAGAGAACCAATTATAAGATAGTGTTGTCACGCTGTTTCAACTTCCAGCCTCAGTATGAACACAATTGTGTTTTACATTTATGATTCATGTTCTCCCCCCCCCCCCCCCCCCCAACGTCGGAGGATTAAAGTCAAATTTATTTGTTTCGCAAGTACAACATTTTCAAGGAGACAATGCAAAAAAAAAGGTAAACCGAAATATTGTGAGAACAAATGCATAAACAGTGCATGGCGTACCTCACTTCCCTCACCATTATTTAGACCAGGCTAGTTGCCCCTCCCCCTCCCCCTATACCATAGCAAATAAAGTTTCCTCGAGAAAAGAAGCCCCCTTCCCTCTCCCGGCCACCACATGTAAATAGAACTTCCCCTTTTTGTTATTGAAAAAGTATTCCTTTTCAAGTTTCGCACTAGAAAAACGGTGTTACCGTATTTAAAAGAGTTACCATTTGTTAAAAATTAAGAAAACTGTCATTAGAAGGTGTCCTTTCGCTAATAGAAAATTAAAACCTGAAACCAGTTGGCTTTGTGATTCCTTGTCATTCAAAGTGCTCAAATTCAAAATAAGTCATCTGACTAATGTATAGAGCAAGTTAGTTCAATTGTCTAAGAATTAAGTGAAAACCAGAAAATATCAGATATTTTCCAGCTCTTATTGTAGCACTCCAGTGTGGGCTTCAACCAAGTAATTCACTGGTAAGGATTTTGGAGAATAGAGTTTTAATGTTTTCAATGTTTTCAGAAAGAAAAATGTTCATGTGAAATAAAGACACATAAATGCATGCAAGCAAAAGTCATCTGGTATACATTACAGAGAAAATGGCCAATTTTGAGACCATTTGAGATAACCTGTTGACCACTTGAGCCAATTTTCCACTATCTGAAGTAAGCTGTTGACCCCCCCCCCCCCCCCCGGTGAAGCTCAGAGGGTGAAAACTGGTAAGAGCCAAGTGAGTGCGTTTGAAGCAAGACTATTAACTCTTTGACGCAGATTTCATTTCCTGGCTGAGCCCCTTCACAAAACTGAACTGAACTGAATTGACCAAAATATGTTCACCGAAACAAAATCATATGCATTGGAGAATTCACAGATTAATTGTAGCTTTAACTGTTGAGTGATCATGTTCAAAAGGATTTCAGACTTTGACCTCATGTGACCTTTGACCTCATCCATTACCAATAGGGTTCTTGCACTCACCAAGCTGGATCTACATACTATGTATGAAGTTCCAGAAAGATGTCTTCCTCACAGAAAAGAATATGGTTCTTGTAATCAATTAGACGAATCCACATACCAAGTCTGAAGTTAATACACCATGAACGTTTAGAGTTACGGTATGTACAAGCAAGTGCCACATACAAACACATAAGAACGCATACATACACACCATCGCATAGATTCCTTCTGCCTCCGGCAAAGAATCAAAATGAAGTAATTGCAGGATGATGAAGGTGATAATTCGTGTCACAAAATAAAAAGTAAAAAAAAAGATGGAATACCAGGGCATAAAGTCACACGTTATGTTTTCAAGTAAATATCATTTTTTACAGTGAGATCGTCGAGTAGGCCTATATATTATCAATAACAGCAGGGTAATGCAAGTATTCGCTGGTTACAGCTGAACTGTAGTAAAAATACAAACTACGTGACCTGTATAGCTTTAGAAAAGTGTAAATCATATATAGAGTGGAGTCCCTCCCTGAGTCGGAAAGAGTATATTCAGTTCAGGCTAAGCAGCCAGCCACAGCCACGTTAACCGGTCGAAGCCGGATGATCTCAACAAGACACCAACTGACATGTGTTGATATTGATCAGCACTCGATAATAAATCGATACTATAACTTTCCGTCACAATACAATTCATAAAACTTTTTAAAAGTTGAATTTGTTTTTGTTTTTTTGTGTGTCTAAATTGGCGCAGATTTCATCTTTCCGCTGTGTGATTTTCATGATGACATACAGTACCATAAACTACCTAAATATATGCCAGGCTTCCTGCAGTATTCGCTCTAACCATGCTGCTTTCAACCGATTTGATTGTGGCTTATAGAACCTTCAAAACAGTGGAATTAGATAACAAATATAACAATAGTGAAGACTTCCGACTTACCTCCAAAACAGACCAGTCTCATTGACCTTCGTGTTCTTCCAGTGTCTATGTCGTGTTTAATGTTATCTGTAAAATATGCAAAAATAACAATTAACAACTAAATAAATAGCTATAAGAAGCCCAAAAAACACATTCATGTATATATTTACGAAAACACGCACACACACATATAAACATCAATATTGCATGTGACATGACAGTCTGATAATTAAAACATGCCAATGAGTAATTGATTCCTTGTCAGAATTATTTAAAAACCTAACGGCCAACTGGTTTCACTAGTTTGGTCTTCAATTATGTCGCCCACGCAACAGGAAAATATGAATAATGTACTAGGTTGTGACGTGATGGCTGTATCCCTATATTTCAAATTTTAAATGAGTTGGAAAATCCAGAACAGTTCAAACTCCCAGCCTCCACCGGGATTCGACACCCGCGCCTCCCGCTTTATATGCGGACACCCTAACCAGTTATGCCATGGACACTGATCCTATGTCCAGAGGGTTCGAAACCAGTAAGAAAGGTCGTCTTTCCACTGTATAGGCCGGATATCGAAAGAGATACTTTGGACAACATTTATATATATATATATATATATATATATAGGCTATATATATATAGGCTATATATATATATATAGGCTATATATATATATATAGGCTATATATATAGGCTATATATATATATATATATATATATAAATGATATAGGCCTATATGATTTGCATAAAGTTATAAATGGAAATAGCAAGTGTGAAACACATGTCTACAGTCGTATGTTGATTCTACGTTCACATATAGCCTTAGTGACGATCGTGAATAAAGTCCATGGGCCATTTGAGGCTCTTGCCGTATGTAAAACAGATCGCGTAAGTATGACCAGGGAGATATATTTGTGTGGGCATAACTTCTCTACCACACACTCACAGGCAAACTATACAAGCCAACGAATATACTAGATTTGGTAAAAGGTGAAAACACGTCGAATCGTTCACTGTTCTTCATTAAAGGCCTAGTCCTTTTATAATAAGGGGAATACATAAACGAAGAATGGAGCTGTTTCACTTCAAGTGATGAGAAAGTAAACAAAATCGATCCATCGTTACAAGAGTTTATTCAGAGAGTGACGTCGTTTACATTGACAAGTCGATATAAAGCCGTGTGCAGTGTCGTTATACCAGCTCGTCAGCTCATAATAATGGAGTGTGCATGTGTATGCATTGTATGCTATACACTTCTGTATATACGCATTGAAGAAAAAAGGTTCTCTTTTTTTTTCTAGAGAGATTGACAGTTTTACAATGAAACCCACTCTATAGAAACCACTGATGGGAATCAGCCCTAAAGCTACCGTATAAGACAGATATTCGCTGGTGCATGTGGTTAACAACAATCACGGGGTATACCCTCAAAACACCTCTATAGTACGATATGGGGGGGAAATTTAAAACCTTTTATTCAAATGCGAACCGAAAACATGTCATTGATGAATTTGAATGAGAATATTACTTGGAGCGATGTTGGTAATAGTTCTTATCGGGAAAGATTCCCGCGGTGATTTGTAACGTCATGGCGTACAAATTTCTTAGGTTTCTAACGTATATATACGCAAGCGCAGACGGCCAATCGTACAACATTTATGGTGACTAAAGTACACATTATACGCACGCATATGACGACATCGGGTATCCATATATATACACGTAGTTTCCAATACAAAGGTTGCACTTTACCTTGCAGACAAACCCACATGTGGCTAATTTCACATACTTTAACAATAACGCAATCCATTACTAACATGCATGTCCACCAGCCTACATGCTGGTCCTATATACAAGGTTTGCTTCTATATTACAAACATCCCTTTGGTCCTCTAGTTTCCATATAAAGTCCAATTAAGCAAAGTCCAAAAAGTAAAGGAAAACAAAAAAAAACGTGAACCGCAAATTTTGTATAGATTAACTTGCAGTGACGTCATCACTACTAACCACGCCCATTGAACTTCATCGTGATCAGCATGGACTGGACACCACGATACCAGTAAGTCCAGTTTCTAATTATTATTTTCTTTTCCCTTCTTTTATAGTTATTTTTGATTTCACCACCACCATAATCTAGCCCCATTTATACTAAGTTCAGTTGAATCACCCCGGCAATCTGTCTCCGTGTATACAAACAGTTTTTAGTTTCGAGTTAAACATTAAGGTCTCTAGATGGAGTTTGGTCCCAATATAAATGATAATATTTAACGTAACTTTACTTCTGACCACAATTAACAACGAGCTTCAACAAATAAGTTAGATGCCCTTTGCTTCCTCGTTAAAGTTTGTTTACCAAGTTATCAATTTTTCAAAACCAAAGTCGCTCCTTTTAATTTTAAATTAAGACAGTGCGTATATACGACTTAAGTTAATGGTAAAATGATAACAGGAAAATTACGAAATGGTAAAACCTATACACCAAAGATAGTTAGACCAGAGAGTTGTTAAACGAAACATAAAAATTTAAATTTAAAAAAAAATGGAGGGGGGGGGGAAGCCTACAGTTAAGATGCAATAACCGACTGAATTTAGAAAATAATTCCAAAGAGTGAAAATTCGGTCTTTGATATGTGTCCACAGAAGAATAAAATAACTTCCTCCAAACAAGCAACTTTTATGTCACGCAAGTGCTTTTACCTTGAAATTGACTTCTCACAGACATTACTGTGTCAGTGCAAGGGGAGCATTGGTTACAATGTTATCATATTTTATATTGGCTGAGAGAGGAGTGAAGTATATAAATGAGTGAATGTTGCTCTAATAAGAAAAATCGATCACTGCAAACGCACTCAGTACATTCTAACGTACATTATAACATTGAAACATTCCATACATAACCCACAGTAAACCAAACAACAAAACATGCACTATTTTAAAAGAAGTAATCTTGTGAAATCGTTCTCTTCGGGGAGGGGATGAAAGAGAGTTAGAGGTGGAGAGAGCTGGGAGGGGAGAGTTGGAGGGGACGGACGGGAGGGGCTTCGGTTTCCTACAACTTCGATCAGTGTCCACATGCATGACGACTTTTCCTAAGCTGGTTAGTGGCAAATTATTACCGTATTGCCGAAGAACACTAAACATATTGAAGGGGTAGATAAAATTGAAATATCTGTCAAAACGGGCGGGCTGGAGGTCAACTTTCAAAACATAGGACCTGCTGTCCGCATATCTTATGTTCCATCACCCATGCTGTTATAACACACGATATATACATGCACGTATAAGGTCAATGAAACTTTAAAATTGAGCAAGTTCCATCTTTTTTTTAAAAAAAAGGCATCTGCTTGGGGTTTCATTACTTAATATACGTGACGGTATTCAAAGTCCGAAATAGCACAACTTTTAGCTTGTGGGCTCGTGACCAAAAATGTGTTTTTTGTTTTTTTTACAATTTAACCATAAACCTTTTCTGGTTCCTCATATTTCTCATTACCCCCGTGAAACATATACATACTTTCACACTACTACATTTTTCACAAACATCAACATCGGTTCATGGTAATTACCAAACTATCCTCAACCCTGACATAAGGTTCTAGTACGGTGACTACGGTCACGATACTAAGTCTTGGGCGAGTCCACCGCTTTTACTCAAATGAATAACTTTGTACGCAGTTATATATATCTTTCGTATATATGAATTATCATTATGCAACTGTTAAGCGTAAACAACCAGCAGATTTTTACGGCAAGAACAACTCCGTCGCGATTCTTGTAGATGCCGAAATATAGTTTATATAGAGTAACCATTTTGTAAACGTTTTGGAAAAGTAAAACATTAGGAATGAGGGTGGAGGGAGGGGGCTGTTGAGGTGCACAAACGGAATTCGTTACAACGATCCCAGTTTCATGAATATAACTGGAGACAGACTTGGAATACAACAAATGAGTACACTAAGTATATTATTCCCGATTGTATATGAGTACAATCATACAAGGCACTATTAAGCACGTGTACAAATACGTTAGCTAAATGCCCGATAGTATATATACGAGCACCAATCCATATGGGTTTCATAGGTATCACACTTTCTGTGATAAAGTACCATCGTCAAGAGCGAGAGTATATCACTTGGAAGGGGCGGAAGGGGGGGGGGGGCTGTTCCTTATACATGGCTCGATATAGCGTTTTTTTTTCGAAACCAGTGCTCTCCGAGAAATACGTTTTGCTCTCTTTTGTGTGTACGTTCCTCCTGTGTTGCATACTATAAGGTGTTTGTATATAAACATGTTTGGAAAACTAAAATAAAACACATCAATTTATGGATTTTTATGTTGCCTTTATTATGGAAAATGTATACTTTGGAAACGCTGTGCCAATATATATACTTTACAATACACGCTACATCTGCAGAGCGCATAATTATAGATGGTGTATAGTTAGTTTCATTTCGTTATCTTGTGACTAGAGAGAGATAGAGAGAGCAGTATACCATGAAAGTTTAAACGGTGGTAATTTGTGATTCTTTAACGTTTTTCGGATATCCGAGATCCTCAATGAATACCCGGCAACCTCGATAGCTAACAAAGGTTTAGACCTTGAAAGGTGTTTGTATGGAACAATACAATGTTAGTGGTATTGTTCGCACGATCGATGAATACAAGCCTCTCTATAGAACAAACTCAACCAAGCATGTGATACCATTGACGACGGTTGCAATGGTCCTTCGGTTGGACCTGTAAAGAATTTTACCTTCTCCGCGAGGCAGAGGAAAGAGACAGACAGAAAGAAGTATAGAAAATCCATCCTTATACTTAAAACTTAAAACCACGTTTTGTGTAAATCCCCAGAGAACGCATTGCGAAGTTAAAAGGGCAAAGAACGTTCCGACCACAACAGCATTCGAGCCTCCCGTAAGCGTATGGAATAAGGATGGCCGACAACATATAGGAATGGAGGTAATCGCTGTCAATGCGGGGGGGGGGGGGGGGTTAGGGATATCTTTCCCTTTCCCCTTTCTTGTGGCCTAAAAGTTTAATTGTCTTTCTTCATGGCTAAATAGAGCGCTCCCCCTTCTAGAGAAAAGATATTTACCGTCGTGCGTCGTTCACCATAAATAGAATATACAAAATGTTGTTACAGAAAGTACGCGGTCGAAGTATGATAATCATTTACCAAACAGTATGGTTATATGAGACAGCACACCAGGGGGAGTTCTCCCTTCATGCCTCCATACATCCAATATCACCCCCTCTCCTGCCCCCTCACCCCCTCTTTTCCTTCCCTACACTTCAACCCACACCTTCCGTCTCCCAATTAAGGTTAATTATCCATGATAAATGTCAATCAAATTAACATTTCCGATGAAAGCCCCGATTCGGCGTGTTTGACACAGTTTTGGAGTCTCGTCATAGCCTTTCATAATGATATCCACCAATTACAACACTTCATCCCCATTCCATAAATACTTAGATGTAATGGGAAGTATTTTACGCTGGTACATCCCTCCCATAGAACGAAACGCGCCATTCCAGTTCACGATAAGCCATATTCATAGCTATTGCCGCCTTTTCTTTTTCGTACCTTTTTTGTTGTTGACACGACTGGCATACACATAGCGTTACACCTGAGAGCTATGCATGGTATAGCCGTATATATGCAGCATTCGCAAGCATTAATTCTCCTCCTCTGTTGTTGTATGTTAGATATCTATCTTACATATACACCAACCATATCAGCAGAACCCGTCAATGCATGGGGCGAAGACCAAGTTTGACATAAAACGGAGACTGTCGTTTGTCACAAGTCAAGTTTGTGATAAAAATCCATCTTGACATACCGGTCTCACTATCTGGCGTTGCTTTGAGCCTCAGTTGCGATAAAATATGCGGCATTTACCCCTGTAGTAACGTCTCCTGCAGTTTGCGGTGTCAAGCAGTTCCTTCGCCTCCATAGGCATTTCAATTGGGTAACAAATATGGCGTCCTTTCTCGAGGCTGCTGGTTATACTGAGGAAATGTTTAACCGTTGACGCGGTTCTTCATATCCACATTTTCCACACTATAGATATCTATAAATTTCTGTGGCGGTTTTGAAAGGCTTTGGTGATAATATAAATGTGACGCTGTCGTCAACGGGTCTGCTTATATAGGTCTACGGTCACCTATGGACTCTCATTGTCCTAATCACTCTAATATAGACATTAGAAATCATGAAAATAGCTGCAACTCCCATAAAAATCCATCAAAGATTGACATCATAGTTTTATTTATGAATAAACATTAGCTAATTATGCACATTGACGATGTAAAGGAATGACTGCCTAATATTCTGCTATGTTATTCCTTTGTTTTTACAACCTTCGTTTCAAGGATACTGAACACAGGTTTGTGGCCTAAGGCGATTTATTAAAATAATATATTGTCCTCTTTGCAAAGAGGAACATCACCTTATTCAAATGATACATGTGGGCTTGTAATTAGGGCTTAACTTATTAAGGGCAAAATAAAGATAACAAATTATGAGTGCAACACTCCACGTCATAGTTTGCATATATTTAGTGGGCTTCCCAGATTTATCAAAAACTTCAACTACATGTGTGTACGTTGGAAACGAAAAGAGCTATTCGAAAAATGTCAACAGATTTTAAATGAAATTATCACACACAACAAATGCACTGAATATTGGGTAAATTGGCTAGGTGTCAGCAGTACTTAAACGATTTATTTATTGTGAATAAATTATATACGTTATTATGTAAATTATGTACGGTATAATGAAGCAAATACAAAGCCATTTGAAGTTCTGTTTTTTTTTTAACGTATAAGAGCAACCATACAAGTGCGGTTTTCCCCTCTCTGTCTTTCAGTCTCAAACAAACATTTCTCTCTGTCTTTCAGTCTCAAACAAACATTTTCAAAGGGTTTATAAAGCTACCCTCAAGTGCATTCCTTACCATTAAACTATAAGAGCCAACAGTGTCTATACAATTAAATTAATTTCACCATACTGACAGTTAATTAACGAGTAAATAATAGCTCAATTCGATTGTTAAATAAAGTCGTCAATCAAACGATTATTATCATCAATCACGCGTTAAATAGAGACGGAACATTATCTCAAACTTTAAGCACAATTTTTGCATTAAATTTCTTGAATGGAAACCTGACATCCTTCAAGTCCCCCCCCCCCCCCACTAAAGCAAGGTAAATGAGGAGTAGGCAAGAATCAATTTGTTACTTTGTGTATATTCATGTCATTTTGTACCCACACACTTTTAATATTAGCATTATACACCTGCATATGTATCATCATTATACACCTGCATATGTCTCATCATTTTACACCTGCATAAGTCACATCACATGTATAGGCTATACAAAAAATAAATAAATAAAACTTTCCACGCTTAAACCATTATTGGCAATGGACATTGACCGTTCAACCTAATGAGATAGTTTGTTATGGATAGACCACCAAGAAAATCAATAAATCGGCATTAGGACGTTATCATAATTAACTCTTAATCTCTAATGTCTTAAATATTGCAGAGAGACAGACAAATGAAAACCAAGTGACAGTAACTTTGAAGTAACTCCTCGAAATCAGATGAAAGGAGATTTAAATGTTTTTTATTTTTAAATACCTCATGAAAAATACTATTCCCTCGGTCATTTATTTTTCTTATTATTATTCTCCTTGTTCTTCTTTTAATGTGCAACCTAATTCTCATAGATTTATCAGCAAAAAAGTGGTTATGAATTTAACCGTTAATCAGTTATTGCTAATTGGCTTTGTTTAACAACAAAACACTTTTTCAGTTCACTTTCACCTCTCTTCTTCTCTTTCAGAATGAACAAAATATAGCCTTCTATAACCAGTCGTTCGCTTGCAGATTAAACACAATATAACCTCCTGTCACCAGTCGCTTGTTATATTCCCAGCTGAATATCTCAGGCTAGCGTTACTGTCCTTACTGTAACATGTGTTATGCCATGCATATTCGTGCCATAGCCAAGAAGTAATAACTGAGTATATACGGGATAAACCATACACAGTTTCTACTGTTATAACCCTACACTATACATGAAAATCGAATGTATGTTGAACACACTAACGAGTATTAAATATATTCCTTTATCTGTATCGACATTGTCAGAATTATAACACTGCATCATATAGAAATGCAAAGCACGCGTTTAGTTTATAACCAACGAAAGGGACGTCAGAGGAAACATATTTCGAGGTACTTTTAGTTTTACTATGTTTTTTCTTCTAACCCAAACCAAAACATATCCTGGCATATTCCTATAGCGTGCGAACATGATGCATCACGTGAAAACCTTTACTTCAAGAACGCCTATAAATATATTTCCTTCTGATCGAAAATAGAACATCCACATCATATTAAAGGGACTATACATGTAGTGAGTGATGCAGAAAGACATATCGCCCTGTATGATACATCTGTCTGTATCACCATGACAACAACGAGAATCGTCAGATTCTCCAAAGCTAGAACCCTTTAAAATTATTAATCTTCTACCTAATACTTACGCAATATGTTTTATATATATATATATGTATTATATATATTATAATACATATTATATAGATATATATAGATATATATATATATATATATATATATATATATATATATATATATATATATATATATATATATGCGTGTACATTATACATTTACATATGTTTACAGTAGAATACAATCATGGGTCATGCTTATAATTTAAATAATTTATTAACGTTTAACGAATATGTTGAGAATATTCATTCAGTCCACTTGACTTTACGACTTGCTTATCAGAAATTTATCACAAGAGAGGACAGAGTCCGGTAGAGTATAGGACTGCAGAGCCGTATGGTATACGGCTATGGAGTGTGATCATTATGTGTATTCAGTGTATAGTATACGTATATCGCCAAACCAAGACATCCGTATATAAATCCATAGACAGTTTGGAAGGCCGTTTACCTCATAGTGAACTGGCAGCTTCCAGGGATCATGAAGTTTTTTCTCAATCCCGATGACAGAGTAGTATAGCAACGGTCTTCAGATGGCCGGAAAGTACTTAAAACACACGATATGCAACGATATAAGGTCAATTATTTGAGCAGTACAGCAAACAATCGGAAAACCCACCATCTGTCACTGCAATATAGGAATGACACTCGCTTTGAAACTGAAAATGCCAGATATATATCGCCTATATAGGACAGAGGAAAATTTAGTTTTGTCGATGAAAAAAAGAAGAAACTATATAGGCTTATCATCCTGGTGACGTTTGCAATCAATTCCTATACGTGCCGTTTTACAAGATTCAACATTTCGAAAGTTGACACGTATATGTAAACCTGAAGTGAACTTGAAGCAAACAGGTCTGATGTCATAAAAAAAAGAATGTTATATGGTTTACTTTACTAAAAATGTAAAATTAACATCCAATTTCGCACTTTAAAATAGGGATTCATCTCAATATGAAAACACTACAGTAATTGGTATACTTTACATCCCCCTTAGGAAAAAATTGAAAATTATATATCCAATCCAAGGTCAATTGAAAAATAGAGAGAAACAAAACGTTTTGCTGCCGGCATGCAACTATGACATCACAGCTGTTTGCCTCAAGTTCACTTATGATACAAATCTGAGAAAATATTAATTACCAATATCTCAATATCATGGTATTTATAGGAATTGCGCGCAAATTTTATCAGGATGATTAGAACTAGAATGTGTTTCCCTTTCATCAGCCAAAAATATGTTTTTTCCTTTGCACTATCCTTTAAGGATGTGATAACGATTCTTTGTTCACACATGGAGGTTTCTGTTTTCTCCATGGTTCTCCATGGTTCTCCGTGGTTCACAGCAGTGATCGAAATAGCGAAGCTATACGGGGATTCGGGTTGAACTTTTCCACCTTTAAAACTGGTGTGTTAATCAGTCTCGGAAGCAGAAAACGAAACGTTATCACGAAGAATCGACGGCAAATATACATCAGGTGACTTAAACATATCAAAATACGGGATTAGACCTATTGTATGCATAATTTACCCCCTTCCTGGCCACAGCCCAAGAGGGAGACCTTTAACACATCCCTCCCCCTATTCCCATTCAGCCCTATACCCATACACACAAAAAACGTTATTATTAGCACAACCTTGCGTGTAGATCTCATTTCTATATATCCTGAATACGCCTCAAATGCACCATTTTCACGACCAAAAAATTATGTAATTGTTTTATGCATGATGGACGAACCCCACCCTCCCACCTCCTACAGAAATACGCCCACACCATGCGCCTTTCTAACAGCTTGGATCCGCCGCCCCTGAGTGTATACATAGGGGAGGATACACGCTCTGTGACAGGTGTTACTATACTATACTAACGGCCCAGCGTCTATCGAACCTATATGCCAGGTGTGCTGTTGCGGCAGTATATACTACCCTGGTTACCCCGAGGAATGTCAGTGTAAGGGAAATAACTTTAACCAGAGATTGCTGTATATATTATATCCTATACGTAATCCAGCTGTCTGTACTATATTCATCCGCTTGTGAGTTCTAATACGACTACGTCACCAGTGTCTGCAATGTAACAGCAGTATTTGACCCTGTCATCATGCGTCCTAATTTTTGCTCAACCTTCAGGCTAAACGAAAAAAGTATAAGATCAGTATACGAGGAAGCCAATGACATCAATCTCTGGAAATATGTCGCAAGTAGGCAGTTTGATATTATATAATTCACCAATATAAAAGTGCAGTTGACGACCGAGAATTTGTGATCCTTTATAGTTAAGACATACCTGATCAAGTGTTCATTAATTGTATACACAGAAACACACGCACCCCACACACACAAACAAACAAACACACACACACACACAGAGCTTTAATTTAATTAAAACAAACTAAATTGAACACAAATTATGACTGATCATTAGAAAATATTGTTTTAATCTAGTTATATAAAATATGCGACCAAAACAACATCAATTGTTTTCATTCATGTAATTGTAAATATATTATATAGGCTATACGTGTAACATACATGGTTAAAGGTATATGTAACAGCAAAGGTATGTAGTAGGTATGTAAGAGGTATGTAATATATATATACAGCCGCATACAATTTGGCATAAATATTTTTCAGAGAAGTTACAATGATATCACATCCTACTTGAGAAATATTTGAAAATACTGGCAATAATTAATTCAGTCCTATTAAAAACACTTTTCGGGATATGAAAACAACTCAAATGACTGCAATAAATTATTTAATTAACAAGAAAACTAGCATTTCATTATCTTTTAAGATATATATTGTATGATACATAATAATATTATACGTTGTACAACACTGTATTGTTTTAAATACGATTAAACAACTTTATTTTATTTTGCAAATACATTATTCTGCTAACAGAATAATGCATGAACGTTAACGAATGAGAATTAATTTTGTTTAAATCATAAAAAAAATCATTACTATAGCTGGTACATGGAAATATCACTAAAGAAGTAAAAATTCTGCCCTGGATTCCAAATTCATGTATAACCGTACTTTATCATTCATGTTAAATCTAGAACATGTCGGTGCCAAATACAAAGATGTCTTAACAATATAGGCCTACACGAAATTGTTAAACTATCCTTCTAAATGTTGAAAAAAACTTATACTTTTGCCGCCACTTTTCGAAAAAGCTGAATATTGAATAACATATATACTTAATGGGTTAAAACTCTATAAGTAATGTGCAAAAGTATTGACTGTTTATCATACAGTTACACGCTATTATATAGACCTACATTAAAGAACATTCTGAATGCACATGGGTAATTATATGCGCAAGGGACCAATTATATACTTAGAATGGAGATCGCGTTTTGTCGGGGAACTTTTCCCCTATTCTCTATGTCCACCTCTCTCTCTCTCTCGCTTATCGTTTCCATTCCCAATTTCAGCAATAACTTCGAGTAAGGAAACTAAATCGCATTGGGTGCACTTTCTATCAGGGTTCGTGGTTACAAATCGCTCATGATATACTACTCAGTATCTCTGTTCACGTTTAACCCCCTGCCTGTATATGCAGGCAGTTGAAACAGAGCAGCTGTATAGTTTGTTGTGTCTCAGACGTATTGAGGCAAAAGTACCCGAAGGTATCCTAACTTGTAAGAGAATATTCAGTCTACTAATGAAAAAAAAAACACCACTCCGTGCCCAACCCGTTTCCTTAGGATCGTTAACATGCACTCACATGCCCTCCCCCCCCCTTCCTCCCCACACACACACAAGACCCCTGTACTTCGACAAGACTCAAAATTTTGGGTGTTTGCTAGCTGGATTTCGCCATTTGCCAGTAGCCAAAAAAAAAGGCGAAGTTTTCTGCCAGTAGACTTTTAAGTTCATAAACACATAGACCTAGTGCGGCGGTTAACAATCATCAGTGACAGATTCGGCATGATCTCTGTACCTTAATATAAGCCCTTTATTACTGCTTAACCCAGTAAATCAGAGCCGTACATCGCCGTATATATTTCTATCTATATGGCTCTGCAGTAAATATTAGTGGGCTGCCCGCATCAGCCTGTACAGTATAACTGATATATATAGGCATTCAGGAAAATGCCAGTGAGAACCATGATTTTAGCTATTGTTGATGTTTTAGGCGTGCATGCATCTGTGACGTATATATTGTTATCGTTACCCATGGGTACCAAGTTTTAAGTTAGTTGCTTGTCAAGGCATTCTACTTGTGCTTCCGTGTACCTCCATTTATGTTTTTCTCACGAATCTAATATGCTATACATATTTTGCAATGCATGGGGAAATTTAACAAATTTCTAAATGGTCTCAAGAATGTTATATGGTATAAACGGAGAACCGTCTATATACGAAATTTGTAAACAAATTTTGTAAAGAGTAAAACACAATATATTGGTTACGCAATCCCAACCGGGCGCAGCTGCCTCCCCCCCCCCGGATCTTCCCATGTAGACTGTTGTGCCCCTCCTTAAACAATTGGTGCCCTTCCCATTAACTCAGAATTCCTGGGTATACGAGCATGCCTAAGAGGTTATACAGGAGCTGCATCACAAGATTGTCAGGATTAAAATATGATCTGTCGTCATTTCCGGATATTTAGAAATCTCAAGGGTTTTTTGAAGTTACCAGTCAATCTATAAACAATCGTTTCCACGAATTTTGTATACGGACAATGTCTTTAAATTACTCATATATATTCCATCTTTGAAGACGTTTTAAATATTTCCGCCCATGAATTACATTGTGAAAACGACGTCCTGTTTACACCGAAATCTGTAAAATCGTCTTGATAAACAGATGTGATGCTTTCCTCTGTATGATGAAATCATTAAATTATCAAAGCATATGCGTATATACACCTAAAATACCAAACATACTGCTTCACGTGCACAATTATGATGAAACCGTGTAGAATGAGGAAGTTGCCATTTATCTAAATGGCAACTCTCTGGTAAAACAAAGAAAGTTCATATTGGGATCTCACCTATATACGATTTTTAATTCCCTATTTTCTTTTTCTATTCATTCTCTGATTTGAACACTGATGCGACTGTGTTAATTATTAAGTATACCATTGTAGGTGGGCGTCCTGTTTTACGTCACTCGTCTGTGTGATATTTATAATCGTTATTGATTGTGATAACATTGGTAATAATTACTCATTACAATGACGATATAATAATAATTATTAGCAGCCATTTGCGTTATTTTTAAAACTAACAGTTAGGCCTATATGTATATACTACAGATACGTGCTTTCTCTTTAGCCTTCTTCATATTTCTTATATCTTGTTAGTTTTGTGTGTATATATAGGTATATGTATTGTATGTATTAATTTATTAAAATTAATATTAATAAAAGAAACATTTTTGTTAAACCAAATTACATAAATGAAGTTCGTTTTGGTCTCACATCCCTCATTAAGTCTTATATGACATATGAAAACCATCATAATTTCATCTTTCACGAAAGACATATCCCGTCTGACTTAACCTGATGGGTTTATATATTTATTTTGGGGGTCAAAGAATCATTCGAGAGAAAAACAAACGGTTTTTTGTTAAAACTAAAAGCGATTCAATCATCCTTGCAAAGCTATCGTTCCGAGTATATATACTTAAAGGAGAGTAACAGACCCAAACTATCATCTTTAGCTTATATCACATGCAGATCACCTTCGTTAGGAACAACTCCCTCAAAACAGCTAAGAAAAATCATGTTTCAGTTTGCGAGTTATGTTCCAATAGTTTAAAAGCAGTGTCTGATACCTGTCACTTTGAAAATCTGTGATGTCATAGCACAACCAGGATCTGAAACCAGTTAACTTTCTCTTGGGTGCGTTCTTTCATTATTTTTTAGTTTGTTTTTTGAAGTATAGAATGTGGACAGGTTTTACACTGAAATCCATTGCATCATTAAGCCAGGCTATACGAATTTTCATTATTGCAATACCCAAGACTCCATTACAGAAAAGAAACTGATAGTAATACATGAAGAAGCCAAAAATAGAAAGCAAATGCAGCACATGTGACTCGATGACGTCATACTTAGACTTGATCAAGTCTTCGGCCTTGCGTGTGAAGGAACATTATATCTGCAATATCTCTCAAATGCATATGAAATAAGACATTTTCTTAGTTGTGTCGTGACGTTGTTCATTGCAGTTATCTCCAAATCTTTGTTTCTGGCCAATTTATAATTTCTAAACTCGGGAAAGCGTTTTCCCGTTTTGAGTGGTTGTACATCATCGATTTTCTGGATACCATTGTTGTATGTACTGATAACATCATAACAGCAACATATATATATAGCTGTTAAGTGCGTGCGTGCAACTGCAAAAATCTAGGTCAAACACACAGTGTTTATATACAGTTCAACGTATAACAAGACAAGTTATTCTTTCATTTCTTAGCTCTACGTACAGTCTTTCGCCATTGGTGACTTTGGTGCTATTCAAAAATATATATATATACTATTCTCCCCTTTGAAGAAAGGGTAAACAATATGGAATAAAACAAGGTGGAAGTCAGTAAATAACGTAACATTATATTAAAAAACATTAATGACTTAATGATTTCCGTTGTTCAGGTGTCATCAACTTTCTGTCTTTTTCTTCTTGCTTTATTTTTCTTTAAGTAACGGTAAACCGTATTAGATTTTTTTATTAAAGTAACGGTAAACCGTATTAGATTTTTTTTTTAAGTAACGGTAAACCGTATTAGAATTTGTTTAAACTAACGGTATAACGTATTAGATAATAAAACAATATTGACGAGCTTCGTGACACCCTCATGTCTATTTTCTTCTTCTTCTTCTTCTTCTTCTTCTTTTTTCTTTGTCTTGGAGAAAACGGGACAACAATATGTCGGTATATCGTGATGCATGGCCATGCACGGATAAACACCATAGAGGCTATGTATAGTCGATGAGTGAGCATTAGTAGCCCCCAGTTACATGTTGGCAAATTTGTCACGGTCATAGCAACACTTCCATTCAGAAAGTCCCTTATTTCTTTCTTTCTTTTTTTATCTTTTTTCCACTTTCCTTTTCAAGATTCTCATGATAGGAAACGTATCATATATAATATGTTTGATACGGTCATTTGTGGGTATGGCCGCCGCTTCCTATAGTTCCTGGATGAAACTCTGGCTGTTGCTTTAAAGTAACTACGCAATATTTCTTGTTATAAACACGCTCAAAGTGTAGCCAGTGTATCACTTAACACGTAATTCGTAAAGGGCCCTGAATTTCCCCTTTAATACATATATAAATCACACACACGCGTGTCTCGGTGTTTCGAGTTCCCCCGGGATTTTTTTAAATTTCAGTCTCCCTTTTTCTTTGAAGAGTTTTCTTTTCTTTTCTCCTTCCCTCTCTCCCTTTCTCTTTCTCTCTTTATATATGTATTAAAGCACTATATATGGAAGTGCCGTATTTAATGTAATGATTGAAAAAACTGAACAGTACGGTATATATAAGCTGACTTTATTCCCCCATCAG
This sequence comes from Apostichopus japonicus, assembly GCF_037975245.1. Classification (NCBI taxonomy): domain Eukaryota; kingdom Metazoa; phylum Echinodermata; class Holothuroidea; order Aspidochirotida; family Stichopodidae; genus Apostichopus; species Apostichopus japonicus. The sequence goes on from NC_092579.1 coordinate 13,677,723, forward strand.
ATAACAAAAACACCTCATGCAGAATAGTTTTTACAACGAAAGGCCTTCGGATACTCCGCTGCATCTTGTTATTTTCATCACATAATGTGCCTCAGCCCATGACTAGTTTACACGACTATACACAATCTAACACTATATATATATATATATTATATACCAATTCTCACATGCGTAAATAGGCCTATATATACGTTTACAAAAGTGCGTCTGCATATAAGAAACAGACGTACCGTAGTCGGTAGAGAATGTTTGTTTTTGATGATGATTGGTAGTTAAGTGCATGTTATCTATAACTATACATATTAAATAGGTGTACCAATTCTCAAGGTAAATTTTCTTGCTGAATTGTCCATGATTTAGAAATATTTACTTCGCCAGTCCCAACCTCCTCTATAGATACAAGCAAACACACTCGCACATATATTATTACTGATTTAAAATGGTAATCTGTTTCATCAATAACTTGTGATAAAATTTGAAAGTTTTTTCTTCATTGCTGGTATAAACCTGAATCAATGGCGGTATGAATATTGTTTTTCGCGCTGTAAATTCGCATGCATGGTTATATATGTGCAAGTCCGTACGTAAATATACAATACATATCTACTCGAGCACACATTATACGGTATACACGCTGCACATGCCATTGCGTGTATATGCATATATATTGGACAAAACAAGTTATACCAAGTTGTCAACACGCCACCACCCCAGTGTGAATTTATGTTAAAAACATGGAATCGATGAATGAATTTCGAAATGAACGAAGGAAGGCAGAAGACGACTGCATAAATAACACTTAATATCAAATAAATCAAAGTTAGAAAAAAGTTAACGTAACAGAATAAAATAGCGTTATCGCTTGATGTATTTTCCCTCGGCTAAACACATAGATGAACATAAAGGGAATTTATTCTGTTAGACTTTCGGTTGTTGTTGCTGTTTCACTAGTTTTTTTTTTTTTTTAAACAAATGTCTGTCAACTGAAGATTTTTACTGCCTATACAGAAATCAATTAAAAGATGATTACTTTCAATTAGTAACCTATATGCTAATGGTCAGTAGAATCTTACATCAAAGTATATATCAACTATTTGAACTTCGAGAAACAAAAACGAACAAAACCATAGATGAATCGTTGTTCTTTAAACCTTTTTAGGTGATAAAACCTGGTAAAATTTGGCTGAAACAGAGTTGAAATTACATTTTATGTTCAGTTACATATAAAGTCTTCGTTCCAAGGAGCTTATAAGAAGATACCGATTCATATTTTGGGAAGATCTACATTATTCTTTATATAAATTGTACAATATAATATTGCATGCACAAGAATTTTAGCAACATTAAAGATTAAGGTTTCAACATTTGAGTATCCGGAAAACCTAATACAATTTTCTCCGAGAAAGGGGTTTAAATAATCGTGCATTATCTCGTAGTGAGAGTGCATTCTAACCCTTATCAATCTGCGAAGTTGGTAACAGATGTCGTCGGGTGTGCTCTTGCGTTCGTGCACACATAATACTGTATACATTGATCACATGTCGACAAGTCTAGCCCCACCAAAAGTTTCCTCCTCGGGACATACAGACTGAACGTAGAGCATTCTGTAATTTATCAACAACAGTTCAACACTACTTATTGACTTGATATTGTGCGAAATGAGCCAGTCATATAGGCCCTACGTAGGGCCTACTACAACCCGTTTTCCAACTATAAATATTATTTGACTCTTACTATATACGGCGGGGCATAGACGGCTCACTGGATGTCACACGACTTACGCGGTTAACATTTGACCCATTGTGAATAGAGAACATACGCACAACACGTGTCTATGTGTAAAAATATGGATCCAACATACATTATGGCACAGTACACACAGGCAGGTGGACGGTGAGGCTCAGGCAAATCTGGAAGTATTACCTTCATATAATGGATGAATGGAAGGCGTAAAGAATTTCAGTAGATGTATAGATTTTTTTTATATCGGGAAGTCAATTTTCTCAAAGGAACACCATGCCATGCTACATGCGTCGTCCTGACGGGTGACGAAAGCATAGAAATCAGGTCAATGCTTGGTGCTCCAGTACTGAGAGGATCTTCTTGCATACATCTTGCAATCTAAATGTATGATGAGGTACTTGACGGACGACAAAAGTTGGGCAAAGTATTATCCCGAATGTATCCGTGCAGGCATATATATAAACATATATATATATATATATATATATATATATATATATATATATATATGTATATATATATAGGCTATATATATATATATGTATATATATATATATACATACATATATATATATATATATATATACATACATACATATATATATATATATATACAAAAATATATACACGGAGTCTGACATCATATACTCACGTGACTATATGTCTTCTATACATGCACACGTCAAAACAGAAAGTCATGACTTATATATACCCGGTCCTAAAATAGCCAACTACTTTCTATTGACCTAATTTCGATCGCACGATATCTTACACTTTCGACGAAAAGAGCTAGATAGGTTCCTATAGCATTACAAACGATTCTGATACAAAAAGGGTGCAACATAATATGTAATGTCTTTCATTTCTCGTGAGGTGCAAGGTTATACAATTATATTTTCCATCCTTTGGGATATATTCAACCTTCCGCTACACAGAAGTTGATTTATGATTACGTTATAAGAACGTGTATATATATATATATATATATAAATATATATATATATATATATATGCCGGCATATATAATATATTATATAATGCCGGCATATATAATATAATGCCGAGATTAGGCTGTTGTTTCATTTCTGACGTACTACAAATGGTTGCGAGTGCTGTAACATATCATTCTCAAATACCGTACAATTTAAACCACATTGACGTCTCCGTTGATCAAAATACGAACAATAACTTGAAACTTCAGTATACAGCGACGGCGACACATCCGGACGGACATAAGAGGCGGGGTGGGGAGATTTGGGAGTGTAAGGCCAAGCACTTTTCCATTTTCTTTCCTACCTCCACTCCCCCTTACCCCCCCCCCCCCCACACACACATAAAACGATCTCGACATCGAGACAGGACTGTATTTAAGTTATATCTATAGTGTAACCATTTTTAAGCTTTAATAACCAGGTCGCAATCCCCAAAGGATTAATAACAGTGGATGCCCTGAAAGTTTTGACACAGGGTTCATTATATGCTCTCTCTGTCCAACCATCCGAGTAACAGACTTCTAGTATTAAAGCGAGCATTAACATGAGAACAGTAGGCTATATGAGATGTTAGGTGTAGGCTAAACATCTGCAGAGGGCTGTTAATGTTCGTTGCATGGACTGACTGCATCAGAAAATCAACGTTCAAAATTTGTTAATAATTTCTCAATATGGTTTTATGACTTTCCGATTATGATTATTTTTATTGTTGTCAATCTACAACTTGCTTACCAACATTACATACATATTTGCAAACATACGCGGATAAACAAAGTTCACCTTTATTTTGGAAATTTCTTTGTTTTTAAATCTACGGTATAAAGGTACATCCATCATCCGTGACGTCACAGACAGGTTTGATGTCCGACTATACTTTATTCTGATAAATGATTTTGTTTTTTATCTCTACAACTTCATACTTAATATGGTTAATGGTTATATCTGCTGAACGTCAGAGTATGACCGTATCGTGTCAAATGGCTTTACAGATATTACATTTAAATTTAAATTCCGACTTTACTTTTTACCGCAAATGATCTCTACAACTTCATACTTACTATGGTTAATGGTTATATCTGCTAAACGTCAGAGTATGACCGTATCGTGTCAAATGGCTTAACAGATATTACATTTAAATTTAAATTCCGACTATACTTTTTACCGCTTTTTATCTCTACAACTTCATAGTTACTATGGTTAATGGTTATACAGTATCTGCTAGGCAGAGTAGGACAATATCGTGTCAAATGGCTTTACAGATATTATATTTAAATTTAAATTCCAATTTAAATAATGGTTTTCGTTCCTTTTTATTTCTTTGTTGCGAGGAGGTCCTCCTTTCTCTTTTTTTTGTGTGTGTAAAAACGAGCTGCATCCCAATCCATCCGTGTGAAAAATGATATATACCTATAGATGGCGCATACTTTACTGACGTGCACTTTATATAGTGCAACGACAAACACAACAAAAATCACTGAAAGGTCATCTGAAAATGCTTAACGATGTACATAGAGTATTATGTATCCATGTGGTTCTCTATTAATAGTTAATACTGTTATATCTATAACAGATATTTATTTAATACGGTATACATACATACACGCCCACAGCATGTATATACGACGCACTGAGAGGTATGTCGTTTTGTCCTATATGATGCATGAAGCCTTAATTCAATCTTCTTATTCATTACTAAATTTGACCGTGAATGGAGTTAATTTTCCTCCTAAACTATATAAGCCACATAAAATAGACTTTGTTATATATATATATAGGGAAAGTATATCTGGAATAGCTTACATTATAAACAGTTACAGGGAATATATGCTATAGTGTTTCAATTCTGTATATACGGTAGCCGGTTTTGTGTTGGCTTTGAATTTTTTTTCTCATAACATGCTATGGCTCTTACAATACATGTATATACTGCTATACAAAATCTTTCCATTTTTATAGGAATTTGCACCCCACCTTATTTTGTTTTGTTTCTTGCCCAACTTATTTTGTTTTGCTTCTTGCATTTTTATTGCCTTGTGTACGGATACTTTATGGAAACTAAAAGTTATCATTCACTTTACACCCAATAACGTATACTGTATACTTTCATGCATCAATCGCCAGACTCTCCATCATGTATATATATATATCATGTATATATATATATATATATATATTTCACGGTGATATCTGTTCAAGCATGGTCGGCATCCTTTTCCCATTATTACTGTTCTATACGTCTCATTGTTTATCCCCATCTATTCATCACGAAATTATATAAGAGAGCACACGCGGTAACAACTTGTGAAGTGAATCCCTTCGTAGGTTTCTTTTAATTAGCATTTCCCATTAGTCGAAAAAAACCTGTAAGCTTAAAAACGAAACCATTAATTCCCTGCTGTGTCATAATGAAGTCCGTTTTTCGTGTGAAAAATAAAATCCGGCATAGAATCTAAACCTAAGACTAGTACTGCAGTGTAGTTCTGCAATTTGCTCTTTTCGAATTCTTGTTGACAACAGCATTAGAAATTAGCCTCACAATGTGATGTCACTGTATATAAAACTGATGTTAGGATGAATGCACGGCAATCTATAATTTCGTGTATGAAATATTCGGCTCTAACTTATTTTGCCAATTTAAATATATATATATATATACACATATATTTATATATATCTTTCTTTTTTGTATCACCGATACAGCTAAACCGGATACCAAGAAAAAAATACCAGTATGTCCTATCTATACCAATATACGTGCGGGTATATATCGCTAATGTCTATATATCTTCTATACTCTGGCTAATAATTCTGATAACCTATCTGCAAAATATAGAGGAAAATTACGCATGCGATTGATTATTCAGATTTCAGAATATAGTGATGCAAAAGTTCTGTAGTACATAATAATATAATAATGATAATACACACGCACATGCCAGCAGAACATGCAAGCAAGGCTTGTCACTTCATGTGCGCTCTTTACCTATATTGGTTTGGGGATGGGGGGAGGGGAGGGGGGTGATAATTTAATTTGGTTTTGTCACTTTTCGCAGTGATGAATTATTCATTCTGATTATAAGATGTACGGACAATCTTCGTTTAAAATGATCACAGGTTACTTACAATATATGTTTGTTTGTTTTTATTTTGTTGTTGTTGACGTTATGATCATGTCCACCGATTGCGCACGCTCAAACATATACGCGCCAATTAGCATAGCTTATTTACACGCACATGCAGACTTTAAAAGCCATGCATGTTATAAATAAAAAGTAATATAAGCCTTACCATGTTATAAATAAAAAAGAAAGCCTTGCATGTTATAAATAAAGAAGAAAGAAGTGATACTGTATGTTAAACCTCCTTGATTTACTATTTTGAATGAATCAGCAAATCAAGTAATATATTTGAATCACCAAGTGACGTTTTCTGGTCTCTCAAGATAATCCATTACTTACGCCCATACGCTCTGTTCTTTTCGCTATGAATAATTAAACGGTATAAAATAACGCAGATGTTGAATTTGTCACGAAACAAACGACTTGGGTCTTCAAACTGATGATATCATACCGGCCGGTATAGACCGATACTACATAATATGTATGCTGTAAATAAATGTCGACTCTTTTATACTGTTTCCGTTAAGATATAAACATTTCTATAGTTATTATTGACATGCAGTACAATATATTCACTCAGATGATTGTCGAGTAATAAACTTAAAAATATTTGGGCGGGTTAACGTCTGCGGAGGTTGGCAAAGGAAAGGGGTGGGCTGGGGAAGGGGTTGGGTGGGGGAAGGGGAATGGTGTATATATATATATATATATATATATATATATATATATATATATATATATATATATATATACGTCTACTTGTAAACTTCCATCGAATAGTAAAGTATAGTTACAAGTTACTTACTATCTGCTTGAGTATAATATACCTATATATATATATATATATATATATATATATATATATATAAATAATGTCTATAAGTTGTTATATATATAGATGATGAATAATGTCAACTTTAAGTATAGCCAATGAAGATAATTTTCTTAGTAAATGCCACTCTTTAATATACTGCTTATTCATGCCACACTTGAAATCACTTATAGTGACAGCCAGTGACAGTCGATGAATGACAACATTACCAAAATGACTTCCCGATAATTATGTGGTAATCACATTGGTTTTTGATACATCAGCTATAATTAGTCTAAATTTAGCTGGGATGTAGAAAGATTCACTAATATGTAAACAAAGACTACTTCATTATACAATGATGCACTAATGTTAACAAATTTAGACTCAATAAATGAAGGAGTTATATATATACATTATATATACGGAAATAAGAAAGAAGATGTATGTATATATGTATCTAATATATATATATATATATATATATATATATATACACATATATACATATACATATATATTTATATATATATATATATATATATACATATATATATATATATATATATATATATATATATATATATAAATATATATATATATACATATATATACATATATATATATATATATATACATATATATATATATATATATACATATATATATATATATATATATATATATATATATATATATATATATTACATCTATACATACATCTTCTTTCTTTTATCTTCACTTCCCTGTGCGTTTGATTGTTGACTTCGAAAGCTTTCATTTCCTATTTTTACACCACAAAATATTGGTTGTACTTCCCTTATTAGCAAAGAAATTTATAGAATACCTCTGAATCAGGATACCATGCTTCATACGATATAACAACATGCACTTGTCCAACGGAATTGTGTATGTTTTTAAAGGTGGTGTCTTACCCTTTGTCTGACGTCTGTATTTACATAGTTTAAATCCAATACTATATGGCAGACAATACATGTGTTCTTTCCTGTGTTGCGTCGGAAATCTGGGCACTGCCAAGTAAATTATTTAGCCTTAGTATTGTGGTTGAACAATTATGAGTCATTCCGTAAATTTTGGGTCAAGATTACAAATATGTGAGCGTGGGTTTGGTTGTCCTTGCTGTACACACAGAGAAAAGTTATTATTTGAAGAAAAAATGACCAAATGGCACACTTTATTTTCTACTATAATGACAGTAATACTCCATTTGGCTAGACATTTCTTTGATCGAAATTAAAGTTGCTCAAAATTTGGCTAGCAACAAATTTATGTGGTCTTTTAAATTTTGTAACGATTAGTTAATTAATATTATATTATGTGTGTTACCTTGCTGCTTTTAATTAGCAAATAAAATTGCTGATAATCAGCAACCCAGTGACATGTGATCGCCGAAACTGTCACAAAGTGAGGCACACTAGATTATGGAATGACCCAAAATGTAAATGTACGTAGTATGTGAATAGTCTGTCGTCTGCATACTGTAAAATGCAACAAAGGTCCCTCGGCATTCACCTACACGTGCAGCGACCGACTTACATATTCAACCGTCAGCTAGGCGTCAGTATCCTTACATATTCTTTACGAAAAGTCACCGAAGATAGAAACCCAATCATTTCCCCTTTTCTTTCTTTCGTGGTTTAGTTACCGTACTCCACGGAAGATGGTTTTACCAAGGCTGGGGAGGCTTCTCACCCCTCCCCACCCCCACCCCCACCCCCGATTGATGTTAGCACCCATTTCCTCTGGCTAGTTCCTGTTTAGTTTTGTATGCTTCCATTCTGAATAATTTGCTTGCCTTCTCTGCATCTTTCCAGCTTTCCCTCTATTTATTATGTTTTTTTTTTAAATTTATATCCGCCAGCCTGCAGGAGCTGTGCTCGAACAGGTTTGTCCTCCACCACCCCATCCCACCCCCCTCTCACACCAGAACACCAAACTTGCAACTCTCAATCCCTGCAGTCGTCTTAGATCGAGACTTGTATAACAACTGTGTGATCATCAAGGTGAATATAGTTCTACCAAGAGTCCCTCCCCTTCAAGAGCAAGGAATAGATAGATATATGTATACAAATGTGATCCTCAGATGTAAATTGTAGAACGAACAAGACTGTTACATTTGGCATTCAATAACGAACAAGCAACAACGTCCCCGGTAATTCTAAGTGATCGATATTATTTCAACTTTATAAGGGAACATAACAAACATAACACACCAACAAAGGCAGACAAAAGATCTAATCTATACCGTAAGCGGTTTTGGATTCTTTGGTCTGATCTAATAGGTCGATGAGTCTTTTTGTGTGTTTGCTTCTTGTCGCCGTGTTAATGTTTTATTGGTTCTTCTTTCTTTCCATTCTTAATTCTTTTCTTTCTTTTTCCATGCCTGTTCATTTTCTTTTCTTTCAGTGACCGAGAGAAACGATAAAAGACTTCAGTCCGTTTTTTTGTTGTTGAAAGATTGCATTATACCAAAAGAAAATGCATAAGAATGAAAGAAAACTTGATTCGGGTAAGAGGAAGACGAATAAAATTCCAGTAAACCTATAAAATTTCTAAAATTTCACAAGGAAAAATGTACGGTGCCGTATATGTTAGTCTTCGCCAATGCCATAGATTCGGAAAACGGAGGAAGTGGGCAGTGACCCGGAAGTGGGTCAATGTTAGCAAAATCTGTTGACAGGCTTATAGTAGATTATACGTAGTCGCGAACTTGTTTATTTGATTGAAGCGGAATATATAGGAACAGGTGAAGTATAAATATGTTTCCACGGGACGTTTAATTAGACGTTACATAAGGACAATATTTTACGCTGACCTGGGCATTGAACATTGATATCATCTGCGAATTTCCGAACTTAAAATGTGTGCGACTGAATAATGACCCGCATAAACGGTAACTTTTATCGTCACTTCAGTACACACACACACACACACATACACCTACATTATATATATATATGTACATTATATGTATATATATATATATATATATATATATGCATAACTTTCTTTGAAATGTTACATACATTCATTTACAAAATTACCCCTTTTAGACCGACGGTAATTGGCCTGCCAGTAACAGATTCACAATTCAGTTTCGTTTTCGGAGATGATCAGAATCTATTCAGCGAGCATATATAGCTATTCCACCTTGCCAACTATAGTGGTTGTATATGACTACATCGAAACGTACTTAAAAACAGAATTAAATTAAATCACAAAATATGAAATTAACAATCAAATTTGATTCAAAATTGTAAGACAGCGTTGGCGTTATAACTATTATTTTTTCATCCAAGGAATTTGATAAGCCTGAACAGTTTTGAATGAAACTCATGTTTTGCTACGCTAAAGCTTTACAATCAGTACTGATGTATACTGCGACTTAATTGACCTATTTGCATACACCGTATGGTAATTTTGACGAGGAACTTAAAAGGCCGTAACAGCGTAAAAGGTCTGTGACTAATATTTTAGCTTACGGCGGAAAAATGGGGGAAAAGAAATGTCTGAAATTCTAGAAATGAAAATACTGCAATAAGTTATGTGATCAACATTGACGGGCATATAGGTAGTATTCATCACACAATTTATACATCACAAACTGCAAAGCCTGACCACTTAGTCCAGTATGTATAAGCCTACGTATTCTCGCAGACATCGAGGTTAAATATACTGTGCAAACATCATTTTAGACGTATGCACAGTCTAAATGGAGATCCCTTGCCCGTGACAACACACTATATGTACTGACCGACTGATATATAACAGAAAGCAAGCACACTGCTGGCGTTAACCAATAACGGTAATTACCCGCACAGCTACTGTACGTATAAGGTATAATGGCAAACATGCACACAATAAGCTACTACCTGCACTGCATTATTAAAGACAGTATAGTACTAGTAGTATATACCGCTCTATTTGTAACGCACACAACGCTATTGTGACTGTAGCCTTTTATGTAAAACTGAAGATTTACTTAGAAGACCAGAGACTTTATCGAGAATTTTTGCTCCTATACGCAGAAATGTGTATGAATATACATTTGATGTAAAGGTATTAGTATTATATAATATTACATGGTAAACCAAAACCGGCTATAGATATAATGAAATATATACTGAATATAGCAGTCGAAAAGGTACATTATTTGTTTCCATAGTAACAAAATTTACCGTACACGGCTTTGCAATTGCCACTTTTGGTTTCGCGGTTTTCACAGTAAACAGGGATATTGCGCAAAACAAGAAAAAAAAGAAGGTTGGGCTCAGTATTAAAGTCATCGTATAAACTTAAAGAAAATGGATATTCTTACAACATGTATGATCATACTATGAATGTCGTCCAAGCTCTTTTCTACAGGATCACATATTTAGACTTGAGTTGCGATAAACATGTCTGCTTTAAGCAAAACTTCAATGGTTTATAGCCCTGGTATTTCAACAGCTTTTGTTTGGTGACCCAAATATTTCATGAACATGGCGACCCTCTTAGTGAGAATATTGTGGCAATGAGGAGGGGGGTCTACGGGGAGGAGGTGTCCCCGGGCCATACCCTTTAAGAACATTTTTAATATGATTAAGAGTTCTTGGTTGCAAAAAGGCCGGTTAGGCTATATTTTGCACCTCTTGAAGTAATTATCAAGATTTCATGATTTTCAGAGTTTTCCCCCCACGAACATCGACAATTCCGTTTTCCTTCCGAATCGGGTTGACGACCAAAAAAAAAAAAAAATGGGCGACCCTAAGAAGGGACTACCCCAGGGGTTTAGCACAAAATCAACACAAGCGGAAACGGCAATTGTAGTTATACCGCGGTATAGCCGCAAGATAAACTTTCATTATATATACGTGCGAGTACCAAAAATCAGCTCTGCAGTACATATTGTCCAGATTAGGCTGCTATAACTTCGCGAATGGTAGATTCTGAAGAGATGATTTGCGATAACAGGGGGTTGGGGGGGGGGGGTTCAAGGGGGTAGTACTAAATGTAACCAGTTATTAGGCTAGGTTGGTGGGAAGGTGCGATAGTAGAGTCGAGACAGGTAAGAGAGGAGCTAATTAAATATTCTCGGTCTCAACAACGTTGTATAGCCCGAATGGAAAGATATATATCGTCGTAATTCGTCCCATCTTTAGCTGTAGCAGAAATAAACTCGCATTTTCCGCACGCATGATGGCTGGATATAGATAAAGTCTTCTAACAAAACAAAATATATTGCAATTAGTTCTTGAATTGTGAATTCGTGAACAAATGTACTGTAGTTCGGGTCTTGTACCGAATCCCACAAAAAAAAAAAAAAAAAATTATTGACTTTGTATTAAATGTTTAAATAAAGCTTTGTAAATTTCATTTGACTCTAGATAGAAAGGTCACTTAGTGCACAGAGTAAGGGAATAACCCATACTTTTGTTTTATATGTTATTAACTTTGTATTAAATCTTCAAATAAAAAGTTTTGTAAATTTCATTGACTCTATATAGAAAGGTCATTTAGTGCACAAAAGTTAGGGAATTACCCACTCTTTTATTGTACATGTCTTGCTTTTGTGACCTATGTATAAGGAAAACTGACCGGTAGTATGATGCAATAGAATTATTATACTCCGTGTTCATACCGTATGGTGTGGCTCATCTAAACATTCTTTCATTTTCCACATAATTTGAATTCACTGAAATTGTCAATATAGCATTTCAAGCAAAAGTGTCTCATTATCATAATGTTGTGTGTATCCTTACAGATATATCTGCATCTCCTACATTATGCGCATATATACTGTTGCGTGATTCTTGTAACTAGGAACATTTTGTAGCAAAAAATATTGCGTCAGAAAACTGCTCATATATGTAGTTGAACGCAACTGTCTTAGCCTATATCAATATAAATGTATTGTTTAAGTCATATTTGATATTGAAATAGCACAATGTCTTTCACTTTTTATGAACCAACGCAACGCAATAAAAAGTACATCCTTTTGTGGGACACGGTGTTGGATTACAACAAGATTAATAACACATACATTAAAGAAGTATATTCAAATTGTAGAATATATAACCTCATTGAGGCTCAGTTCGGGAGAGTGGCATATATTCAAGCATACGTTATGTAATGAATATATATATATATATATATATATATATACGCATGGCTGTATAATAACGACGCCATATTCTAACGTAATTACACACATAACTATAAACAAAATTATGACTTGTTCGTTTCATTTAATTCTTTACATGTTATATAGTTTATTCCAAACGAAATATTCTGCATTTAATTATAAGTACCGTGACCCATATCACTCTTGGTAGAGTTATTTATTGAGATTCGTCTTGAGTGACGAACTGTAGTATAATTGCGGCCCGACTAATTATCTAAACTGATCTTTTTTCTTCTTCCTTTTTCATCTTTTTGCTTAATTGGTCATGTACTGGAATTAAAATAGGTAAAGACATAGTTAAAACGATGGACTTATAAAACTGACCTACGAGAATCGTATTGGGAGTATCATATACATAACAATGCACGCGCGCCCACTACTACTATGACGTCATAAAATGACACGTAACAAACTCTGCCTCGGTTTGTACAGGGCCTAGTTACACGAAAATAAACTGATCTTTTGGTGATGGGTATCCAGAAAATGCAAGAAAATGGATACGTACACCGTATGTTGGTCAAGTTGTTTGATGAAAAACGACATTTGGAATAAATTAAGGAACATTTTGCAATTCATGACAACACTTCGTTTCTGGGTACAAACACCTGCTATAAATATCTATGAATTTGTGTAGCACTTTGATTATTTTGCATAGCAATTATAGATCTGCGAGACCAAGATACGGTTATTTTACACTTGTAAAATTATTCCATGCATAACATACACATATTTCTGTTATAATATATATTGATAAATTATATATAAATATATATCGAAATAGGTCATGTTAATATGTGAACGTATATAGGTCGCTGTAACAACAAAATAACGCCAATAGGTATCAAATCCCATCCATGTACAGTATGACCAAAATGAAAGTGGTCAATAACCTAGTTACGATATGTAAATGTGTTATAAACAAGGTTCTACAGTACTATGTGTTAAATTTATAGACTCATATAATGATGCGCGTTTCTAATTACACCAAATGTGCTGAGATGTATTGTGACTAATTAATTCTCGTTTTGTTATTTACATTTAATCATTTTACAATGACTATGATGCTCGTATACTACACCAAAATCACAAAGAAGTATAGGCTAGAAGGCAAAAAAAGACGTATTTATTCATAAAATTAATTCTATAAAGCGGGGGATTAATATGTTTAGAATTCCCCACAAAGTTATAGTGTGAACTAAAAATCTATACAGGCCTAGTTGAAGACGAATAACGTGGGTTAAAAAAAATCATAGGATATCATAATTAACAACTTTAATTCTCAAATTTCAAATTTGACGAGTAAAACCTGTATAGGAACATTAGTCCGACCACAAGACCTAAATCTGATATATACAGCGTATCTCAGCTGTTTGTCACACTAATGCAAGAGCCAGGGAGCTACCATTAATGGTAACTCCTTGCAGGGTATACTGCCGGAGATACAATTACAGTAGAACATCGGAAAACATGCATACCAATGGGGCGATAGGTTATGCTTAAATGTGTCAAGATTAAATGTGTCAAGATGAAACTATCAGCCGTTACTTTTCAAAAACATAAAAAATAAAAGTATTGTATTACAAACAAAGCTGCCCAAGAAATTTGGCGGTATACTTGAAGGGTAAATAAAAATCATCTTAATCAACTCTGCATATGTTTCTACCAAACTCAGAATATATCTAAGTATCTCGCTACGAAACGCAGATTGTTAAAAAATTTCGGAATGGTATCTATACTCCAGAAGTATACGATAAAGTAGGCGGTGACACGATAGTGGGTTAGAACGGAGGCAGTCATGATACGGTACTCTAAAATTTACCAACTTTTGACGGTTATGGTAGATAGTTGGGAAAGGACATGACTTGAATGGAGATAGGGATAAGTGAGGAATGAAGTAAATAAATATACACGGCATGTAATGACACACGAGAACTGTTAGTGTAGGTATGCGGTATTTAAATTACATGCACATTTATATGTATAGGCTACACAATAGCCACTAAATATATATATACCTATACGATCGCTCGCTATACAGAGCAGAGGCAGACAATCCATCACGTGATATGTCCTGTGACGGACTTGCGCAAAACAAGCCTATACATATAGTATTCTGCAAAGTAATACCGGGATTATATACGGGTACTATAGGTTACTGAATGACCGCCATCAATGAACACGGGATACATTCTCAATAGTTATCTCTTCTCCGCATATAGTAACACAATTCTATAGATGCCTTTAATTATATTATATAGGCTAATTACATAGCATTTACCGTAAGGTGTGCATTCGGTTTCCTTCATACATGAACGAACTTTCTTCAATCCGGCACGGAAGGTTTTTTCTCAGTTTTCATATAAATAATCAGTTTTCGCTTGGTCATAATGTTACGTAATGCAGCCATCGTCAACTTGTCAAATTGTCATCCGTTATAGAAGAACTTAATTAAATGCAAACTAATTGGCTTCATTCACGAAATTACTGAAAAGTTTCTCAATATTCATTATAAATCCGCAACATTGACTTGTTCATACCGATGTCCCGTATGTGACTTAATTGCAACAATGACAAAATACCACCTGCTGTCGTATCTGTTGCAATTGTATCTTTCTTTCGCGATTTTGTTCTGCTTTTTTCATTTTTTTCCCCTTCTTCTTCTTCTTCTTTTTCCTATTGGGACGTTAAAAAAACGACCCGTGTGTAAATCATGTTTGAAAACAATTCGCACGGAAAGTTTTTTTTTTGGTTTTGGTATAACTATCACCGCACACAACATGCAATAACTATACGGCCATTTTAGTCGCCGGTATCAAAATAAAGTCACCTTCGAAAAGTGTTTTTACCTTCTTCAAAGTGTGCGTACATAATACAGTCGCAATGACACCCGTTCCAATAGCATGCATAGGCCTATATAGATGCGATCAAGCGAGGTTTTATTGGAAATTCTCCGTGTAATTACATACAGCACATGGTGGCACTCACTTGCACGTACATATATAGCTTCGAGCCAGGTAAGAGAGGACCGAAATACAATAAATAATGTCTTTCATCAGAATGAAACACTGAATGTCATTCTGAATACGATTAGGCGCACACCATGGCGCGAGTTCTTTCTGTTAAAGGATTTATACAGTAACTATAGTTAACATTTACTATGTACGCTATGTGTACATTTTTAAGCTCCTCTTCCCCTTTCTCATACTTGTATTGCAAATGCAACGTTGATAGTTGAATTGCTAATTTCGTTGTCGTCTTGTTTAATTTTTCAACCTTTTCTTATCTCTCATTCGTAGTAAATTGGACAACAGTGTACTCAGAATTACAACAACGCCATTACCGTAGTAGTTTTCTGTCAAATTATTTCTAAGAAAACAAAAAGTTGGGAATTAAAATCAGCAAATAAACGAGTTGCTTACGGCTTTTTCTGTATGATATATGGTAAAAATTGCGACCTTCTTAATAACATATAAACTCACATGGTTTTACGTACGATATACTTACTGTTTATATACTTGTTATAGTCTAACACTGACTTGATTCCCACAAGGAAGGCATTGATGACAATGTGTAAACCACGTAGGCTACTTCGAACAATATAAGCCACACACTAATATGTTATACGAATCTCGTAAATATGTGTATAGGCTGATATATACTAACAGCGTACACATTCAAAGCCAAGATTCCGAGAACCACCAGCACATGTGGTATTTAATATGTCATTTGATGGGTATCTGTAATTTAGTCATTCCAATTTTCAAGATTAAAAAATGATTCATTGCTTTAATAGTAAGCCCCCGTTCGTTTTAAATTGCATATTTTGTTTTCTTTCTTTCTTTACACAATTTAAATCGATAATGTTTCTCAATAATTGACGTAATGGGAAATGACGTTAACGCTACAACTTATTATTATTATTGTAGGACGACTTGTAATTTCGTGTACAGCTTACATCATACATGCTCATTATGACTAGTTTGTCAATAGGACTATAGCAAGCAACATCAGTCTACGACACTAAGTTTCGTTAACGAAATAGTTGCATGCTTTTCATAACCTTTACACACATCAGTACTATTTTAACGAGCAAAATTCACCATACTTTATTTTATTTTTTAATTTCTTTATTTTTTTATCCTGCATTTGCATACATACACACACACACATATATATGTCTATATATATATATATATATATATATATATATATATATATATATATATATATATATATATATATATATATATATATATATGCAGGTATACTGTATAATCTAATAAACATAACTATCACCGATACATACAGTATATATTCCTTAGTGACTGTATCATTCAACAATGTCTGAATCATAGAATCGACTTGACAGATCCAGAAGGCTAAATGTTTTAACATTACATTAATTATGGAAAACTGCAACAGGAGAGCTTGTAAGAATGTCACTAATTTCAAATGATGAATGTATTACATATGGTAAAATATCAAATAAATCAATAAAGATAAAGAGAAACATCTATATTCTCAAATCGTCTGCTCTAATCCAATCGTGGGCGGGGACTCTATTTGAAAAAAAAAGCCAAGGTTTCCGAGAAACCCTCTCTTAAAATTCATTCCTTTTATATTGCTTTTCGTTTTATCTCTTTTATATATTTATTTATTGGGTATGTTTGTTGGGTGTTTTTTTTTATCCATTTATTTCTCCTCTCTTCTTCTCTCTCACAGGTCTGCAGTACCTGTGTATATAAAGTATACCCTACATATTTTGCAAAGTCATCGTAAGAGCTGCCGCTAAAAAAAAAACGTAATTCTGTGCCTCCTAATAATTCTGGGGAAAATCACTTGAAAAAGGATTTATTTTACATAGTGAAAATTATGTCATCATTTATAATGAAAAAAAAAAGGAAAAAAAAAAAAAGGTTGAATGAGGCCCCGTTTCCCTCTCCATGATTTGTATTTTACTTTATTACTTATTAATGTTAAGTTTTGTATAAAAAAAAAGACCATGTTATACACGGGTCAATATATTTGTACAGAACCACGGTACATGGTGAAAACCCCGGGAACTGCATTTTAGAACGAGTACAGAGGGATGGGCAAGTCTCAGTCGGCTGCAGACCTAACACACACAGTGCACACACATACCAGAGTAGCAGCTCCCTGCACACACACGCACACCACAACGTATTCAATCATGTACTACAAGTTAACTACGTTATAAGATAAAAAATAGTCCTTTAAAATTTGTTGAATACATTTGTTATACATTTCCGCTATTCCTAGACATCTGAATTTGTTATTATAATTTCTGCAGGTGCAAGAGAGAAGGACTCAGCGGTCATGAGCTGATTTACGCCATGAATGGAGCATTTCCATTTTTTCAGCTCATTTAAATACCGAATTTAATTGAAACTTCGTTGCATCACCATTATCTTTCTCAGTAAGCCCGGCGGGATGAGGGGGAGTGGGGTGGGGGATAGGTGGGTGGATGGGTTGGAAGTGAAACTACAACATGAGTTTGCTGGACTGTTTGTCTGCTAATAACGGTATCGAAACACGTCTCCGTTAAATGAGTAAAGAAAGTGACGAGAATGAAAAAAAAAACATTGCAAACCACATATGCACATAATGACTTATCTAACACTTAATAATGTTGAGGAATATCTTTGAGTCGGCCATAGTGACCAAAGTCATACAGCTAAAAGAGCTAAGACATTAGAAATGGTCTATTGCCAACCATTTGTGGGTTGGCACTAACTGGTGAGTTATTTTCTATACAGAATACTGAGTCTACAAACACACACACATATATATACACTGTTTTCAAATCTCTGAACTATACGTTGTAATTTGATAATTGTATTCATTGCTCTACGAGTTCGATGACGTAGCAGGTGGTATTCAGAGTAGTATTAAAATTGATCTTCCCTCTGTAGGAGTATGCAGGTAGGGTAAGACACTGATTAAGTCAAAATACAGGTTGTTACTGTCGTGGTTCACACGTACAGTACATAGAACATACTCCCATCACATACACCCAATACATCACAATCCCATCCAGACCCTTAATCCTACCAATAACACACACTGAGACGTTACCTACATCTGTCTATAACCACATGCCATCAATTTATCATATATCACTCCGGATTTATGTATTACATATTGCCAAAAATAGATACAAGTTAACCTTCACGATATTATACGCTTGAATCATTTTTGTCTTCTTGGAACCAGACAAAAAAAAAATCAACTGAAACCAAACCGATTTACAATAAAGTCTTTAATTCTTTCAATGTTAGATGTCGGCACTATATGTAAAATGAGTGCTTTATTTACAACACGCTATAGCGACTCACTGTCATTACACCAAACTAAAGATTACTCTATATATCATCAACATGTATTTTAGGCTCGTCGATTAAACCAGCGTTTTGAGTTGATTTTCATCAAGTTTTCGATACCAAAATGCCAAAATTATACCGTTCAGTAACTCGAATATTGTCAAAACTCATATTAGAACTGACGAAGTTAAAAGTTCTTTGTTTCCTTCTTTTTAAACTTAATTTTTCCAAACTGTTGCTCGAGTGGAATTAATACCCTGGCATGACTCGCGAGAAGTGCACATGGTTAAATTATTACATATATCAGACGCCAAAAGTCGCTTCCATTACGGTACGTTCTACAAAACGCATTTGCATTGATGATTTTTAGAAGAAGAACGATGATACGCGGCAGGTATATAACACGTATATATTATGCTACCATAATAGCTTCCTACCATGCATTTTTCTCTCACTAAACGTTAATTAACAAAGTTACTTTTCCCATGGTGTACACGCCTTTAAATACTTTTTTTCAACCACAATTTATGTCATACATGGGATGATAAGACCATTCGGTGCAAATTTAATTCTTTTGTTTTTCTCTATAATCCTCATATTGTATTCGTACCAAAAGAAAGAAAGAAAATAATAATAATAATAATATAGTTTGTTAGAACCAAAACTTCCTGGAACGGTTACAGTAGTCAAGAAACGTAAGTTCGCATTGAAAATGATCCATCTAAATTCAGTATCGGTTCCATAGTACCAGCGGAATTTAAAGAGCAATTCTCCAATGATCTCAGCAGGAGACAAACGGGTTTCACAAGAGCATGAACATGAATGGCTGCTATAAGTCTCAATATTTCTCAATGTTCGTGATGTATTTTTACGCTTCCTCGCACAACCATTGTCACCAACTGATACGATACGGGTTATATATATATATATTCGAGTCATACCAGTAATTTCGAAATTTATAAATTTGATGTGCTCTCATACAATACCTAGACCTGTATAGAGTTATAAAACACAATACCACGTGTAACTATATCTTGTAGCGTTTGAAAAAACTTCTTTTTTATTCATCGTATTGAATAATTATGGTAAAATAATAACAAAAACAAAATTCTGATAGTATAAAACCGCTTTCTCCATACTTTTGTCTCAGTGACATAGCCTTATTGACAATTGTCAACAGTTTACTTATAAATTTGAAAACCTAAACAATTTTGCATTTCAGCGAAAACTAAACAGTTCATGTCACATCCCTTCAAAATTTTTGGAGGTCGAACATAAATTCCCTTCACCTGCTTCCGAATTTGCCAATGTCTGCAACTTCTTTTTTTTTTTTTTAGGCCTTCCAGGGTATGTATTTGCCTGTTCGCATGTTTACTTATCGACACTTCCGTGGAATTAAATACACATAAAAGATCCACATCATATGTACAATAATAATAGACCTTTACTATTGTATAATTTTATTTTAGTTCTTCAACATATTCCTCCTTTTACTTGAGTTTATCCTACTTCAATACAAAGTGAATATTTTGTTGTTCAGGTCTAGTGTTATCTCGACCTTTTTTTTTTTTTTTTTTTTTTTGGGCGGTCGCTCTTGAGAGCCTCTTCAAATAGAAAATACCACTACAGCGCATGCACTACAGTGGTGTACAAAGCACTATTCTAACATGATCAGGTGGTGTTTTATGCAGGTTAATGCCTTTAACGATGGTTCTCCATATTACTAGCATTGGTTGTATGTATATACGTATGTGTGTGCGTGTGTGAGTGTGTATGTACAGCCTGCCTATTGGAGGCCCTGTCAATAACCGCGAACATTGAGGATTATTACAATACAGTGGGTACTAACAACTGTAGCGGAGATACAAACAGATTATTTGGTAACCGCACGCAAATCAATAATCGCATTCTCTACAAAGCTACAAGGTACTGGATTTTTCACACCGCAGTGAGCCGTGTATTTGAGTAATGGAATCGTGCTTGGAATTCGTAGAAAACGCTAGGATTTACTGCAGAAATGGGCAAAATATTTCCTCAATTTAGTGGAACATTATATCTGGAATTTTCCTAACATTTAAATAAAATGTATGAAAACAGAAATGATGAGAAGAAGAAAAAAAAAACACCGGTGTGTTCCACATATACTAATTAAATATAACAGGCATTTTCAGAAAAAAAAGTTCGTTGGTTATCATTTCCAAATTGATGGATTAGGATAAAATCGTACTTGTGATTAATGTCTCTTTTGTTATCTTCATCTTAGAAGACGTCAACAAAACAGGTCATGCCGTTCAAACATGAAAGGTACAACCTGTTTTCGCTTCGTGCAAGTTTCTATATTAATACCGTTTGCGTTAACGGCAAGGGACACTGTCAACGTTGCCTTAGCTATATAGGCTTTACATTATCTTAACCACGTATGGTTCTTTGACATTTCACGTTAGTTAGTTCCTCTGCCTTGCAAAATAACAAAATTACCGCATGAATGGGTCGTACCTAAGATATTACAAAAGGACTGCTACCCACGGTTTTGTAGCCATCTATAGTGTTATTACGTATGCAAATGACCTCGTATGTCCACTTAAAGTTAATGACACAAACCGAGACTCGGAAATGCCAAAAAGAAAGAAAAAAATTCTTATTACGTTTGCGGTAACAAAATCATATTCGTTTTTTTTTTTTTTTTTTTTTTTAATTACGTTATCATTGTTTTTTTTTTGCATCCAGGCAGATGTGGAAATTGACGTTATCCGTATGGAGTTGAAGAGGAGGGGTGGGGGAGGGCGGGGAAACCTATAACAGTTTGATAAGCCTATTGTTCTGTTTGTCAAATAGCAACATTCTTGTCACTTTTTATAGAATTCTGTACGCATCAGTAATATTGAAGATATGGTTCGTACCTTCGAGCACACTATAATATACTGTCCATACGAAAATATCGCTACAAACATTCATACATGTCACAAGGCTCACACGACAAAATCAGGATCGATCCACCCACATTAAATATGTAGAAATAACGAAAGTACTCAGAAAATGAGTACTTTTCTTGACGAAACTCAATTTCACTGCACGTTTTAACGCCTTCTGTGGGGGTTTCCAAGTTGTGTTTACCTGTGCATTTGATAAGGCATGAATAAATAAAAATGCTCGAATAAAAACTAATTAAAAAAATAACAAATACGGGATAGCTAAGATAACAACAGCATTATCGCCAACAAGTGGAATACTGGCTTAACACTGAACATATACCCGCTGTCTGTGCGACGACTACGGTATATTTACACCGTCAGTGGCCAGGCCGACCTCCCTTCACTTATTCTATTGTCAAAAAGACAAAAACGAACAGCTTGTCTGCATACCCAGGAATACCAACGAAAAACCATAAAAGCAAAATTTTAGTCATTAATGACTAGAAATACGTAAGTGTAGGAAACCGGAAGCAATGTTGGGAGAATTATTTCTATTTTTAGCCGGAAATCTAAAAATAAACACTTAAAAATGCAATATTTTACACAGAAATTTGACGACTACAATGGTACAGAATGTGCTCGTATGCCGTAGAAAAGGAAAAATCATTCGGTTTTAAATTTGCCACTCTTCTTCTTTGTAACTTGACGTTAGGTGACATTGAAAAATGTTAAATGCTTAAGTACATAGCCACATTTTTGCCTTTAACATTTATTCCTTTTTTTTTCCTGCGTTTTTTTTCCATATCATCCTTTTATTGAATACATGCGAATGTGAGTGTCATTCGAAAGCACAGTAATGGACTCTTCGTTAGTGACGTAAACTTTGACTACTTACATCATTTGGAAGTATTATGAAGCACTTTCTGTCTCTCTCTCTCTCTCTCTCGCAAACACACTACTTATGCATGCGCAAACCAAATGACATAAAGACAGAACATATCGTGTGTGTTGCATGACATGGACCGATGGACACGCTATAGATTTAACGGGCGAGTACGGTTTATTGGTAAATGAAAGACTCCTGTATTACTAGTAGGCTTAACACAGAACAATTAGTTTTGATTAATATGTGTTAAACCATTGGAAATTACACTTGGCATAAAACAAGTAGGGTCTCATTTCGAATTAATTTGCATAAATCGGATAATGAAAGTATAAGGTAGAATGACAGTCTTGTATACAGGTACAAAAAAAAAAAAATTGATCTCCATTTCAAGAAAGGGTGACATGGTTGATTCGACGTAAAATATTTGCCCTTCCTCACAACACTTTTATAGTGAGGCCAAAAAAAAAAAAAAAAAAGAATGTGTAATGACGAATACTCTGTACTAGTCACTCGGGCTCCATTAGAAATCGGCACATTTTGTCTAAAATTAATTATGGATTGAAAAATGGAAATACGTACGTACAAATATATTCAGTCTTATACAATATAAAAAATAAACTATGGATGATTTTTAAAATTTTATTTCTTGCTGGCCTTGTATTGATTTAGAGTTGCTACCGTATTGCTAGCTTTTGGAGGAATTCAAGTGTATTATTAGTCATTCAGCCATTCTCTTCAGTGTGTTGCGTACTGGTAAACGATTATTTAAATGCTGTTTGTTATTGTTGTGTATTAGTTTATTTTGTACGGCAAAATTTGGTTGACATGAAGGAATGTAAAATATTGATAAAAGTATGAATATGGCACAATGTAGTAAGAATTACTCGGAATATAATTTAACAAAGTTTGGCAAGTAAAAATTTGGAGATTTGAAAAATTCTATATTAAACCAAACTTCTCACTTCTGTTAAAAAAAAAATTGAGAAATTTTATCAAAATATTCGGACGTTGTATGGTCGTAATCAAATCTTATACCGCTCGAAGTTTTTTTGTGAAACTGGCTTCGAAACAACATTACTGGCTGTCAATTGAAAATAATTGTTTTTCGGAACTTGTTGTATAAACCTTCTTGATAAACAGTATAAACAATGAGCGTTTGATAATTCATTAAATGAGTCAACATATATTTTTCCCACATGTTTTTCAGTAACTAGAATAATAAAGTATGCTATTCACGCCATCGTCTGTCGCACAGGCCGTTGGTAATATAATATACCCTGTTACTGCACTAAAAACTAACACTGTTATGAAACGGAAGATTTGCTTTCGAATCAACCGGCGCTCACGGTACACACTCCGAGCAACAACCCCTTTATACGTACCTTGTTTACAACAACCTCGTATCGACTGAATTGCACACAAACAGTAGCTATTAAAACTTATGTGTGGTGACACAGGCGAAAAGTGTTTTCTGGTTAAAGGAAGCTGTTGAAAATATATCACGTTCGGTACAATATGTACTATGATTAAACCAATAAATGACATAGGCTACGGTTGATCATTATTTTAAAATTTCCATATTTTCATCGAATCAATTTTTGTTTTAAAAAAAAAACATTTACTATTGCGACTTAATGAATGAACGGGTCGGTGGTTAAGAAATTGAATCCCTAAAAAGATACGACAACCATAACGCACTGTACCATATCAGCATGGACAAAATATCTTGGCAAAACCCCAAATTCACTACCACTAACATAAAACGGTGTGTTTCTAATCTTATCGGTTGTATTTTTGTAAATTAGTATTTTTTTTTGTAAATTACTAAGTCGTAGGGAATAAACGAAGTCTACTTACCATCAACTACTGCAAATTATAAGTCTACGAACAGGACTGTTTTTCGTAATAGTAAAGCTCCGTAGGGTTATGAATCCAGCACGAAAAGAAAAACATTAGAAATTCATAAAATATCATTTACAAAACTGATATTAATAAAATACAAGTAAAACAATTGGAACGACTCTGAAATATATTACACACAGTATTTTCTTTCCTTCTCTCTTGTCAATCTGAGCCTTTCACTTGTTCCAACAGCAGTTGGCTTGTCGGGTTCTTTGAAAATAATCGTTCACTTTTTCGCAACACAACCCGTTAACTACGATTAAATTTGCTCCGTAAATGTGGAACAAGTGAAACACTTTAGGCCTAGGCTACCACATTTACGACACGGATTGTATAAGCAGCAAGAAAATTCTCTCCAAAGTCAAGCTCGCCCACTAAGTAAGGCTTAATTCCATTTGAGCGTTAGATGGCACTTTTGTTATAAAATACTGTTGGTTGGCTCTCAATATCCTCACGAGAAAAATATAGTAGGAATCCAATATTAGCCCTGGCAAGTTTCAAATGTTGGCAAACTGAATAACGGCTAACATGCTTTGGTACAGTGTGTCGGTATGGTTGCACACAACGTACGTTTACTGTGTACAGTTGTTTTGCACACACGAACACTAACTTACTTGCATGCGCTGGCATGCTACAGATCACCGCCTTTGATTATTGCCGATATCCTACAAGAAAACACTAGTGATATGCATATTCATATATGTTTATTAATATCGCTATGGAGTCTCAAAGAACCTCTTACTCTGATTGGTCGATGATTACCAAATAACTGAATGAACGTAGAAATGACTATTCATATCAATTGTTCACGATTTGATTACTTACTGTTGTGGTTTCTAAACAACCAGAGGGTTTAAAGGACTGCTCAGACCCACCATAGTGTTTTCAACTCCGGTTGTCAAATTCAGACCTTCCTTGTATCAGCGGGCAATTTACGTTTCAAGGGGAAGCCAAATTAAAAACCGGGATTTGTAATACGACTCAAAAACCGTTTGACAAAAGGATTGCACCGTAACGGAGTGCACTGACATCTCTTTGAAATTGCTAGAATAGATTCTTAATACTGCCTCTCAAAGGTTCGTTGAACACTTTATAGTGTCGGTTTCTAACGAGAATGGTAAACGTTAGAAGGGGTTAGGCTTCATTGACGAACAGAAAGTAGCATGAAGAAGATGAAGATTTGCCGCCTCTGTTTACGAACGGAGTCTCTCACCGGGTTATATTTGGACAAGCTGAATTTTCCCATTAAACCAGTTTCAATAGTTTGGTACAGAGCGAGAAAGGGGGAGGGGATCAGGTTTTCCAATTCGGTGTCAATAGAAAGGTTAATTACAAAGAAGAATGTTATTAAGGAATACGGGAACTATGGATAATAGGAAATATGAGTGGCGTTGGCACAAAGTAAAATATTTTTACAAATAATCATGAACATACCCCAACACACTTTAACGCATTCATTATATATGTATATATTTATTTACATTTATATATATATATTCATTTTTTTGTTCTCTCTGCCTTTTTGGGTGCTTTTTGTCAAAATGTAGACACACTTTTCCCTTTGGAATACTTCTGCAGTGCGCCTCAATTTTCCTAAGATTATTCCCAAAGGACAAACTCTAGGCATGTGGTTCTGCAATACAAAGAGGTACTTCCATGCATGTGCTGAAGAGGTTGCAATAACACACACTTTATCTTTATAACCATAAACAGATGAAAATGAGAGTTTAGGTCACAGTACAGGTATAGCATATTATTGTTTGTGACATTTACAAAATATTTCCGTGAGCATGTATAAACTAAAGTGACGGTATTTTTATGATAATAAATATCATACATCGATACTTTTTTGTTACATTTGAAGCAGCATTTTCAGTTGATTTTGGCCAATATACGTAGATGCTATTGGTTACTCAAATCCGACAAAGTGTATAGTAATTTTCCTTTTTCCTTTTTTAAGTTTCGCTTTTTTTTACCTTTCCGTAGAATCTTTTAGAAACTAAAGTGAATAGTTTTAATTTCGATTTGCTATCTCGACAATTGGACTTTGATATCGAAATTACGACTTTTCTTGAAATTTCAGCTCATTTCTTTTACTGAATTGACGTTTTTAGATAAGTAACCGAATATTTAAATTAAATTCTTGGCTCTTTTATCCCAAAGTTGTATTTCAAGCTTTTCACCTTTTATGTTTTTACTTTTTTTAGAAGCTTTTCGATATTAAAAGTATTTCGAATATTTTATCTCGGAAGTTGCGTTTGTTCCCTTCGACATTGGGCTCACCTCAGCTCACAGTATAAACTTTCCATATCGAAAATTTCGACTTTTTCAATCGAAATTTCGACTAGATATCTTGAAATATCGACTTCTTATTACGATATTATATCGAAATAGCGACTTTACATGACAATATTTATGCAAAACTGCCGACATTTGTTGAAATTTTCATTTTAAAAGTTTCAGTTTTTTTCATGTCGATAATTTTGACTTTCAAAATATAAATTTTTACTTTCATTCTAAGTTCTATGTTAATTACTTCCTATACAAATTTCGATGTTTCATTCAAACCATCGACTGTTTATTCCGACGTCTACCGGTATCGAAATTATGGCTTTATATGACGATTATTCCTCATAAACTGTCTGAAATTCTGTGTCTCAAAGAAGATTTCTTTTTGCATGCTGAACATATCAAATTTCGACTTTCTGCGTAATTCCTCGAAATTGCAATTTTTATATCCAAATTTCGATCTGGTAACGTAAAATCTTGATTGTTAACGCAAAAGGATCCAGCTGAATAATCAAGGATTGTTTGTGAGTGCATTTCTATTATTAGATCAGTAGGGGTTATAGACACATGCTCCTTCCTACACCCAGTTACACTCACCCAACAGTAATACCTCAATGCAACCTCTATATAGGGTGGAGTGTCTGAATAGAAGAAAACCTGACGGCCGAAGTTCAAAAGGAATTCTCCTTTGACTGATGACAATAAATAGTACTCTACATGAAATGAAATTGTCAAATGAAAGTTAGCAACCCTAATTTCAACCTTGAAGTGACTCATAGATAATAGATAAATATTCACTCCTTTAAAGAGTGGTGATCCTGGACACTCTCAGAAGGTAAATTGTCACAGCTCTTTGGGAAGGCTTTCAGAACCATATATATTATATGCGGCCATCTGAATTTTAGGCCCCCCCCCCCCCCTGGAAGAGTTACGCTTCTCCCCGTTCATACATTTTTATTTCATTATTTATGCAATATATATAGTTGCAAAATGTGTTCTAGTTTGCGACTTAGGTAAGTAATTTATGTTTTAGAGTTTTGTCCTTCCTTTTTTTTCGAATTCTTTTGATGACCCTCCAAATTGGTTTGTCGACCCTAAAATGGGTAGCCACCCCCACTTTGAAATATTAGATCCTTAGCTTGTGGTAAGGTAAAGCATTTTAATACGGTCTATTTATAGTTTGAGGAATTTGTTCAAAGAGTCATATATACAGGCGATGCGATATTTTACCATAACAGATGAACAACATAGCAGATGAACAACATAATGAACGAACAATACCATGTTATATCCCGATTTTTGTTTGTCACGTGGATCTGTTACAAAAAAAATTGTTACTGCGATTCGCCAGTAAATTTAGTTTCCATAACACCCTGATTTAGATGAAAGCCAAACTTTATAAGGACACAATTAAGCGGATAATCGCATTAATTTACTTTCCTTTTTCACTTTCACTATTTTCTGTTCTTTCTTCCTATTCGTTTCATTTCACCACATATATTGCCTGATTTCCGATGATGCGAAATGAAGCATAAGTCGTCATTTTTACCTACAGTTTTATTCTTGTTCGCTTTGTGTGAATGAAAAATGTCTATATAGTTCCCAAACTTATAAG
This sequence comes from Apostichopus japonicus, assembly GCF_037975245.1. Lineage (NCBI taxonomy): Eukaryota > Metazoa > Echinodermata > Holothuroidea > Aspidochirotida > Stichopodidae > Apostichopus > Apostichopus japonicus. Next base: position 13,706,517 of record NC_092579.1, read on the forward strand.
ATACTCCTTTTTTTCACGAGAAAACAAAATAACTTTATGCATTCCCTGTCCCCCCCCCCCCTCCCACCCACCCATCCCCTTCCTTCATCTTTTCGTCTGTTTTAACTTGGAGAAAACAAAATTTCGAGTCAACCAGTTCTGCTTTCCTAGATGAATTGATATAATAAAACTAACTAATCAAGAAGCAAAAATGCAGCCTTAACCGATTTTATTCGCAGTTGGATGAAAGGAATTACCGTTTTTGTTGTTTATGTTGACACTTGAACAAATCGTCATTAAGTTGTATGTATATAATGCAACATGAACAAAATTAATGTTTTGGGGTATTTAAATGAAAAACGACAATAAGATTCTGAGGAGGAGGAGGGGGCGACACTGTAAACGAGTATATTAATCATGTTTAAGCAGAAAATTCATATTAAAATAGATTAAATACACACGTCATGTTGAATGTCGATAGACTAACTGCGCGAGGTCGATCGCTAAAAGCACGACTTCAGCCACAAAACTAATTTTAAACTAATGTTGTTAATATTAAAATAAAAATCATTGTTATCATGCAGTCTAGGTTTCATTTCTTTATTAAAATTTTATTTTTTGACAAATGACACTTATAAACATCTGAGGCTAATCAATTGAAGTGGCTGCACGATTTTGATAGTAAGCCTATATACACAAATACCATTCAGTCCCTCATTTCCAAAATGTCATGGCTTTCAATATACATGTTTAAAATGCGTTATACAAAGTACTAATAATTAATTAAGGACAAACGGCGTTGAATGAAATAAAAGGGTGCTCATGTTGTTTATATGAATTAATTAAAAGAACTAATTGTTTTAATTGAAATATTAGAATTTGTAAAAGAATGGATTACCAATAACATATAGGTTTGACAAGAGGAGCCGACGTCATCGTCAATTTAGCCTAAAATGAGAAATATTTACCATATTCTAAGCCTAAAATGATATAGTAACACTCAATGGACTAAAATTCTAAAAATAGCACTCAATGGACTAAAATTCTGCCTATATTAGTTGAAAAGTGAAACTTGTGGAAGTGAAACCATGTGAATGTGAAACAGCGCCACCGATATTTCTCCGACTAATTCAAGTTATCCAAATGCAGTGTTCAATAACTTGGACCTGATTGTAGTTAAGTTTTTATTAACACTTTAAACGTGTTGTAGTCATTTGGTAAAAACTTCATATGTAGAGAAAGTTACCCCGAATCGGTTGGACTTTAATTGGGGAATTGTTGGGCTCTCTAATGTTGAGATGGGCATTATGAATGCGGGCGGCTTGAGGTATTGTATCCCTTTAATGGTTTTCAACAACACCTCTCTTGATTTTAGTCTTATCTTTTGCATCAGTTTGATTAATATGTTAGTTTTTTTTTTGTCAGAAGTATATTATTTAATGAACTTTCTATTATTTCTGGTGTTAGTTTAATGTAGGCTAACATAACTCGCAGTAAGAACCCGACATAAACTGAAAGAGTTTTGAAGAGGCCTATGAATATATATAAGAATCGCGAGGGATATCCCCCCCCCCCCCATCCCCAGCGCCCTTACGTGGAAGTCGGCTTCAACGACCACAGCCCCCTTTAATAAAGTCCTTCATTCGCCATTGGCTCTTCCATATAGTTTCAGCCCCCACCTAAAGCAGCCTGGGAAATTTAGACTTTGCCTTATGCCCCACCCCCCTTCCCCCTCCCCGTTGAAGTCGTGTGCATACCACTGACGATACATATGTTATCATTAATGACGTATATTGGTTATGATTTGGGATTTTAACCCAAAAACGCGAAAAATTGTACCTTTAAAGCCGCTTACATGTAATGGGATTCGTCAACATGATGTCATAGTTAAACCACACCTAATGTAGCAAGCTTCAACTTAAACAGTTTTCCCCCACTAAAAATAGCTCCCTTAAATTCCTTCTTATGCGGGCAGTCGTGTAATGTTACCTTACAACAATCATGATTGTCATAACATTTCATTTTAGTGACTTAACTGGTTTCCGGTTTAGTCATTTCAAATGTGTCGAAAACATGATAAGCTTGTCGTTTCCTTTTAGTATTTATCACTATAATAATTATCTCTCTATTTGTTGAGGGCGACAAATTGATTGGAATCAAATACATAAAAGAGTTTGCCTTATGGGGATAAAGTTCAAGTCTTTTTATGTCATTGTCCAACAAATAAGTGAATACTACTATAAATGTGTCTGCACACTCCGCTTTGTTTTCAAGATGTTCACATACAAAATAGGCGATTAAACGTCGGCATAGATCGTCTTTACGGTTAAAATATGAATATGATTGAACGTCGAATCTTCAATACAGGCCGAGATGGTATAATATTAATTAAGATGTTTTATGAATTCTTTGACATTATTTAAACATACTGTTATTTTAGAAATGTTTAATTATCATTTTGATATAACACTGTACATTTCTTTAAAACATTGTATAATTCTAAATATTAAACCATTTGCTTGGTAACAATTGATCCAAAAAGTCCTAACAGCAACAGAGCATTATTGGATCAAATTAATCACCATATTTCCTTAATGAATTTGTATAATGTATTTTAAATAAAGGCTGTTATATATCTTATATATTGTATATATATATATATATATATATATATATATATATATATATATATACATATAACCTATCTATAAACATTGTATATCTGAGGCAATACAAGTCTTATGTTTTCATATAGGTTATATAGTGCCTAACGTTATGCATCTGAAGTATGTTTACCTGATATAGATGAATGCTGGTGAAAATTGTAAATATTCACATAAAAACGTTTGACTTCAATGTTATATTTATTTGTCGTATTTCCAGGTCCTTCTGTACAATGAAGAAAATCAACAATCTCGACTAAAACTCAGCTTTATTTGTTCATAATGTGTATTCATACACAAGCATAACACAATAAAATAACGGAAACTTTCATGACAAACAAATAAAACGAAACAAAAGTTTTGTTGATCAACAAGGAAACAAAAGAAAAGAAAGTTACAATTTACAGAGAAAACACTTGATTGCTGTAATTATTTACAATAGTCAAATTTATGACGTTTATTTGGGATACAATGACACACAAAAAAAATCTTGTAACATCCTGGCCCGGATGTATATTTGTTATTCCATGAAAACGTATATGTCAAAGCTTCTCACGTACTATCATATGAGCAAGAGGGGTTTTTTCGAACAAAGAATAGACCAACATTTTATTTTCCCTTCAAACTCCAAATAATAACCTTTTTATCTTGAAAACTGAATTCAGTTTAGTTTGATAGCCGAAGAGATAGATAAACAAATATGTCACTTGAAGAAGAAATCATCTAAGAAGTAAATCAAAAATAAAGAAATACTTTTTACAAGAAACGATTTTGTTGAATATCTTCCCTTATGACGTCAGAGACATCCACTCCCCACTGAGTAAGGAAAATGCTTATAGGCTCATGGTTAAATGTAAGGTGACTCATATATGTAGACAATAATGTAGAATTACAAACAAAATATGAAGATTTTTGATAACTGATGTGTGGTATACTTATGTGTTGTTATATATCAAGTCCTTACGTAACGTATGCACATGTATATACAATCTAATATTTGATCTATAATACTGAGTAAGTATTTATCCAACCAAATTTTCGGCAAAAGTTGCCCTAAAACAAGTAAAATGCAGACAAATTTGACATATTTATCAGTGATCGTTACTTAACAATATAAAAATTCAAATGTCGTAACTTGACTTTGTGTTGTAGGTTGCAGTTCCTGGAGAAACACGTAGTTGGTACCCGAGGTGAGCTAACCTCTATACCTATAAGAGTTGGAAATCAACTTTGAAGATGGGATTATACTCGAAACACATGAAGTTTTTTTTACCTGTTTTATTTGGTTTTGTCTATAAACCGTTATTATATTAGTTTTCATTTTTTTCCATTTTTTTTATTGGTTGAATTATATTTACGTTTACACTTTTGAGATATATTATGTCTTAACTCTGATTTAAATATCACGTTTTTTTCTGACCGAAAAACGACACGTTATATGAATATTTCCAAAAGTAAGTGAATTTTGATTGATACTATAAGTTTTCACTTTATTTGCTATCATGTATAGACATGTGGTGTAAACAAAAGGTGTCAGAATTAACGAATGGTACCGTGTACAGCAGCCTTAATCCACGCATTAACACCTACGCCGTGTCTCTCCCATCAAATGACATAACACCGTCCCTACCGGTTCGCGAGACTCACAAAATATTGAAAGACATGACAAACAGCGTTGTAAAACTATACATGGTCAAAGAATAATGTCGAATAAATCACATCATATGCGTGTAAGATATTTATTGGTTTAATAATCCTCCTATAGTTGGATTTAACATCAATATTCAAATCATTCATATTTTGTCAGTTTCTTTCAGGTATTGGGACGTGACATACTTATAGGTTGAGAACTATACCCGCATTTATTGTTATTTAAAGGTATAAAATTCAGAGTTGGACTTTCAAATTTGGAAATCCACAGAGCGATGGCTTCGTATTCATATTATCCTAATTGATTAAGGAATCTAATGGGTTTTGTTCAAACAATATAAATAGACCTATATAGCCTATATTATATATATATAGGTATATATATAGGTATATATATAGGTATATATATATAGGCTATATATATAGGCTATATATATATATATAGGCTATATATATATATTATATATATATATAGGCTATATATATATATAGGCTATATATATATATATATATATATATATATAATATATGTATATATGTATTCGCAGTAATTATGTATTAGGCCTATGAATACTATATATTATCTTTTTTTTTTCATTCAAGTTTATTACCAAAATGCAAGTAGAATGTACAATAACGATCAGACCTAATTGATGGTCCAAATTATTTTACGTCTAAATTTTCTTATTTTTCTTTCTGGGGATGGAAACCAGACTCCCCTTAATGGGGATATGCATCGACGGCGTCATGGTTGTACACCCACTTCCTTAGACAATCTTGGATTCGCCCTGACTCCTTACCGTAGTTAAAACGTGTCACATACCTATATGCACTATATACATGTATTATGATAACTTCTACTCTTAAGCACAGTTGGTATTATACACTATGTACGTTTTATATATATAGTTATAAGTAACATATTCGAGGTTCACGAACTGTTTAATTGTTATTATATCAGTATATAATTAATGAAATTGCATTTATTATTTAATTTATTTATTAACCTCTGTTGATATTTTAGTCATTATAACATCCGAACGTTCGGCCTAATATGCAAATCTACTCCTTGTGTATAAAATAGTATAATTGACAATTTCAGTTAATCTGTTAATGATTGTGTTAATGATATAACTGTCATTTACATTGTCTTTCGAAAAGCATGATATATGAGGTAGATATGAAAGTTTTTTATCAATAGAAAAGTTAACGATTGCCTTAGCAGCTGACTGTGTTGTCAACATACCGTTACTCATTATATTACATGAACAGAGATATTATATTGTTATGTATCATTGTGTCATATCACGGCTCTTGCCCATCTACTACCTGAAGAAATCACATATAATAATGTCCTTAAACTGCCTAAGTATACACACGCACACGCACACGCATACGCATACACACACACACATTATAGGCAATATATATGCTATATAGGTTATGTATATAGGCTATATATATAGGCTATATAAAGGCTATATATATGTATATATATATATATATATATGGCTATTAATATATATGCTATATAAATGCCATGTATATAGGCTAAATATAGGCTATATATTTAAAGGCTATATATGTATAGGCTATATATAGGCTATATATAGGCTATATATATATATATATAGGCTATATATATATATATATATATATATATATATATATATATATATATATATATTCTTTGTTGTCAAAACAAGTCTATTCAAAGGAAATATATCAACAAGTGACGCTTTTGATTACGGTATCTATTTCTAACTCTTTGATAATGTGATGGTACAAAAGCATAGTCAAATGCCTGTAACCTACTAAACCTATATTTTGTGGGCATGAGGATTCCCCATCATTGTATTTTGTGTTAACATTGATATCATTTATGCATATACTTTTTTTTTTTTTATATATAAATGACATTATGACGTGCATAACGAGCGCGTAATGGAAGCTTTCGAAGTATAGGTAAACCTTGGTCTGGACTTAATCCAAGTTATCAAATGTATATACGTATAACTGACTGGAGTGAATATACCCATAAATTTCACAATCTCTTCAGCAGAGACATTATTGTAGGATTAGTTTCAATTAAATGCAACGTTCGACCTTTTCTTTTCTTTCTTTTTTCGTCGATAACACATTTTCAAATCAACAGTCCTTTTGTTATCTCCTTGTAGAGTTGCAGTGTTGTTTCAGTTTGGTAGAGAAGTTTCCCACATCTATCAATACTCCGAATAAGATTGGTGATGCATTCCATAACTACCCCTCCCCTCCCCGCCCCCCCCCCCCACCCACATGAAAGCGGATAATGAGCAAGTTATTAACGATTTCTTTTCATTGTGAAAGTTTCGTCACAAAAGCTCTTTTGGTTGTTATATATAGTATTAAATTCATGTAAAAGTAAAGTGAAACATTGAACAGTTTCACAACATTTTTATTTTGTCTTTACTTTCCCTACATTTTTTGAAATAAAAGTTGAATCTAGCCAAAGTAATGAAGTACGTTGTAATGAGCTTTTAATACAGGATGTGAAAACTTTAACAAAAATCAAGTAAAAAATTTTTTTGTTTGGTAATTCTCCTTTCAATCCTGGAATAATCCATCGATAAGCATGATATTATTTCACTATATAACTTAACAGCCCTTCCGTGTTCTATGTCACATTGTTCCACAATGTTGTTTTATCCAATAAATCTCGTTGCTAGGCATAATTTCCGAATCGACTTTATTTTCTCTATTATTGCATGAAATGCGTTCCAAGAGAATCCGGTACAAAAATGGTCTATGATCATCATTATCATCATCATCAGCCTCCTTTTGTTTAATAGTTGTAAACTTCCTTCCGCGTTTTCGCTTTTAAGTTTTATTGATTATTTTAAATTATTTCCTTAATTTAGGGGGTGATAAACAAACAGTTCACCTCTGATTGAATCAAGAGGTAAATAATGGAACAAGGCGTGTTAATTTCACCTCAGAACAACATCCCTTTATATTACTAGATATATAGTTATAGTTCCGTGAGCGCTGACTCAAGTTGTTATGACTTCCTGTAAAATTATACGGAATATAAGAAACAAAAGGCCATAGACTTGAGATCGTCCTTTGTCATGACCAGGTGACAGTGTAAGTCTTCCATGTAAGACTAAAATGCGACAATTATTTTGAATGTTCCGCAATGGAATGTTTTCTTATTATCTTATCAAACATCCTGTTCCATATAGAATTTATCAGAAATGTGTTTATATATGCAGTTATATTAAAGGGGAGTACACTGTATCCCTCTGGCGCCGCGAGAGAGAATATAAATATATATATATATATATATATATATATATATATATATATATATATATATATATATATATATATATATATATATATATATATATGTACATATATCAGAAGGAAATCGTTTTTTCTAGCTGCAAGTAAAACGCGTAGATGGTAGTTTATGTAGGAGACAGAATTACGTAATTATGACGTAAGTTATATCAAATTATATATATGTCACGTCTATACTTTAAGTAACGACAGCGAGACAAACACTCATTAATCTAATCCGTTCGAGAAACTGTATCACGTTGAAACAAGCAAACTCTAGAAGCAAAAAACAAATCCGACAACAATAATAACAACAAAAATAATAAATATCAATGACTATAGTTACAATTTCCAAATGTCCATATCGATCATATATGTATAGCTCTGTATAGGCCTATACTCGCTTAAAAATTAAGATCGAATATCAAGTAATTATCAGCTACTTCCAATTTGAAGAAAGAAATGAAGAAGAGGAAACTGATTCCCGCTTCGTCCTAAATTAATCCTGCATCGCTTGTTTCAACGTAACGTGTTTTTCCACCTTTTCTTTTGGTTCTGTAGAGCAGCATTTTACTTGTCTTCTTTTGAATACAGGGCAGTAACTAATCTTTCAACGGACATTTATTGCCGAGCTGAGGATTTGAACTACCCCGTTCAGATGGGTTTGTGAGACTCTCCCATGAGCACTATGAACCGAATCGAACGATCGTAGGTAGTAACCACAATTTTCCAATCGTAAATGAACACACACATAAAACTCGTAATCATGATCAAAAGCTGGTATGTAAACTGAAACCAGTTTAAAAATTCCCCCATTCCCGTGATGACGAGCAAAATGTCTTTTATTTTTCTTATAAAACAAAAAACCGAAAGAAGAGGGACAGAGAGAGTGAGAAAGAAAGAAAAAGACTGTAGGCTTGTTTATCCTGTGATAATCCAGGCCAGGTTTGTTAATTTCCGTGCTAGCGTATATAAACCGAGCGAAAAATCCAACGGCAATTATAATATTCCCCACTGAATCAAACCGCCATTGCAACGGAAAGCGACACCCTTTACATATTTTTGCCGTCTGTGTTGAAACGTGAAATATGTCACTAGGCGAAGTCGTAAATAACAGCGACTGGAGGACACTTCTATCGTACATCAACTCCAAAAAGGCCGCCCTCGTCATCATAAAAAGAAAAAATGTGACGTATATATCACTGCATTATTATTTTTTTTTTTTTGGCGAAGCGTTGGAACACAAATCAGAATATTTTGGAGACGTGTTTTAGTAAATGCCTCAAAAAAAGAACAATAAATACGGCAGGTGCCACTCGGTGGGTAAGGTGATAAGCCTTGCAGCGTAATTTTTGCATTTTTCTCCCCCAATATTTTTTTGCCCCTATACAGAGCCGCCGATGATGGAGAGTGGTCGGTCATTCTATAGCAAGTCCCGCCGCATTCTTGCGGTCTGCTTGAGAGGGTGGGAAACCATCATCGATTTGGTTTTTATGAGTTAGAGTAAAATAGATAAAGTTCACCAACAAGTGGCAAGTACTGTCACCTAAGGCTATCATTCATGAGGCATAAATGGGGGTGAAAAACATTGTCGCATTTTGGAAATTACATAAGAGATATAAAAGAATAGAACACCTTGTTGAAGTATCATGCGCAGACGACCTGACCTTCTTTATAAAAATGACTTTTGGCGCAAAATTAATTTTGAGATATGTTGCAGACCAATCATGCTGCAGGTTGTATGTTCTATAACAGTTTTAATTTTAGAGAAAGAACTCTATAAACAGCTAAGTGTTCGTCAATGAAAGCGACTGAACTACATAGGCTAGTCTACTCTACAAACGATAAGGTCAGTTCCTCAGATGCTTTACAAAACTCGATGGGAAAACATAAGACTTTTATGGTTTAAAATGATGCATGTTTAACACTGTAAGACAAATTAGTCAAGAAAATCGGCGCTGAATGTCATCCAAAGATACTCTGTTGTTAACTTGAAATTAAAAGATCATATTTTGGTTGAATTATTAGAATTTATAAAACAATGGACTTACATTAATAACGAGGCTTCCATTGTATCATGAATAACTTCCGCAAATCCATTGTACAGATGTTAACGTTGTTTGACCCGGAATATTCTCATAATGTTTATCACGGTACAGCTCTATTCATGCCATAATTATAGTAGGTTTCATTAATGCTTTCATTATGATTTCGATGTGTTACTCATCTGTTAGCAATAGTTAATACAAACCATTTATTTCAGAAATAAATTTACAAACGGATGTGATCCATGTAAGGAGTGAGAGTAAACTTAATCGATGGAGGGGGTGAGAGGGGAAAACGATGAAACAAGGAAATGAAAATGGAAAACAAAGGAAGAAGCAAACACTGAGTTCATCAACGCATACTGTGATATGAAGGATTAATCATCTTGCCTAACACTTTTCTACAACTTCCTAAAACGTTTAAGTATTTCCTCGACGGAACTGTTCCTCGAAAAGCAAAAACAATAGAGTAGATCTAGAGTAGGGTAGGCGGACAACGCGGCCTTCCGGAAACGGACAGTGCGGTATATAACACATTAATGCAGTACATTAATGAGTGTCATATATAGAAGCAATAACGTATCTCATGAGTGGTGCTGGAATCATGTTAATTGCAGAAGAAGCTTGAATAATGGAAAAGGAAAGAAATTACTTAATGATACCAAAATTGATGAACAGCCTTGGTCAGCTTTATTTCACCACGAAGCGGAAAACTTGTGAACACAGAAAGCGGATAAACATTACATTTTCTGAAAGTATATAGGACTTTATACTGGTCTTGATTCTTAATTTTACATGTAGAAAGTCAATGTATTAAGGCGAGTCTACCGGAGGGGAATTTTTACCCGCCCACCATTAATTCGGATGCTGATGGTATGGCCGTTACCGGTGAACCGGAATAGAGTCTTACTTGAGTATTTTATCCGGGGGATGTTTTAATATAGTGTGTAGAATCTTGGGCGACTATAATTTGCAAATCGGAACAGGGGCGTCAATCCGAATTGAAAAGTGAGTGTGGAGGGGGGGGGGGGTTGAGATGGAAGGGGGGGGGACATAAATGACTGAGCATGGATAAAACTGAAGGAGTCCGCGAGCGTCTTTTTTAACAATAGTCACAACTGACAAGTGATTTGACCTAATTAAGAAAGACTAGAAATTCAGTTTATTAGGGCGTTCTACCGGAGGGGAATTTTTACCCGCCCACCAATTATTCGGATTCTGATGGTATGATCGTTACCGGTGAACCGGTAAAGAATCTCACCAGAGTACTTATCCGGGGGATGTTTTAAGATAGTGTGTAGAATCTTGGGCGACTATAATTTGCATATCAGAACAGGGGCGTCAATCCGAATTGAAAAGTGTGTGCATGTGTGTGGGATGGGAGGGGGAAGGGGGGGACATAAATGACTGAACATGGATAGAACTGAAGGAGTCCGCAGCGCCTATTTTAACAATAGTCACATCCTGACAAGTATTATACCTAATTAAGAAAGTCTGATCTATTTAACATCCGGGTGAAACTTGTAGGGACTTTATCATGTCTCATAAATTGAAATTTAAACCCAAAATGGGAACATACTTAAACTTTGCACACAAGAATAAAATCATCTTGTTATACAGTTGTCTACAACATCCACACATATGGTATCATAAGTCCATTTCATAAACACTATTTGGGTATCTGGGTCATTCTTTTCATCGGAAACATAAAAACCTATAAATTAAAGATACCACAGGGTCCTAGCCTAGGTAGAATCCAGAGGGGGCAGTTGAGGTACCGCGCGAAACATTATGTATCGTTCTAAAGTTTGATGTGCCAGGGTCCTTTTTAAAGAAATTTTCAGTAGGTGCCCCATTTACTAAAAGGGACCATCATGGCACTACCAAGCGGAGCGCCACCATCGGTTGGCGCGTCGCGAAGAAAGAACATTTTTGCCCCAAATGCCTCCCAGATTACCGGAAATGGCACTTCCCAGGCCTTGTAAGTTGCATCTAAACATTCTTAATTTAAATATCTCATGTTTTAGAATTTAACACGTAGAAATTAGTAAAATTTTATTCGGTAAAATCACTTTGCAGGAGAAAATTAGGACTTTGCTTTACTTTATAAGTTCTGCTTTATTCATTGTTTTACACAGGTAATTGAAGATATATAAGTACGCTAGGGCATTCTGATGGTAGCCGTAGCCTATATATGCTGAGGGGAAGCCATATGGGGAATTTAGGTGTAAAACAATTGTTAGGTTTGTGTTATCATGTTTGTTTTACATGCCAAAAAGTGACCTATATTGGAGGGGGGGGGGGGGGGACAAATGAGTTGTGTAGGAGACTGTGCCTCAATATTTTTAGTTAAAACATCGGGGCACTGATATAGGGGCTAACAATGAAACTGATAGGCCTTAATAAAACATATAGACGTAATAAAAATATATATAGATCCGTAGTTTCATATTAGACTGATATACAGTTCACTTAGCTCTCTACGTTTATTGTTATTCTAACAAAACCAAAATAAACGCACGGTCATCGCATCCGCGATAGTGCATATACGTCATGAGCGGGTAAAATAAACCTCGTGTTCTCTTTGAACGTCATTCCTACAATACGTGCCTATAATATTGAGGTTGCACACAACTGACTAATTAAATCAGAAGATATGATATGAACATTTCACTAAAACTAACTGAAATAGCGCATACTGCCCAGGCGTTCACATTATCGTACAGGCCTACTTTCATTTAGGAAGTGTAACTCTCACGGAGAGAGCTGCCCCCCCCCCCCCGCTTCGCCCTCCGCAGGCTACGGCCCTGTACCTTAACTGGCATCTGTAAACTTAATCACAAGTTAAAATATTTTGTGAACATATGAGTATAACTACTAAACTAGAACTTGAGGTATGAGTGACATAATTATAATTACAACATAACTAGCAGCTTAGCACCATATATGTATCTGTCTCAAAACTCCTATGAAATATGTAATTATCTCAAAAACACTTAAAACATATGATGAGTGGCATTGCCAACCAAACTGAATACACGAAATAATGTACATGTAGTGTTATATTGCCTGTTAGTGATAATACAACATTCTATAAAATATGGAAAATAATATACTACAAAGAAGATTAGCGAATGCTGCGGGCTTTCATTATCTGCTGGCTTAGCATATAGCCGCAGCGGTGTATTGGAGAGGTTCTTCATTAAATTTCCGCTTTAAATGAAATCCGCAATTCTTTCCAACCCAGTCGAAAGTTCTATTTTTACTCGGGGGTTGAGTAGATGAGAATAAAACATTAATAATTAATAATTACATAGCACATAGTTTGAGCTCCTTTTATGAGATACACGAGTCATTAAGAGCCTGATAAGCCAAGCGCCTACAAGAGTCAGTCTATAAACCTGGGGGTGGGGACACTTGATTTTGTGTCCCCCACCCATCAGAAATTGGGGGACGTGTCCCCCTGTACCCCCCCCCATGATCGACGCCCCTGTATCGGAGTCACGGAACGGCTTATCACTGATCATTTCATACTATTGGTCCTGCTACTGGAAACCAAAAATTGTTTACAACTTTATCTCGCGTTCTTCCTGCCTAAGAAACCGCTCAATTTGTCAATCATGTACAAAGGTACTTAAAGACACGGGGTTTCTGAATTTGTACACCTGTCTCATGGAGGGATGTATTCTGAAGGTTTCGGAATAAGATGTATTGTTTGGCCGCAAACGACTATTTTTTTTTAATCCTTTTTATTTTCGGGGTGAACTCAAACTCAGGGGGAGCATTGTAATGGAATGTCATCTACACCAATATGCTTTCATCCCACGGAATTGAGTAATTCGAATGACATTAGAAAATGCGAACCATGCATTTTTTGATTATTGCAGGCAAAATTAGTGAACCTGAGAATATTGCCGTTCCAACTCCACCACCACCAGGGAGGAGAGGTGTGTGGAGGGCTAAGAGGGGGGAAAGGAGAGGGTAAGGAAGGGAGAGAGAAAAATTAAATGTTTATGTATCAGAAAGGTTGAAGGCCTGTTACTATCGACAATATATATCTTGCTCTGCTAAACGCTGAAGCAGCTAAAAGACAATATCACCTTCGAGAAGATACTTTCCAGTTTCTATAACAACTTTGTCATAACTACTTAAAATCCGGACATTTTTAAAGGATTTTGTAAATCCAAAAGGACGTTCAGTTAAGAAGAAAAAGAGGGAAAATTCACCGATTTTCCGGATGTGCGGCAACCCTTATACTTACAGGCTTTAGGAAAAGTCCCCACAATACGCATCTTTAACATCCGATTTCCCAGTAAAGGTTTCAAACTCTGAAAAGGGAAACGGAGTATTCCTTACATATGAAATCGTGTAAAGAGCGAGCGAGCGAGCGAGCGAGATAAACATCTAATATAAAGCCCTAATATAAACCCGGAAAGTTTTCAGGACCTCAACCAAAACCCTACGATTTGAAATATACCCAGCCCTTCGATGCAGTAGATGAGATTTCTTAATGAATCACTTAACCTAGAAACACGCCTTTGAATTTTATGAAGAAAGTACTTGTTCTTCAACAATATACAGATTCAAATCTCTTAACGGGAGTTGCAGAAACCAAGGTTTGGGGCCTTCCTTTACTGCTGATCGCTAAAACATTTACAACTACATATCCCTTTACACATTCGTTGGTCTTTATTAATGCCATGCAAAGTCACCTTGTTTTCAAGCCTTTTTTTTACTGTTTAGATTAACTGAAGGCAGAATTCAAGCTCCTGTGAAAACATACAGACACACCTGGCCTATGGCACTTCCTAATGATTTTAGATAGTGACTTTATATACCGGAATAGGAGATTTCAGTATTGTCAGTTAATTACAACCTTTCGAAGCTAATAAAGTAATGAATTAAAGGAAAAGAGTCGCCAATTCAAGCACTAATGGTCCTGTGAGGTCAATTTTAGACTTGTTTCTAGTCTTTGCTCTTATATTTGACACAATAGGAAACAAATCTTATCTCCCAATACAGACTGCCTTTTTTCTTAGCTGTTTGGAAGAATCTGTGATTGTTCATATAGTCAGAAGGGTTTGTCATAGACTGGTTGGTTTGTTACTGCTTTTTTATTTTTAATAGTCACCAAAAAAACGAACGAAGAGGAGAGTGGTGAAGTGTTACATAATTGTATTTTTTTCTTTTATTTTAAATACATATATTTTACATTTTGTTCACAAAATGAGCCAATATTTCAACAAATATAACTACTGTATAGATACATATACATCTCTGAACATATAGGCCTATGTACACATGCAGTATCACTACTTCCAAATATCACCATGACAACATACAAACTTTGATATTGATACTTATAATATTAAATGAACTAATCTCCATCATCAAGGTGTTCTATATATTGCAGTGTGCACACTCAGTTAATCTCATAAATTACAACATACACAAAATGGAATAATAGAGTTTCTGTTGTACCTCGACTACAAACGTGCAGCGTTGTTAGTCACTTAAATCCAAATTTCATAGTAAACAAGTCTCGAAGGCACAAGAAGGTGCTCCTGCGTTTCACTTAGTATCCATATATCATAGAAATATGAGTGCAGGCATTGGGTGGGGGTGGGGGTGAGGCAGGAGGGGGAAGGGGCTGAGCGGCCAGGGAGGGAAGTTTGTGGGAGGACAGGGCAAAGTAACTATATTCTTACTCAGAAATTTTGATTTGATTGATTTTTGTTTGGCAATATAACATTGCCAATACATAAATCACATTACCAATGAAATAAATTACCATCAAATTTTGCCCATACAAATAATATAACTGAAAATTTTGATTTACATACTATTACATCTAGGAATAAGGAGCAATCCACAATATGTAATGTTAAAGAGAGGTTATAATGTTCACATACAAAAATTAAACCACTA
Source organism: Apostichopus japonicus (assembly GCF_037975245.1). Lineage (NCBI taxonomy): Eukaryota > Metazoa > Echinodermata > Holothuroidea > Aspidochirotida > Stichopodidae > Apostichopus > Apostichopus japonicus. The sequence continues at coordinate 13,722,103 of NC_092579.1, forward strand.
CATTAATAACAACAATAACATGAAACATGATAAAAGCACATTGCACTTTGTGAATAAAAGTCACACTTTAGCATGTTTTAAGGTGTCTGAGGTACTCTGCCACATTAAAAGTATTCAATCCTTGATATACCATAAAAAAAAAAATGGTGTTTAAAATTCAATGCTACAATGATTTATTAGTTTAAAACATATTAACCCCATGATTTAGTTTGACACCCAGATGTATAATTTATGCAGTTAATCAACCAATCGTAAATATTATAAACAGAAGTGGTAAGAGTTGTGAGGAAGCTCTTACCTTCTGTTAACAGATTTAATGAGAGTAATAAAGGTAAATACTTCTTCAAGGTGTCATTAGTCAAGGTAGAGAAAATAAATCAAATTGTCATTTCCTTTCATAATATTAAATATAGACACTGACTGATTTGCATAACAAAAGGGTTATAAAACTCAAAGAGTATTTTGTTCAAGGTGTAGTGATTTTGGTAATTCACAGATACTGGGTTATTTAACTGGATTAATGAACTTAAAATTATCGTATTTATTCAAGGTGGTACAGTGAAGAAAAGCTTACGAACCCAGAAGAAGAATATTTTGGAATTAAATATTTGTTTACGTCGACTAGCTTATAAGTAATTGTCAGCTGTCAAATCACAGTGAATAAACTCTTTGTGTGTAATAGTAGACCTTAACCAGGCAGTATCCTTTCAGGAGCAGATCTGTGAGCATTTTGAAGTTACATCTCTTGCAGTTTGCTTACAGGTAATGAAGACATGAAAGAGATATACCATGCTGGATATTAACCAGCAGTGATTACCTCTGCTAAGTGACTATATAATTAGAAAAAAAGAATTTCTTATAAATTCTTTGGTTATATCTTGTACATTGCTAACTGAGTAACAGTCTACATAACAAAAAGGGGAAAAGATGACATTAAAAAAATTTTTCGAAAGTTTACCAAACCCACATTATCCTGTGTAAATATTCATAGAATTACTCCAACAGCACTTTAAATACCATAACAAAAGTTGTGACTACGGAATCAAAGTAAGCATTCATTATTATTCATATCAAATTCTAATTTTTCATCTATCCTCACATTTATGAATTTTTTTCACAAATCTGGTAAATTTGTCCAATATTAGTACACAAATGGAATGCATGATAAAATCATTGTCCATGCAGTCATGTACAGACTTTTTAAACATTCCTCCTGGGAATATTGAATACTAACCTTAAATATCTTTGAATATGCTTATGACGATGATAGCTAGCATACATTGGATGGTGTATGTCAGAGAACAGACTACAGATGTAACGATAACCGACTGACTACAGGACTAATGGGTCTTAATAATCAAGATTTACCGACAGACACCGGCTGCGCTAGACATCTTGAATGCGTGACGGGATCTGTGCAAGAAAAAATAAAAAGTTGACACCTTTTCAAAGATCTCTATGCAGAACAAGACAGCTGTAATATATAGATATATCTATAACAGAACAGCACAATAATGAGTGAGCTGAGAGACATTTGGCAGTATGTACTAAGGACAAACACATGAGTAGGTTGTTAGGGTGGCAAAAGTAGGTTGTACAACATGATCTATGGAATTAATGGGAAACATTTCTCACAAGCAGGCTTGGGGTAATCGTAATCAGTAATCGTAATCGATTACAATCGATTACATTTTTTGAAGTAATCGTAATCGATTACTTTTGTGAAAATTACAAAGTAATCGTAATCGATTACAAGGGCAAAGTAATCGTAATCGTATTACATTTATGATTACAGTGAAATTTGAATGAGAAGGGCAAAATTAGTAGAAATGATTAAAACTAATTCTTACTATTGGCTTTTAGTGTGACCAAAGAAGTGTTCCTGCTTCTAGAATTCTCTAGCACAATAAACTTATACTAAGAAGTACTGGGGATTTGATCGCCATATTCAAGGATTTTTTATCACCTGAATTATTCTGTTCAATGCTGCCTCTCAGCGTTCACAATCCTTTTGCATACACAACTGGTTGTCTGTTTAATTGTCTGTTTAAATTGTATTTTTTACTGGAATTATGGGTTACACATCTTAAACGTGTTAAGGCATAAATGTGTAATGCCTGGTAGGAATTGTAGATATACTTCCACAATTTTGTCCGTATATACTGTAAATGCCCTTCCTTTGCCCTATTTCATTTCCCGGCAGAGAGTTATATTAAACAGATATGCAGAGGATTGTGCAAGTAACCACAATGTAATCATGATTGTAATCACGATTACATTACAATGTAATCGTAATCGATTACTTCAACTTTAGGCTGTAATCGTAATCGTAATCATACATTCTCAAGTAATCGTAATCGATTACATTCAGATGTAATCGCCCCAAGCCTGCTCACAAGTATCCATTAGTGACAAAAAAGAAAAAACAAAGTTGTTAGCTGGTAAGACTGGGTTTTTTTTGGGGGGGGGGGCTCCGACTGTTCGAGGGGCTTTCATAGTTTACACTCCTGATGCAGATTAACATCTTAAGTGAATGCATGGAATGGCTACAAATCAGCTGATGATGAAAAAAGTCAAGAAAAGTGAGAGTCAAGAAAGAGCAGAGATATATGACAGATCTTTCTCTTCCAGGATGCTCTATTATTATTCATCAAGTACTTTTTGTTTTTGTTTTTTGGCTACGTCATATCAGAGCTCTTACTTAAGTACCACAGAGATTTATTTTCAGATGATGATTGTAATGTATATAAGTTTGATCATCAGTTTCTTGATAAAAGATGCCAAGCAAAAATGCAAAATGAGCTGCTATTAAATCATCTAGGTTAGATTTGAGCAAAGCCTGTCCGCAAAGTTTTTGGCCCACCACCCAGAAGCTTGCATGAGGAGTAAGCTTTGACCCACTAGATCCCCTACCCCTCAGAACCTATCCTCAAAATAAATGAACGCTATCCTGTACCATGGACGTTGGCAAGCTACAAACACATTTTCCAAAGTCTGGCAAAAGATCCCGCCACCCACAAGTAATTTTGGGCGAACCTATTTTGGGGTCGTGCCCCACTGTTTGTGGAATCGTGGCGTTTAACTTACCTTTCTCATGTGGTTTTGGAGTGTCTTGAAAGAGTTCTCTGAAAGACCTTGACTGAGCTAGATAATGCCTTGCCTTCTCAATTTCTGAAGTCAGTAGTAATAAATCATCGCTTTCAAAAGTCGGCAGAACTGGGAACTGAGGATCAAAAAAAAATATGAATACCTCATGATTTACATCGTTATTGATGTTAAATCATAAAATATGCACTGGACATGAGATGGATGCATCAATTCAACACCTCAGCTACACTGTAAACTGATGATCATACACAGATTCCCTCTCATACCTTTAACGTAACACAACAAGTACATAGTCCATGATATACTACATAAATCCTGAGTTAACTGGTGGTGGTTAACTTTGTCAAGTAGCTGTACTGACTGCAGTCAAATCAGTCATGTCAGTAACAGGTCACTATAGCAACTCATCTGATCCAACATATATTGGCATTATAAACTAATTTATGTCAATCATTATTTTGCTTTTACAGTAATCATACCTACAAGAAGTGTTGAGATTTTGACTGGAATATTGCAAATGCTAAACGATTGTTATTTTCAACACAGATCCTATTATTCAGTAGCTGGTTGATTTTCAGCAAAAGTTTATCAAACTCAATGAAATTCTTAAGTTTTGAACACAATTTCTGACACAAAATCAGCAGAGCTTAAGACTGTTTTTCATATCAAATCTGCTCTGTAAAGAACCAAATCATAGACCTTTTTGCCAAAAAAATTTCAAGAAAAGATAAAAAAAAAAAAAAAAAATTAAACCATGTATTGAATAACATGGATAGCAATGGTAAAGTACAAAGCAACTGACACCAGCGATTTATGAGTCCAAGTGTCTGAGACCTGCATGTATCATTCTACACGATTCTGAGTGGCAAGGAAAGTCAAGTGGTTGAGTGTTTGGAGGGCCACTCACTTGGGTAGTTGAAAAACAGCTACTAACATTCATAGTAATTTCAACGTGCTTCGATGTTCCTCTTGAACCGAAGAGTCCTTACACAATCTATTGTTAGTCGTCATCGACATCTGAATCGATGTAATTTCAATCTCCATTCAGATATTTCATTGACTAAATATGAATCTATTTTTACGATAAATAGCTATGAATTTTATCTGCGAACTCGTATTCTAAATTTAAGGTGCCGTGTTTTAGAGCCAGACAGACATTGGATGATGAGGGTGAAGGAGGTATCATTGAAGTAATAAATCTTCCATCATCAGTGAATACTAAACCAATCAAGTCTGAAAGACTTTCTTGAGTCGGAGTCGACCTGCATAATGCTAAATCAAGGGTTAATGTACTCCTACACTATAGCGTGTTGAGACTATACACTCCTACACTATAGCGTGCTATAGAGTGTAGGGCCTACAACACTCCTACAATATAGCAAGCTATAGAGTAGGGCTTACACACTCCTACACCATAGCAAGCTACAGAGTGTAGGGACTACACGCTCCTACACCATTGCAAGCTATAGTGTAGGGCCTACACACTCCTATAGTGTAGGGCCTACACACTCCTAGAACATAGTAAGCTATAGAGTGTAGGGCCTTCACAGTCCTACACCATTGTAAGCTATAGTGTAGGGCCTACACACTCCTATAGTGTAGGGCCTACACACTCTTAGAACATAGTAAGCTATAGAGTGTAGGGCCTTTACAGTCCTACACTACAGCAAGCTATAGCAAGTAAATAACAATCTATTAAGGAAGAAAAACAACCAATATAGACAGAGTCAGTGTCACAATGAACTTTTAGATTGTTTGATCTGATTGGGATAGAGTGTAATGTAACTTACATCAGTGTCCTTGAATCCTTCCTCCAGTAGTCTGTGTACAGCCAAGTCACCATCCATACCAGCAAACACTCTATGGTATCGACCTCTACTCATTGCTGCCAACTGACGTAGGAATGTGTTAGCAGTCCTGAAAGCAAATATGAAATACATAACAAGTGAAAATTATTGATAAAGATGGAAAAGTACTGTCCACGCTCAATATGCTGGAAATAAATAAATATGGCCAAAGTGAGACAATCTTGATATTAGAATTGAGTTGTGGTGAGTTATTGTACTTATTCATGGTGAATAGAGTACTATCTGAACCTTTTTAAATATAATATGTACATAATATTCCTGGCAACACAAAGGAAATTTGAAAACGAATCATTGATCTCGGGAAGGAAAGATGTTTCTTTGGAAGTAATTTCTCAATGGTGGTAAAGGAAGGTCACATAAGTAATGGATGTGAGCTGGTTGACATTGCCAACCACAGACCAGAGTAAAGGTAGAAGCTTTACTGTGCGAACATTATGAAAGCAATATTCATCGATGGGAGATCATTTCTGACGGAGAATCAGAGACCACAAATGAAAGCGACGAGGAGTAGAATATGAAAATATAAGACATCATAATTTATTGCCAGATTTTGTTATTTCTTGTGTTTTCTTGTGCTTCCTTAATTCTATTAGCTTCCTCTTTCTCCTGCATAGGACTGTTCTACTTGTTGTTTCTCCACACTTCCTTTCACAACTTTGCATGCAATATATTAAACTCATTATCAATTATATCTGTATTTGGTAAATTGTTGTGATAAAATAAAATAACATAATGGATTGAAATGTCTTCTAACTATCTTTTTGGCAGTCCCTATGGGAAGGAGTACATTTCCTTTATGTATAAAGATTGCATTCTTGAGGTTATACTAGGCCATAACAACATCTTTTAAGTATCATTGTCTAGGGAAGGAGTACCTTTCCTTAACGTATAACAAATACTTGAATGATTTGTAACTTACTCATCATCACAGTTGAATGATATGGTGTTTATCTTGACTCGTCTGATGGTGTTGATTTCAGCTACATCTCCCAGGATCTTGGAGGTGCTGGTATCTGGTTTACCATCCGTCAACAAATAGATTGCTTCAAGACGTTTATCCTGAAATGCAGCCTAGAATTAAAAAAAAAAATTACAACAATGTGTGTTACAATTTGGTACAACTTTAGGTGAAGGTGCCTGAAACCCCAAGAAACTTCATCTACCTTCCAAAACGAGAGGGGTATAAAACAATAATGACTCTACCGGCCCAAATCATGCATGTTCTTGTGGGTAGAGGAGAAATCATTTAAACTAGACTTTTGAAAAAACTCTGTTCCTGCTCTACAAGAAAATTTATTTTATACTACTACTGAGGATAATCACAACACTAGCTCACGTATGCACACAGCATCCTGAAGAATGAAATCATTAGTGTACAGTCAAATTGAAACTATGAAAGTTTAATCCAAGCTCTGAATGAAATATATTCTGTTAACCAACCTCAAATAATGTGACCCCTGGGTCAATCATGACCACTTTAGTTATATGTTACAAGTACATATCTATGACTGCTATGTTGTGCAATGGGTAAGAGGGGGGAGGGCTGTTTTTAGATCATTTTATTATATTAGTTCACAGATTTCCACAATTTGGTCGTTTGTAAAATACCACTTTACAGAAACATGTTGAATTATGAAATCACCATTCTAGTCTCTGATTCAAAATCCATAATTGAAAAGAGCCATTGGTGTGGGGGGGGGAGGGGGAAGGGGGTGGCCAATGACATCGTAAGTGAAGTATTAGAATTCTTACCATCAGAGCCTCGAGGGTACATGAATTACCAGCAGGAACAAACGAGTTGACCCATCTGACTGCATCGTGACAGTTACTATCACTAGGCTCCACAGCGACTGGTCTCCAAGGCTCAATGTCGCCAGAAAATCGAATCAAGTTAAAACTGTTGGAAAAGACATCGAATTCTCTTGAGAACAAATAAAGGTCAAAGTCTGAGATATATCAAAATAAACGCACAGACCAAATTGAAAGGCTAAAATATAAAGATTCTCCATATTGAGTCAGATTCTGCAAGGAAGGCCAAACTTCCTAAGCTTTATGGACTTGTCCAATCAAAGAGTGAGCGAAGAATGAAGACTGTTCAGAATGCAACATCACACCTCTAGATTTAAAGCCCCAATGCAAGATCACATGCCAAGTCCAATATCCACAATATATTCCATTTTATAATCAAAATGACCTCATACTCTTTTAGGATTTATACACTAACCATCATAATTATGTAAATTGGGCCATGCCATCAGACTCCCAGGACCTTTGGGTTTCCCGATCTTCTAACCATTCCACGATAAAATTGTATCTAGTTTTGTTTAAATTAAATCCGATGAAATGCATATATTTTCATACACTGTTACAGGGTCATAATTTATCATCTAAATATGTAAATGATCTATGACCTATGACCTACCTGACCTTCATCCGTCTGAACTGCTCCCATATCAAGGCTACTAAGTCCTTCTTGAGATCATCCATGTGTGATACCATTGACCCTGAGGTATCAATTAAGACACATACCTGTAAACAGAGCACATGGATGGGCATTTACCAATCACAAACAAACACATCATCACAACCCAGGATAATTGCATCATGGGAGGAAATGGGCAAATGCAGACAGATAGACAGACAGACAGACTCATAAATTATGCTTGACTCAAGTCAAACATTTATTACAAATATGTGATGGATTGCATACATATAATGTCGTCACACATACCTGGTAAATGCTATAGGTATGTGTATAAACCACTATGTGTTTTGCCTTGCAACTGTACCAAACTTGTCAGTTGTCAAATACTGTAACAGAACCAATCTACACAGTACACTGTCACACGTTTATCATAGTAATATGGTAAAAAATACGCCAGTCAGCTTGTACCAGGTTTTTCTGTTACAATCGTAAAATATCACGACACATTCTTAATATTTACCGAATAGTTTGACACCCTGGCACATTCTACATCGCATAAATTACAGAAATTTGTCTGTTAGCTTGAAGTCAACACTCGCCTATATTCATACACAGGAACAAAACCATGTGACAAATCGACGTTTGGATTGAATTGCATGTATTAAAAATTTGAAGAAAATATGCTACGGAAGTTTACGGATGGTTTATACATTGAGAATATCATCACACACGGTTACTATCAATTTACAGAGTAGCACCATCTATTACCTGCAAGCTACAATGTCCTTCTGCTTGCAGTGAGGCTGTAACATTTCCCATAGGGACATCAAAGCATGCCAGACTTAGAAATTGTCCAAATGGTTAATTTCCATAAAAACCCTAAATCATATGATGGTAGCAACGTTATTGGTGACAACAAAAATGAGCTTTTGATGTTTTGCTTTGTACATTTGTAGTAGCATTTCCAAGTAATGTTTACTGTAGGTGGTTCATATACCACTTACTGCACTAAAAACAGCATTCACATATTAGCTTAGCTTCTTTTAGTTTCTGGGTCTGTTTACACACCAAAGTTGTGAACATTACAAGCCCTACACCTTGCTAAGCATTGCTACACCAGTAGCATTTGTTTGAGGGTGTTCAGGCTGTCAGCAAATTTACATTATCGGAGCCACACGAAAAACACATCACTAGACAAACCTTACTTAAGAAATGTTAGGTAACCCCGTGAGCACTGAACCTGTGACTATACTTAGGTTTATAAAATAAACGAAGGTTCATAAGACGAATAAAACTGACCTTTTTCTCAATGACGGTACCAAAGGTTCTTCTGCTGGCACCAAGCAACCACTGTAGCCTCCTGAGATATCTTCTGAGTACAGACTCTAGCTGTTGTTCATAATCTCTTAACTCATGAGCTTGTAACTGCAGATGCTTCACAGAACCCTGAGGGAAGCAATCATAAATCAGAACACTTTCCAACAACGGCCGTATAAATGAATGTTGAAAATTATCTAGTTGTAGGTTAGAAAGTACAACAAACTGTGTGTATTCATGAAAAGCAATTGGATATGCTGTACATACTATATCATCATAACGCTACAAATGTTGCACTTAATACTGTCACTGATCAAACGCACCAACTTTTGAGCGACACAACATGATCGTATCATATCTAGGTACATCTCTTGTAGGGTTAAATACTACTCGGTATCAAATAAAAATAAAATACATCAAATTAACTTGAGTCAATAATCAACTGCTCTATATTGAAGATTGTAATTTTTTTTTAATGCAAAACATTTTTGGCTGCTTAGTCTTACACCAAAGGTTATCAATTCATTTGTGGGAAGGGTCAGAAGAAAACATTGGCTGGAGCAAGGGGCCTGACATATCCAAACTCTGACTTGAACTAGATTGAGCAATGTGCATGGGAGGCTGGTAAGGGTGTTCTGATAACCCCAAGACTGTGTCATGATTTTTGTTTTGTTTTGCAGATTGAATGGAAATTTTTAACCCGCAAGAATTGGCCTGCAGGATGCCTCATGAGAAACCTGAAGTTTACAGCAACATGGGCATATATTCATGACTCATATAAATCAGTCGTATAATGTGCTGTGGTGAAGACTATCTGAATGTGATACTGACCATTCTGTACATTATAGTGTGAACGGATACACTAAAGAAGCATGTACATAGCATAGAGAAGTACAGAACTTAATGACAAGATCACGTTTGATCAAATTAGTCAATATTTCAGCCATTCTATTGAAATAAGGACGAGAAACAACAGGTGACCTACCTTGATGTAAACACTTGGAAAGATGCTACAATACCTGTAGAGAGGAAAGAAGAAAATATAAAAAATAAGAAGACAAGACAGAAACATGAAATATGACTAAAGCAACGGTTTACTGTCTTCGTACAGTCCCTGCATAGCAACAATTTACTGTCTCCGTACAGTCCCCGCAAAGCAACAGTTTACTGTCTCGGTACAGTCCCCGCATAGCAACAGTTTACTGTCTCGGTACAGTCCCCGCATAGCAACAGTTTACTGTCTCCGTACAGTCCCCACATAGCAACAGTTTACTGTCTCCGTACAGTCCCCACATAGTTTCTGTCTTCGTACATTCCCCACAAAGCAACAGTTTACTGTCTCCGTACAGTCCCCGCATAGCAACAGTTTACTGTCTCCGTACAGTCCCCACATAGCAACAGTTTACTGTCTCTGTACAGTCCCCACATAGTTTCTGTCTTCGTACATTCCCCACAAAGCAACAGTTTACTGTCTCCGTACAGTCCCCGCATAGCAACAGTTTACTGTCTCCGTACAGTCCCCACATAGCAACAGTTTACTGTCTCCGTACAGTCCCCACATAGTTTCTGTCTTCGTACATTCCCCACAAAGCAACAGTTTACTGTCTCTGTACAGTCCCCACATACGACTGAATGGAGTTACAATGTAACTACTTTAACACAACCATTTTAGATACACAACTAATGTTAGATTCAATTCAAGAATGAACATGAAATGTAACCATTTATACATCATATACAACTGCTGGTCAACTAGCTCATTGATTATTTTCTTTACTGAAACATTGTAAATTGGCACAAAGGACTCTGATTGGATAATGAATTCAGAAACAATTTTAATCAATCCCATGAGATAAACAATTACTTTTCATTTCATTTTCATTGATTGCCAGTATAAATATGAAAATATTTATAACAGGAGTATCGATGACTAAGAAAATATACAGTATTTCTTTGACTAATCTAAATTAATTTTGTGGATTCATGTGTTGCCCAAACAAAGAAACAAAATACAGAAATTGAATTATTTTCATTTCTCATATTCTTCACAGATAAGTTACTTTGAGATATAATGAAGCACATGCATACAGTACTCTTGTTGAATTGATTAATGTAAATTCCTTAACAAGGATGCTGACGTGCCGTTTGGAAATTTGGCGATAAAAGTCTGACTCATGCATACGATTATTTCGGTTAGAGTGAAATACTTTAAGATGAAATAAATCCACTTTAATAATACAGTAATATATGACAATCTTGTAACAAGTAACATTACTCACTCAGCGATACCACATCCTAACTTTTTTGCTCATATATAATTAAAATTTTCAAATGATAATCGCCTGAAGGGGAATCAGATAAATGAAGGGCTGACGTACTTAGCAGGTACAGTTTTGTTCAACGTGTTCACATGTCTCTTTGCATGAGTGCAGTCTGCTCCAGCTACAAGTTTATTTAAATCCAGCCTCAGTTTAACCAAACAATATTTCTTCAGCCACTGTAAGAAAACAAAAAGATTTCAAACAATTAGAACTATGAGGACAGCTGAACTAAGAATAATACCGAAAATCAAAGTACGAAAAGACATTGTCCCTCCCTAATAGATGACTAATGTCTTACCGAAGGTGTGAAAAATACAGCAAATTGATTAAACAAATAATACTTTAGAAACTGACTTGTAAATGGACTTTAAATAAATGACACCTTTTAAAGCAGAAATAAGGACTTGGTTTTCAGCTTCAAAAATCGTACACAGATGGAAACACACCAATGGTCAAATATTGGTCAAATATGGTCAAATATTGTATTCTCTATTCCACTGACAAATTGAAGAAAACAACAGTCAACCAATTTACTTGTGTTACAATACTTATACTGTTAACTGGGCTATTAAGAGCACAAAAAGTGAGTTAACATACTCATTTCTCTTTCCCCCACCCCACCCTCACCCCCACCCTCACTCTCAACCCCACTGCTCTAGCCAACCAATTCTTTGCTGCTTTCCAAACTATTAATGTAATCCAGCTACTAATGTGAGGGTTCGTCATTATCAGTGATTTCATTTCCCAGTTTTGACCTTTTAACAACTTTGACAATCATCATGTCTGTATATATTACCCTTAACAGCTAATAAAAAAATTAGATGTTGTGAGCCGGCTGTCCAAGCATAATAAACAAAGTCATATCCTTGTTATGGCAATACCAAACATAAACTTGATGCTAGTGATACAGTCTCTGATTAATATATTGGGTGTCATTTCAAGTGACGTGGCATAGCATCTTAGATGTCGTGACGGCCTTTGTTTCATGAAGCAAACAGACTGGTGGGATCCTGGGTATTTTTTCACTGGAGGGCAATTTTTGTTCCTTTTGTTTAACCTTTTTTTTAATCTTCATTTCTTCATTTCTTCCTTTTTTTATCTTTTGAAAGTCTTCCAAAAGTGATCCAAACTTTACTATAACCTGAATTGCTCTTATTAAGGCTCTGAAAGGCTCACAAGGTCCCCAGTTCGAGTCACTCCCAGATTAATGTATGTCGTCCAGTTACAGAGTTGTTGACAATTGACAATAATCATGGACGTTAAATATGAATGTAAGAGACTGACTTCGGTCAGCTTGCGGCTTTGATAAGCCAATGAGGCTTTGCGAGTTCCTGCTGGCAGGAGGATCTAATATACATACATAAACTGAACTGCCCCACCAGACAGAAAGTGTATATAAAGCATACAAACAATCCACATTGTTTATTATACATACATATCATGTGGCTACTGAGCATTTCTCAATTAACTGCATTGCAAGGCTAAATATCACGCCACTATACATATAATCACAAACATCTATATTAATCTCAAAAAGTAAGATTACATAGTTTTATTACGTAGCTAAATTATTTATCCAGAGAGCAAACTTCATTTTCTTCCCACTGGCAATGGTCTTATGAATTAAAACTGGTCCCCCAAATATAAGCCAGTATTAGTTAATGAGATTACCACCTGATGTGAGGTACAAGCTCTATCTCTTAGGATTAGATTCAATGCCATCATGTTTGAATATGGGATTAACCTCATGACATAAAAAAGTAAAAAGCAACAATCCATTTTTTCTTGGGATTACATCTATTGCCATGTTAACTGACCTGGAAGAAAGAACGCACACATCTACACACACATCAGGCAATGCATTAATCATGTCACTGACTACCGAGTTGATGATATATCTTATATTCACAAGAGGGGATTATTGTTGGGAGTTTTGGTCTCACCTCTTTCGATGTAGATATCTCTTCCTTGTCTGGGATCACCGGATGGTTGATCGGTTTCCATTTCCTCTTCTTCAGAGGATCCTTGTACTCTCGAAACACAAGACCTGATAGAACAAAACAGGACACAAAAACTGGTTCATTTTCATAATTTAAATCCTTTTAGAGACCGTGGTCTTGCATATTCAAGATGGCTGGCTGTATTTGCATTGTTGATATTTAAATCCCTTTTCAAGTTGTCGTGAATATTCAAGCTTCCTTCTCTTATAGAAGCTTAGCTGTGCCTGCATTGTTGATATTTAAATCCATTTAAAAGTGGTCTTGAATATTCAAGCTTCCTACACTTAAAGAAGCTGGCTGTGCTTGCATTGTTGATATTTAAATCCTTTAAAGGTGGGCTTGAATATTCAAGCTTCCTTCTCTTAGAGAAGCTGGCTGTGTTTCCATTGTTCATATTTAAATTTAAAGGTGGTCTTTAATATTTAAGCTTCCTTCTCTTAAAGCTGGCTGTGTTTGCTTTGTTGATATTTAAATCCTTTTAAAGCTTCCTTCTCTTAAAGAAGATGGCGGTGTTTGCATTGTTGATATTTAAATCCTTTTAAAGGTGGTCTTGCATATTCAAGTTTCCATCTCTTAAGGAAGTTGGCCTGTGCTTGCACTGTTGGTATTTTCCACATCCCCCTCCTCCACCTACCAAACACTCGAAAACAAGATATGTGGTCAGTTTGCTGCACTACTAATGTCGCAATCAATGATCTGAAAACTTTAGCCATCAAAAGTATCATCGACACACTATGAACAAACATGTTTTAATTATGAAAGAAAGACTGGTTTTGATAAGAGAAAAAAAGAGAAGCTAGTTATATCAGTTGCTTTGGGTTTCTCCGTTGGTTACCTCGGAATGGCAACTTGACCCAGGATGCTAAATAAAGTCTTTTACAAAATGTGATATTTCAGTGTGGGCAGAGCATCTAACATGTGATATCATTGTCCTTATTTGAATGTAGACATCTTGTTCTGGTTAATTTAAGGAGGATTGACCAAGTATCCGTTTAAAACGTTCAGTTTCGGTTTCAGTTTATTCCCAATGAAGTGTTATTAGAGTAAGTATATATATATATATATATATATCTTTACTTATATATTCAGAAAACAAACTAGGAAGTGGAGAAGGTCTAAGGAACTGATTTGCTATTATAAGAAGGTTCCCCTTTATAGAAGATATAAATAAATTTCAGAGAAAGGAAAAAGGAAAAAAACACATAACAAGAGCAAAAAAAAAAAAAAAAAAAGGGGAAAAAGGGGAAAAAGTGGATAATTAAACCATAATCCATATCCTACAGAACGAAAGACATTCGATATACTATGATAATTTCACCAGAAAGGATATCTTTATGTTTTTAACAAGGCACTTACTATCATATGCAAAAGAGAAGGTTTGTTAAACAATCAATTTTTTTACTCATTAAAAATAAAAAATAAATCAGAAAAATAAATAAGAAATAAGAAAAATAAGAATTCCAAGCATGGACACCCCTATTTTACAAGTTAGATTTGGAAAGACAATATTAATACTGTAATAATAATATTTTTTTAAACACTTTTTATTTGTTAACGCTTGCTTCACGTCAGATATGTAAATTCCACAGACCCAATATAGCAATTATCAGTTTGTTTAGTCACTTGATGAAACAGTGAAATCAACCTCAAAGTTGTTCCGTCATCCTGTTTCTTTCATAAACGTTAGGTCTTTGTATCAGATTTCAGACAAGGAAGATGCTAAAGTAAGTTAGTTTTGGCATGTACGTCAAAGAAATGTATCAAAATATCTATAAGACAAAACCAAACAAAAACAGACCCTCCCCTCCCTCCCCCCCCCCTTCAAGAATAATAAAGAAAAACATAAACTCACCGACATCATTCTTTTGTTCTGTATAGAAGACAGCTCTTTTTGCTTTCACTTTCTCAGCTTTACATAACTTTTGGTTCTTCTGATCATTTTCAGCTTTTTGTTTGTTTCCATAAGGCTCTAAAAATACACAACACGATGGAAAAAGGAAAAGAAATTATTAACTAGTGTTGTTAATGTTCACATCTAACGTTACGGCTTCATGCTGCAGCTTGGGCTGGTCCTTAATATGGTATCTTTTGCTCCAAATCATGTAATATTTACATATATATATATATATATATATATATATATTTTTAAATAAACTTTAACTTCCATTTTCTTTCGTACATACTTTTACCTTTGTCATGTACACTGTTTTTTAATGTTTAGTGCAAGCATCTATTTTAATAACCTTTCAGGGATAATATGATAAAGATGAAAATCAATTAATCAATCAAGTAATTTGTGTGATCCCTCAATCTGAGATATCAATGAGATCAACCCCATACCCATTTGGCTAATCCTAACTTTGAATTGACTAATCCCAACACAGAATGTTTTGTGTCATTCAAATGCAACATTAATATCCCTTCCTTAGCAAGCATTTTACTGCGTTGATAAGTCACAGACTTCTTGAGGCTTTTAACATCTGCTTTAATCATCACAGAACAAACTTAAGAGTGTAATGTCAGGCAAACTTGTGTTTTGTTTTGACGAAGAGACAAGAATGTTTGAAATACCAACCCTCTTCTTTAAAACAGACTCACCAGATGGTATGACGTATTTCTTTCCACTGGTAGGCCTCCAAACACCACTCTTCTTTTCTTCACTCTCTTTATTATCTTGAATTTGCTGTAATTTGAGGGGAAAAAGGAAAAGAAAAGTGACAGATGCTAGGAAACACAAGTTATCACACACATGCTTTAGAACTAGTGCTTAATATTGATCTACCGACAGCTTTAGTAGAATTAAGAAAATGGTGGGTTGTAATTGGGGGTGAAATTATGGATAACAGGACCAGGGGCCAATTTCTGTGAAATGACAGCCCTGGTTCACAAGCTTTTTCGTGGAACAAGGGGCCGCCGCTTGAAAGTAAGCAGGGGCCATATGTCATTTTCTAAACTTACAAATGATAATTTTACAACCTTTAATTGTAAATCTATCATGCAGCAACAATGATATAGCTTTGCTGTTTAAATTCCTTTTCAATTAAAATTGTGTTGAAGACTGGCTGATTGGTGTTAAACAACACCTTTCTGCAAATCGTCTCAAAGATCTATGTGAGCATTTCTGGCAAGTTAGGAGGGCCATTTGGGCCTAGGCCACTTGCCTATCTCACCGGTGAGGGGGCACAGCACCCAAGTAAATAACATTTTCTTGTTTGACAACTCTATTGAAATTTTCTCTTATCAGGCTATGAAATTGGAACATGAGAGCAAAAATATCAATCTGTTTTAATGAAAAACAAAAATTCATTATGACAGTTGAACGGTTTGAATATAACCCTTACATCACCATTTAGTGTATAGTGTGTGTACTATACTACATCTTGCTAACCCTTACATCACCATTTAGTGTATAGTGTGTGTACTATACTACACCTTGCTAACCCTTACATCACCATTTAGTGTATAGTGTGTGTACTATACTACACCTTGCTAACCCTTACATCACCATTTAGTGTAAAGTGTGTGTACTATACTACACCTTGCTAACCCTTACATCACCATTTAGTGTATAGTGTGTGTACTATACTACACCTTGCTAACCCTTACATCACCATTTAGTGTATAGTGTGTGTACTATACTACATCTTGCTAACCCTTACATCACCATTTAGTGTAAAGTGTGTGTACTATACTACACCTTGCTAACCCTTACATCACCATTTAGTGTATAGTGTGTGTACTATACTACACCTTGCTAACCCTTACATCACCATTTAGTGTATAGTGTGTGTACTATACTACATCTTGCTAACCCTTACATCACCATTTAGTGTATAGTGTGTGTACTATACTACACCTTGCTAACCCTTACATCACCATTTAGTGTATAGTGTGTGTACTATACTACACCTTGCTAACCCTTACATCACCATTTAGTGTATAGTGTGTGTACTATACTACATCTTGCTAACCCTTACATCACCATTTAGTGTATAGTGTGTGTACTATACTACACCTTGCTAACCCTTACATCACCATTTAGTGTAAAGTGTGTGTACTATACTACACCTTGCTAACCCTTACATCACCATTTAGTGTATAGTGTGTGTACTATACTACACCTTGCTAACCCTTACATCACCATTTAGTGTATAGTGTGTGTACTATACTACACCTTGCTAACCCTTACATCACCATTTAGTGTATAGTGTGTGTACTATACTACACCTTGCTAACCCTTACATCACCATTTAGTGTATAGTGTGTGTACTATACTACACCTTGCTAACCCTTACATCACCATTTAGTGTATAGTGTGTGTACTATACTACATCTTGCTAACCATTACATCACCATTTAGTGTATAGTGTGTGTACTATACTACACCTTGCTAACCCTTACATCACCATTTAGTGTATAGTGTGTGTACTATACTACATCTTGCTAACCCTTACATCACCATTTAGTGTATAGTGTGTGTACTATACTACACCTTGCTAGAAACTACTGCAGGGCTCTCTGCAGACATGACCAGATATTAAACCTAGCTACAGATTTGTTCTTAAATAGCTCACCAGCCTAGCCAGAGTCAGTTCTGTGTGTTTTGGAGGTCCCAGGATGGCCTTCTTCTTGGCAGAGGTTGGCCTCATTGGTAACATCTTGGTTTCAACTTGCATCTTTTCCATTTTCTGAGTGAATCAAAAGAAATTTACCTCGATACCAACGTCAATAAACCGTGTAGAAATCCAACAATGTGGACGAAATGCAGAAATATATACACAAGAAAGATACATTGTGTTATTGAAACCAAAAACTTAATTCGCAAAGCGCAAAACTGGGTCAAGGATAAGTGGTGCAAAGTACCTTGTTTGACCCAAGATATGTTCTACGTTATTTTTTTATTTTTTATCAGAATGAAGGTTAAACACTGATAAAAAATTTGCAATAAAATTGAGAACGTTCTCGCTAGGCCTGTTCTGTTTTTCTCATTTTCCTGAGTTCAAGGAGGTAATAAGGTTAAGTAAAAACAACAGTCAATGAGGTAATAGATATTTCTACTTTCCTGACTGTGTGTTTAAAGAAGATTATAAAGAGGCACATGTTATGGGATGATAAGGAACACTCTCCAGTTAAGTGTATATTAAAAGTCACAAGTAGTGTATTTTATTAAAATGACCACAGGCAAGATTCTTAAAACCCAAATAGAAATTCAATTGGATTGAAATAAACACAATTAAGTGGTAAAACCCTACAAGTTAAAACACATTCACAGAATAGAAGTTAACTACAAATTTGGTACAGATATGGCCCAGATCAGTTTTTACAATAAACTCACATATTTATTGGACCTTTTCTTGACTGACTCAACCAGCATTGCACACTGAAAAGAAATGAAAAAAAGAAAGAATACAAAACATAAGGATAATGAAAAGTTTTAAGACAAAGAAACTTGTTCTTGGGAAATCAATGGTTAAAACCAAGATGATATATATGGTGGGTACTTGTTATGTAGTGGAGTGTCTTGAATACATATCCCTTTCAAAGTTTGTTAAAAAAGTGTGTTCAAAGTGTGTTAAAAAGTGTGCTAAAAAATATTAGTAACATTGATAAAAGATTAACACAAAGCTAAGCATCATTTTATAGAGCAAACAAGACTAAACCTTTAACTGAGACACAAGGAAACTATCTATAAGTTTGAAGTACATATTAAGGTGACCTTTGCATAGATTAAACTGATTGCAGTCCCCTTTAGCATGCTGTGGTAAACAACATTAATGAACCGGGATACATTGTTGAATGAAGTCTTTGCGGTGATAGAAAAAGAGACAACCATAAAAATAAAATCAGGAAACACAGCATCAGGGAAGTAAAAAATGATAAAGATGTAAGAAATATGAAATAAGAGTAATTAATTTGTTAATTGATTAAAATGACTGACCTTTTGAGAATAGTTGACAGCTTTGTCCATCTCACTGAGGATGTATTTAACATCGTCACTCTCAATGATGCCCGTCTCTCTGAACCAATGGAACCGTCCTCCACTGATGTGAGCCAGGGTACGCAGACACTCGGCCGTCTGGGTGATGTTGGCGTACCTGCCCGGGATCGCGCCGTTGGCGTCGTAGTCGTCGACGTTGAATAAGATGGAATGGAGGCGGGTGGTCACGCCCACGGTGGCCTCCTCCATGAATGAACAGATGACATCGGAGGGTTGGTCGGGGATACCACTGGTGAAGAGGTATAGTCCCTCTACCGCTGGGGAGACAAATATTAGAGACACAAACTTCTTAGACCAAATTGTCCCCATATGAATAAGTTTACACAAAAATATATGCTGCCTTCATAACCTCGTAATCCTAGTCAGTACAGAGGGCCTAAACTGCAATAGGATATCTCAACACAACATACAGATTAAAACCTTGTGAAACTTTCTGATCTTTCATGTCCCCCCTAGAAATTTCCCTTTTTTTTGTCACAGGAATTGGTAGATCCTTGTTAAGTGCTGTCACTTTCAGATTGGTTAAAACATTTCACTTTGGTCCATAAGATCAAATGTGTCCCTTCCTGCCTATAGAACACACAGAAATAAAGACTGACTGATTTCCTAATTACAAGGATAAGAAACCTGGTCACTTCAAATTTAAACATTTTCTTGAGTCATTGAGTAAAAATTGCAACAGGCTACTACTACCTGAATGAATTACATATGCTAGAAATGGCTATCCAGGAAGACCTGTACAGGTGTGTTATGAACATATTGCAGCTCATTAACTAAAATATACGAGGCATGAAATTCGGGGTGGAATTGACATAAATTTCTACAATTTTAAACATCTTAAAGGAACAGAAGAGGAATCTCTTGTCTATCTTGAGTCACCTGATAAAACTAACTTGATAGAACTAAACCACTCTACATTTAACAATGACACGAAAACCTGAAGATTTCGGGCCATTTTTACAGCCATCCCTCCTGTGAGGATAACATGAATTTTGGCAAAAAAATCTCTTTTACAAGCTAAGAAAAACATTCATCTTAGGATTTAGTATTGTGATAATTTACTTTTGAGCCTTTGTCTCAGCCATTGTCCTATATTATAATCATATACTCTTGTCCTTTGTCTCTTTGGGGGGGGGGGGAAGGGGGGCTGTCTTATTTCAGCCAGATACTTACCTGATGATTTTTTCCTGTCCTCTTCATTTTCTAGCGCTAATCTAATTGCTGACATGAGGTTCCTGCTACCTGTACATTCAAGGCCCAGAATCCACCTAGAGAGAGGGCAGTATACAACAATTAATTGACAGAATCCTTTGTAAGGTTATCTTGAGCCACACTCTACACAAAAACTTGCAATGTCAGAAAAGAGAGAAAGCAGGCAACTTACCTCCAGGCATTTTGAAGATTCTTTTCTACAGGTTCTTGCAGGCACGGTCTCCAGCAATGCGCTTCACTTCCAAACCTTGTGAAATTGATATAAGTGTAGAGTCATTCATTACAAAGTCAGTAAATAGCATTAAAACCTGACTGACGTATTTGTTAAGTGACATTACTCCTCAGGAATTGGGCATGACCTAATAACGATTAGTTTACTTTATTAGTGTCAAATCAGATTAAAGAATGGATCCTGCTAAGATCGAAAAACATCAGGCATTCTTACTCTTGAAATAGGTGAAAGCGAGCAGGTTTACGCTATCCTAAAGGAGGATGTTTGTAATGTACCATCAGGCTTATGTTACATCCTATGATATAGATTTAAGAGATATATTTGATATCTTACCCAATGATATTGAAAGCCACCTTGTTGATGAGTTGCTGTTCTAAGAGAAGCCTCAGAGAGTGTTGAATGTGAACCAAGTAGTTGATGTTAGAGAGAGATAGGTCGACTAGAATAACAATCCTGGAAGGACAAAGTAGAATAAAACATAAGTCATGTACAGAATAATAAAAAAAACAGGGGAACATATAACATAGTAATGGAAGTTTGATTTGTTCATGCACTATGGCCGAAGGATCATTTGGATGTGATTTACATATGAAAGGCATTATTGGTCACCTAGCATTGTTTGAGAGGTACCAAAGTCATGTCATTACAAAAGAATTACAGCCATTGTCTTTATGGCTTTCATTTCTTACCATATTTTCCCCCTTTTCTTTCCTGTTCACCTCCAAACTGTCAGTCACTTTCACTATAAAGGACTAGTAGTATGAGTACGACAGCGTGAGTATCAGGACATGTAGAAGTACCCTTGTTATGAGTACTGAGTATTAGGCTCTGAACACTAGAATGAGTACTTAGTCCTTCACTAGTACCCAAGCTAGATTCTACAATGCCTGAGTACCAATATGAGTACAACAGCATGAGTATCAGTACATGTAGAAGTACCCTTGTTATGAGTACTGAGTATAAGGCTCTGAACACTAGAATGAGTACTTAGTCCTTCACTAGTACCCAAGCTACATTCTACAATGCCCGAGTACCAAATAAAATGTCCCATCAAATGGCTGATAGGATTTGTACAACTGTATATATCCTGCTAACAGAGCAAGAAAAAGTTCTATAAAATCAAAGAAATTATCAGTGAAAATTATAATTAATCGTAAACTGTCAAATGAGATTGCTCTCCAAACCTACTTTTTCTCCACAACTGTCCCAAAGAGACGTCTGCTGTCCTTTGAGAGCCAGTCTATCCGTCTCTCGTAGAGCTTGACCATAGCTCCTAGCTGCTTCTGGTAATCATATAGCAGGGCCTGATCCACATGTAAATTCCTGATGGTCCCATCGTGCCACTCAAACTGGGTCATGGCTTTCTGAAAGACAAGGGTAAATAAAACAGCAGCTTGAATCAAAACTATCAGAATTTTTGGTACAGTTATAATAAAGAAATCTTTCTTGAGAAAGATTTGCCGAACAGTAGTTCTAACAGTCAAGTAGTCCTCCTAGTGCTAATAGTCTAACGACTACCACACTGCTAATTACCTAATAACATAGGTAACATTAAAATGAAATACTTTATACCTCAAGCATCCGAAATCTCAGAGATTTCTTTGTAATTGGAATAAATTCTACCAAGCTACTAATTACCTAATATTTTGGGAAAATACCTCACATGTCAGAGAGATTCCCTAATAATTGAGATAAATTCTGCCATGTTCCTAATTACCTTATAATGTAGGTAACTTTAAACTTAAAAATACCTCCGGTATCTGATATCAAACACATTTCCTTATGAATGGATTAAATTCTACCACCCTGCTAATAAACTAAGAATTTTGGTCACTTTCAAAGTAAAATACCTACCCCTGTGTCTGAGATCAGAGAGACTCCCTTTCAATTGAAATAAATTCTACCACGCTGCAAATACCCTAATAATGTACCTAACTTTAAAATGAATCATATGCACACAATGCATCTGTGGTTGAACACATTACCTTTAAAATTGGAATAAATTCTACCACACTGCTAATTACCTAATAATGTAGGTAACTTTAGAAACAAAATACCTACCTCATGAGTTTGAGAACGGACAGACTTCCTTATAATTGGGATAAACTGCTCGATTGGAGCAAAGGCGTTGGGAGCAAGGACCTGGTACAAACTCAACTTCTTGGCTGTTGAAAGTAGAAAGACAAGGAAGATATGGAAAACATTGATACAATCAAACAAAGCACATCATTATTACATTTATTATAACATTCAAAATAACATTATTTATAACATTCAAGAGAAAGCAGAGAAAAGAAACAAGGCAGACAGAAATGAGGAAGGAAAATATGGAGACAATTTACATACAATTAACATGCAATTTACATGCAATTTACATATAATTTACATGTAATTTACATACAATTTACATACCATTTACAAACAATTTACATGCAAAATCTCTAAAGTAGCAATTCGATCACTATTTCCATAGCAAAATAATTTTCATCTGGGTATGGAGAAATATTAAAATATCACCCATTGCTGACACCTTGTTCTGCTACTTGAAAGCTCCCTTACTACATGGGAATTAAGGATATATTAAAATGGCATATTAAATTTTATACCTTTAAGACCGTTCTGCTGGAGCCATTCTGCAGATGTCTTAGGAAGGAACGATGGTTCCTCTATGACAAGTGATCCCGCATGATTGGGCGGTCTAGGCAGAAATCTCGACTGAGGAAGCTTCTGAACCTCCAAAGATATCTACAGGGAGTTTAAAACACCAGTATTATGAATCATCATATCAAAATAATATGCAAGATGTATTCAAAGGGAATAATGCAATAACAGAATGAACTAAATAGTGATCAAATACACACAAAACAACAGCTGAGAAGGGAATTGTAAGTACATCAGAAATTAGCCGAGAGGAATTTTAAATTGTAAGGGAGACAAATTTTCCATCAGCAACTTTAATATAATATATAGGCAGTACCCTTAAAGATACTGCTTGCTTTTCATTGCCACAAATTACTTAACACATTTCCATTTTTAACCAGATTCTCTCAATCACAGTAAACCCCAAGCTATGCTCTGTATGCATGCTGCAACATATTTCTTTATATGTCCTCCAACATATCTGTAACTCGCTTTTAATTAGCCTTTACAGTTCATGACAGAAACAACTCCACCTGATTCTTTACATGAAGAATATGAGTGTTAATCACTACAGGTAACTCTTTAGGGTAACTCGAGAGATAACTCAGGGGGGATACACACTGATCCAGAGTTACTCACCTCATTCAATATACTGATAAGTGCATCTCCCATCATGCCTTGCCTCATCTGTTGAATCTTATTGATGACATCTTGAGCAGTTTTGATCTCTCGAAGGAGTAACGCGATATCTGTACCCGTGTATATTTGCTCCTGGTAAAGGAAAAGCATGGAAATTTTGTTACTAATAGAAACAAGTTTCATCATTACATTTCACTGAGGAAACTATTTGTCTGAAAAGTGTCTCCTGCAATAGTAGTGCAGCTGCTACATACAATTCCAAGGAGCAACAAGACGCATCACTTGATGCTACCAAAGTTCATTTCATGGCTGCTTGGCTCAATGAGGATCACTTTAACATTATTTGGAGAATGTGGTTTGCTTAAAACTATGAACATCATAGAAAACATTATTTCAAAATCACTCTGAGAAGGCTCATTAAAGCTTGTTTTAATTTTCCTATCCACTGTGACCATTGTAACATATTCTACCAATTTTGGGTCACAATAGTTTGATTTTCTCATTTTGAAAGCACTGTGGAAAACAGAAACCTCATGTTGTGAAAGTTTGATCTTTTAAATGGAGCATTACAACAAAGATCCTTTACTTTTCTACTTAATGATACTAAATGGCCAAATAATTTGTTTTAGGTTGTAAAATCTGCATAATTACCTCATTACTAGACGCATATACATGGTAACGTCCTCCTGATATTTCAGCTAGTTTGCGTAGTGTCATCTGTGGATCAAACAAGGACATCAAGTAGGTAACTTGATACCTGGCAGCTGGTAGACATCAGGTAAATACATATCAATTATTGTGATTTCAGGTGGGTA